>NW_022196909.1:62427557-62449847 GCF_008632895.1 Mastomys coucha | reverse complement strand
GGGGGTGGGGGGGTGGGGGCTGGCTCTCCAGCCTAGGTGAGCTGAAGGAGGGCTCACTTAGGTTGTGATTGTCTTTCTTCTGCCGCTCCTTGGCCAGGGCCCGGCTCTCAGCATCTGGAGGTCAGAGAAACAAAGAGGTGGTGAGAAAGAAGGGAGGGAGAAAAAGGGAAGAGGGGAACCCCAAAAATACAGGGAAAAGGACGGTACCTGTTAGCTCTCGCTTCTGAGTCAGGTCAGCAGGGCAGGAACTGCTGGTGACACCCACCAGGGAAGCTGTGACCTGGGGGTCACCGCTGTACACGTTCAGGTGGCTGCTGGACAGGGGTAGCTGTGAGGGAAGGGGTGGAGGAGGGCCTGATGAATCCTCACCTGGATCCATGGTCCCAGAGCAGCTGCTCTCGGCAATGTTAAAATCACCCCCAGCCCCTTCTCCAGGATGCAGCTTGCAAGGTTCTGCAGAGCAAAGCGAAGCTCCTCACAGCCCTGCCCTCAGTAGCCCCCGGCCAGGGCGAGGACAGAAGGAACCGGAGCAAGAATGGGACAGGCTCTTTGTGTACAAGTCCTAGGGAAGGGCTCAATCAGCATGGGAGCAGCTTCAGCAAGGTTTCCAGAGTGTGGAAATCAACAGGGCAGAAGAGCCAGGCAAGGTCCAGCCACTGGCCTGGAGACCCATAGCATAGACAGGAGCCAGGGAGGGGGACTGGATAACTAACTGCAAACCCTGCTTGCTGGGCAGCCACCCGGCAGTGTCACCAGGGCAGAAGGGACTGAAGACTGACTGCTTCCTCCTGGCTCACTCTTGGTGACACAGCAATACACGATATTCTGTCTGAGCCAAGGGAACCAGATGAGCCCAAAAGAAAGGCAGCTGTGCTGCGGCCTCTGACAGGTCTGCCTCTCGGAAGTAGCACTTGCCACCCTCCGTTTGCTTGTGTTTCTACTTTATGTTTAATGTTAAATTTTGTGTACATGTATGTGTCTGCATAGGAAGGCATTGGGTCCCTGGAGCTTGAGTGACAGGTCATTGTAAACCACGAACATGGGTTTGCGGAACCAAACTGAGGTCCTCTGAAAGCAGTCTGACCTGTTATCCACTGAGCCATCTCTCCAGCCCCTCCCTCTAATCTTCCCATAGCCCTGTGGGTAGATAGTATCACCCCCCTTTTGCAACTGAGTAGACGGGGGGGGGGGGGGGGGGGGGGGGGGGGGGCGGAATCATGGTGGGACTTCCCAAGGTCATAGAAACCCAGATTTCCTAATTCCAAACCTGGCCCCTCGTCTGCTACCTACGCCTTCCCCTCCCTCCCTGCCCACACCAATAAGACTAGACAAGACTGTCAGAGGGAAAGGTCCTGTGGTCACAGAAACTCACCTGCCTCTGCCTAGCTCTGCCTGCCAAGCATTGGAATTATGCATCCCCAGCATTTCTTGACTCAGTTCTACTTGCACCCTGAGTTCCTGTCACAGGATTTGATGGAGGTGACTCTTGCCTCCAGAGAGACACCAGCTCTGCCTTAAGAAGTCTCCCCAGCCAGGGATCCACTGTGTGTGCCATCCCCCTCCCATCCAGCCCCAAAAGTACCGTGTTAGGCATCTGCATTTCAGGGTTGATGTAGCCCAGCACGCTATCCAGGCGCATGATGTTGTCGATGACATCATCAAACTAGAAAAGAGAAATATCCATCTGGGGACGGCCCACCTGAAGACTGGCAGCTGCTCCCCTGCCTGCCGCAGCACCATCTCACCCAACCTGCTCGTCTAGAGGAGGAGGAAATGGACCTGAGAAGGGTCCTACAGCTGAGCCTAAGGTTACTTTAGGCTTGTCCCCAGGAATTCCTTGACAAAGAGTTCTTGACACACCTTCCTTCCCCGGCTGGGGGATCACTTTTTCTTTTTGTGAGTCCGCCCTGTCCCCGGCAGAGTTGCAAGAAGATAGTAGCTCTCCTGGGACTAGGACTGTGTCTCCCTCAGGCTAGAGCCCCACAAGGAGACACCCCCCACTTCTACCATTAGGACCGGATATTTCCAGACAACTGACACCAAGTGGGAAACCCTCACTCACCTCTTTCTCAGGATTGGAGCTGATATGCAGCATGGCCATGGGACTGTTGGGGGCACTGTTGCCGGCCGAGGTGGACAGTACGTGTCCAGCCCGCACCCCAGGGGATGCTGCTGGGGGAGGTTTCGGGGAACCTTGGGCTGGGCTGACGTGGGCAGCAAACTTGTTCCCGTAGGTCTCAGATAGGTACTCTCGAACCTTCTGATGTTGGGACTGTTGCAGGTGGTAGGAGGTGGGGTTCTCCAGGTAGGACTGCACCTGGGAGGGGGAAGCATAGCTGTGGAGGGGCTGGGATTCCTCTACAGGAAGCAGGGATGGAAGAGGCAGGGGCCTTACCTTCAGCACCTCCCCCGGTACAGGTGGAGGTGACTGGAAGTGGACAGGGGTGTTGATGGCTGGGGTGGGGGGCCCTCCCAGCTGCTGCTGCTGCTGCTGCTGTTGCTGTTGCATGTAATGCATGACGGCTTGCTGCTGCATGCGTTCTCGCTGCTCCTCCTGCTGTGCCTGCTCCCGCATGAGCTGCATGCGCAGCCCAATGCGTGACGCCATGGCAGCTGTTGGTTCGGGCTCCCTGTAGTCGAGGGGAGACAGGTCCATGAAGTATTCATCCTCTTCATAGTCTTTAATCGTGGTCTGGCATAAGTACGGTTGCTCCCATTGTGCATAAGGAGAAACTGAGTCCGGACAGAAGGGATTTGCCCAAGACCACTGAGCAAGCTGAGCCATGAACCTAAGTTCCCTGACTTCTAGACTAGAGGCGAGCACTCTGTCCTTCAGTGACTGCAGGAGTCCACCTGACCCCTTGCTGTCACATCCACATCCTGCGTATTTCATACCTGGCCTCAGCCCCATCCTCCTCTCCCGCCCCTCCCCAGGCCAGCCTGCACCACGCCTCCTGAGGGCCTGAGGAGCCTCCAGATGCTCCTCCATGCTCCTCCCCCACCATCTGCTCACAGTAGTTCCATCATCCTCTTAGTTCCTGCCCGGCTCTCTGCTCCCAACTCTCCATACCTTGCAGTTCATCAGAACAAAAGTCTAAACCTTAGACCCAGCCTAAATGGCCCTCTGTGATCTGCTGTGCCCTCAGTCCCCCACAGACCTCCCGCCCCCAACACAGCTTCTCTCCCTTGTTCTCCTGCTCCAGCCACACCCCCAGCCTTAACTATCCTCAAACACTCCAGGCATGCTTCCACCCCCGGCCTTTGCACTTGCTGTTGCCTCCACCTGGAACATTCTTTCCACAGATACCATCAAGGCTCACTTCTTCACCTCCTCCGAGAGACTCGAATGTCACCTCAGAGTGTCGTTTCGGGACCACTGTGCATACCCCACCACCTTGCTTCTCTATATCAGATGCCACCATCTAGGACAGAACATTTTTTGCTTCTTATTACTTTTGTTATTGTTATTTGCTGTCTGTCCCTTACTAGGAATGCCAAGTCCCCTGAGGGAACACATTTCATCTGTTTGTTTACTGCTAGACCTTCGGCCTCTAGCCGCTGGGACATGGGAGACAGAAAGAAGCCAAAGTGTGAAGCGAATGAGAATGGATATTCTCCATGAGCCAGGCCCTGGAGATGCACCCTATCCCCAGCTCCTGGATCCCAAAGTGTGGGAGAGAAAGGGAGGCTCACAGGCAGATAAGACCTGTGCAAAAAGGAGAACCACCACAGGGCTCCTCACTGCTCAGAGCTTGGCCCACTGTGGGAAGGTGTGGCTGAGGTGCCAAACCAAGGCTGAAGGAGAGCAAGGTAAGGTAGACTGAGTCCAGCAACCCGGCCTGCTCTGTCTCTGGCTCACCGAGTGCAGTAGCCAAGTCCCTTCCCCTCACTAGGCCACAAAGGAGAGAGCAAATCGCAGTGACTTTTCAGGGACAGCCCAAGACTGATAGGCACTGCGCCTGGTGGTATCTGAGTCCATGACAGTACAGTAAGGGACAAGAGGGATTTGGCAAGACACGTCTTCACAGTTGAGCAACAGCTTCCCCATAGGGCTGGTGGAGTAGAGTGCTGGTTCTTTGTTGTGTGACCTTGGGCAAGCTATAATCCTGGAGCCTCAGTTCCCTCCTCTGTAAATGGTATCTTCCTCTGTGTTCAGTAAAAACTGTGGGCTTTGTGCCTGGCAGTCTGAGTACATGAGACTAGTACAATCTAGCTAGAGTCTTCAAACTGGCATCCAAGGCCTCCATTAGCCCTGTTTGAAGGCCCTTGCTCAACTACAAACCACGATCTTTCATAAAGAAGGGAAAACAGAGGCACAGTGCAGGACAAAGCTAGGACCCCACCCCATGTATTTGGTCTACCCCACACTGGGGAGGAGAAGGCTGGGGGCTGGGACATCTGGTCTACCCCATGCTGAGGAGGGGAGGGCTGGGGGCCAGAGTTGTTCCTAGTTGTGTAACTTGTTGATCCAGGGCCAGGAGTGGACCCTAGGTCCCAGATCTGCAATCAAGACTCCAGTCACTATGTAAGTGGCTATGTAATGGAGTGAGACTACCCATCGTCCTGTGTGTCCTGCAGCACACAGTGGCCATCACTGCATCTTCTCTCATTCTCTGCCCAGCGAAGGGGCCTGAGTAGCCCATGCTCTACAAGGAAGCCCCCAACAACCCAGGCAATGACACCCTGCCCTTCCCCCATCCTGTAGCAGCACCTGCTGCAGCCTCCACTCCCTCCCACGACCCCTTCTCTAGCTCCTACAGAGCAGTGTCCCTGTCTCCACACCACATTCTATCAATCACACTGGCAAACAGACAGACCCCTAGCTCTGACCAGATGCGGCCCCACACATCCACTCAGACAGCCGGCAGCCTCTCCTCCATGGACAATCCAACTTTAGATGGCCAGTGGAGGCCAAGGCGCCTGGCCGTGCCAGCCGGCTCAGGGAGGGCTAGGGAGAAGGAGTCCCTTGTTCCCCTGACAAAGGGTTGGCCTGGCTACCTCAAGGACCCACTAAGGCCCACTAGGCACTGCTCTGGCTGCATTCGCCTCAGCTCTCTGTGAAATGGGCATGGGAATCCATGCCCTCCTCTAAAAGCATCCTGGCAGATAGTATGAACAGTGCAAGCCTAGCTGACTGGTGGGTGTCAGTGACCACTGAGAGAGGAGGCAGGCAGAAAACACTTTCCTGCTCCCCAGCACCTCTTAGGCAGAGCTACTGCACCCCATATTCCTGATGGCAAATCTCTAGCCTCCCCTACTGGGCTTGGGAGAATGGGGGAGGGTCAAAGGCTAGTGGGGACTGGGGAGGAGAGACCCTGTATGCTGACCAGCCTCAGTGCCTTCCAGCCAGGATGAGCCAAGAGACAGGGAATGTCCGAAGTCTATGTCCCTCCCTCCCTGCCCCTCAAAGCACGGAAAGTGCCCACTGCGAAAGCCTAGCAGCATGGGACCCATAGGGCCTCTGTGTACAGGTACCAAGACAAAATTTTCTCACACCCCTTACCCAGGATACCACCAACTCCTAAAGGGAAGGCTCGGTGACCCTAGAAAGTCTCTGCCTCTCCCAGTGGTACTGCCAACCCCATCTGCATACCAGGACCCAACTGGTACTTCCAGCTGCTCTTTGTCCAGGTCCAGCTTGGTCACAACCCAGTGAGCTCCCCAGGCCAGTAGGCTACCTTCCCCGGCTGAGTGACATGGGGATTTATTCCTGTGCCTAGCTATCTTGATTCCTGTAAAGCAAACCAATGAAAGTGCTTCCAGGGCTGGGTGTGGCACCGCACAATTTTAATCCTTGTACTGGGGAGGCAGAGGCAGGCACTGTCAATTGAAGGCCAGCCTGGTCTACATAGTGAGTTCCAGGACAATTAAGGCTACATAGTAAAGCCTATCTCTAAAAAAAAAAAAAAAAAAAAAAAAAAGTGTCTTCCTGGTGAGGCTGGAAGAGTCCCAGGAGAGAGAATGTGGGGAATGCACCCTGCAGGCACTCAGCACTTAGGAGGGTCCCTGTCTCCTCTGGTTTCACCGGCCCACCAGCACAGGGACTCCCCTAACCAGTCATTTACATCGGAGTATGAACCAGCCAGGTAGAACTTTTCCTAAGGAGATGAGTGGAAGTCAGGATAGGAGTACAGAGAAAAGTCAGTGGCAAGTCTTGGATCCAGGAAAGGAAATATCAAAGATAGAACATGAAGAAGAAAGAAGGAGGGGAAAAAGAGGATCAGGAAGAGGAGGAGCAGGAGGAAGAAGAAGAGGAGGAAGAGGAGGAACAGGAGGAAGAAGAGGAGGAGGAAGAGGAGGAAGAGGAAAAGAAGGAATAGGAAGGAAGAGGAGGAGAAGAGGATCCCCAGTTAGGCACAGAATGTGTAGAAGGGCAGAAGACGAGATGGATCCTAATGCTACAAACTAGTCTGGAAGAAGAGGACTAGCACGGTAGAGATTTCCAGGGAGGAAATGGAGGCACAGAGAAGTGACTAGTCTCAGGTTGCACAGCTACTGAGCACCGGGAAGGAGAATAATGGATGAAGACAGCCCAGCCCCCACCTCTACTTTTAACACACTATTCTGGGCTCCCTGGCACATGAAACTAAGTGGTCACTTTTGGGAAAGAGTGGCAAGCAGGGACATGTTTATATGGTTTCCTCCTCACCCTTCCCCCACTTATGAGGCACATAACTCTGGTATGATTATGTGTGGCTTGTGAGAGGAAGGCTAGCTTCTAGAGGCCCGCGGGCCCCACCTGATTCTGATCATGTCTGATCATGCATCTCTGAGAAGTGCCCCGCCCCCAAAGGTTGCATTGCCAGGCCCAAGTTCTGCCCTATTCAGATCAATAATTGTTAAGCCAGGTGGGACTATGAGTAGCAGAGGCACGAATGTGGTCCAGGCTGCTCTTGAACTCACTATGTACTGAGGCTGACCTTAAACCTCTGATATTCCTGCTTCCTCTTCCCAAGTGCTAGGATTCCAGCTGTGCATCACATCTGGTTTCATGTGCTGCTGGACATCCAACTCAGGGCTTTCTGCATGCTGGGCAGGCACTCTACCAGACACGTTACTTATTAGCACTGTTTGAAAGACAGGGTCTCACTATGTTGTGTAGACTGGCTACAAAGTCTTGATCCTCCAGTCCCAGTCTCCTGCATTCTGTGGATTTGTCACCCACACCCAGCTTCCTGGGAAACTTTCTGTCTTGTAGGTAGCACCTTTAAAAACTGGATCATAGACATCAGAGATGTAGCTGGGTTGGTAGAGGGCTGGCCTAGCAGGCAAATCCCTGGGCACTGTGTGAACTGGGCATTGTGGTACTCGCCTGTGATCAGAGAACGTAGAGACAAAGAGAAGCTCAAGGCCAACTTTGGCTACACAGGGAACTTGAGGCTAACCACATGAATCCTTGTCTCAAAGACTAAAATAAAGTAAACGTTGGATTACAAAGCTGTAGCCCTTGTGGTCACTCAAGGACACTGATGAATGTCCCCTGGCAGCACCATAACCAGAACACAACTAGACATTACCTAATATCCACTGATAAAAGCAATAAAGAGGCTGTGCACAATGCCAGCCATGGTGGCCATGGCTTTAATCCTAGCACTCTGAAGGCTGAGGCAGGAAAATCTCTATGAATTCAAGGCCACCCTAGTCTACAAAGCAAGCTCCAGCCCAGCTCCCCCTCCCCCACTCCCGGGAAAAAGCTGCGCACAGCCTTTCGGCAGCACTCAGCCGCTGACCCCACACACCACTGCCAGAGGCTCTCACAGACTCAAATCCCTGGAGCCAGGCTGGGTGTGGTGGCGCATGCCTTTGATCCCAGGAAGAGAAGGCGGCAGACATATCTCTATGAGTTCAAGAACTGCCTGGTCTACATGGCAAATTCCAGGATAGCCAGGGCTACGTAGAGAGACCCTGTCTCAAAAACCCACACCACAAAAAACAACAACAAAAAGCAGAACTGCACCAAAGTTCTGCCCAGGAATGTAAGGCTCAAACCCAGGTACAAAGCCACCGTGTAAGAAGTGTAAGGAGGACCCAGTTAGCCTTGGGGAACTGCCGGGCGGGAGAAAGGAGGACACTGAAGGAGGGGACCAGGAATGGTCTGTGACTCCCGCAGGTGTAGGTGAGCTGGCTTGTTTATGAGCACTAGCCCAGCTGCGAGATCCAAATTGTGCTCTTTTTTTTTTTTTTTAAGTTCACTGAAGGAGGGAGGTGGCCTTACACAGTTTAAAAGAAATTAGTAAGCAGTTTGCCTTCACCAAGGTCCCCAACCCAAGCATGTCCACGACAGGTTCCAGCACAACTGCCAGTACACTCCTTGGGGAGCCAGCAAGATGGCTCAATGGATAAAGACACCTGTCACCAAACCTGAAGACCTGAATTTGATCCCCAGAACCCAATAAAGAAGAAGATAACTGACTTCCACAAGTTGTCTTCTGAACCTCCATTTATACACTGGCACACACACATACACACACTACAAAGATTATATTACTATTACAAGTGTTCACTAGCCCCAGAAAGTAGTTATATAGAAAAAAAAATCAAAACAATCTCAAGAGCTGGGCAGTGGTGGCCCACGCCTTTAATCCTAGCACTTGGGAGGCAGAGGCAGGCGGATTTCTGAGTTTGAGGCCAGCCTGGTCTACAGAGTGAGTTCCAGGACAGCCAAGGCTACACAGAGAAACCCTGTCTCGAAAAACAAAACAAAACAAAACAAATACAAAAAAAAAAAAAGAAAATGAAGGTCGCTGGAGAGCTGAGTCAGCAGTTAAGAGCACTGGTTGTTCTTCTGGGAGCCTGCATTAGATCCCCAGCACCCTCACAGCAGCTCCTAGCTGTCTGTCACTCCTGCTCCAGGGGATCTGGTGCTTCCTTCCGGTCTCTGTGGGCACCAGGCACACATATGATGCACAGACACACACCCACCCAAAATACCCATAAGCATAAAATAAGAAGAGAGTTTATTTTCATGCCCAGGAATAGGGTTGCTCAATAAATTAGGGTGCATCCCACTGACGTGTTTATGGCAAACAGCATGAGGTTAATGTAAGTCGCACAGTCATATAGAATCTGCTCTCACCTAATGGTGTGCTGTGTTTATGGTGTGTGACCCATGCGCCTCTTGTGAGGAAGTACACAAAATTATGACTGGATTTTGTGGACAAGAGCACGGGTGTTTAGTGAATGTGTGTGTGTGTGTGTGTGTGTGTGTGTGTGGTGTGTGAGCATGTTTGTGTGTTCATGTGCGTGCAAGTGTCCAAGGAAACCAGATATGCTGGATCCGTAGTTACAAGTGGCTGTGAGTTGCCTGTAGTGGGTGCTGGGGAACCACATTTGGGTCCTATGGAAAGGGCAGCAAGTGCTCCTAACTACTGAGCTATCTCTCTGATCCCCTATCTTTTGTTTGTTTGTTGGTTTGTTTGTTTGTTTTATTGTTTGAGACAGGCTCTCTTTATAGCCCAGGCTGGCCTCAAACTTGCTATGTAGCTATTAACCCAAATTCCTGATCTTCCTGCTTCACCTCCCAAATTCTGGGATTCTAAGTAAGCACCGTCACCCTGGAGCTTCAGCCTGGTTTAGTTTTTTTGTTTGTTTGTTTATTTTTAGGTTTATTTATTTATTATATCTAAGTACACTGTAGCTGTCTTCAGACGCACCAGGAGAGGGCGTCAGATCTCATTACAGATGGTTGTGAGCCACCATGTGGTTGCTAGGATTTGAACTCCGGACCTTCAGAAGAGCAGTCTGTGCTCTTAACCGCTGAGCCATCTCTCCAGCTCCCTGATTTAGTTTTTGTAGTTTCTTCACAACTCCAGTACAGGAGACAAGACAGAGAGGCTCTTTATCAAGCCACAGAGCTGACATCAGGGCTGGGTCCTGGTAGCCTGGGAACCACCTCTGTCCTGTATGGGCTGAGTGAGAGTGGCCTGCTTTGATTTTAGGGGTCCCCTTGAAGAAGTAGCCTACTCATCAAAGGGTTCAGCAGCTGATCTCATTCGTCTAGCCCAGAGCCAGGAAGGTGTCCAGCAGCAGTCTGGAATCGCCAAACACAGGAGACACAGCCACCCTTCTTCAAAGGGCAGAGCCAGCTTCCTGCATTCCCAGAAAAGCACATGTCTGGTAGCTGAAACCACAAGTGTGAGCCCAGAGCAGGGGCGCCTGCTTAAGTCGTTTGTTACAGGCCTGCCCCCATGTGGGAAGATTTCCTTTCTCCTCCAGTCTATTACAACCACACATCATGTGGGAGCTGGGGGCCAATCTGAGGAAACCGTGACCCTAGACAAAGGCCTGGGGAGGGGAACGGATGCCAGAAGGAAGGGAAGGAGTCTGGGAAGAGGACTGACTCCCTGTTGAGAGAGTGGACTCTCCTCTGTGCAGCCTCTGCTACAGGAAGGCTGGGTGGCAATGTAGAGTACTTGCCTAGCATGTATGAAGCTCTGGGTAGGGTCCCCAGTACCTCATAAACCAGACATGCTAGTGCACACTAGAAATCACAGCATTCTCCTGAGGTGGGGTCAGGAGGATCAGAAGTTCAAGGCCAATCTAGGCTACATGAGATCCTGTCTCAAAGAGCAAGGGAAGCATGAAAATAGCACGGATGTCCACACAATGACCATACCCCAGGACATGGCCGCCTCTACTATAGAAGCAGCCATGGGACTCAGGTAGAGTCTGCAGTGTTCTCACATGACTTGGGATCAGAATGCAGTGGGTTCAAGTATCAGTCTTGGCCCTGACTCAATGTCTGCCTCAGTTTCCCCACCAGTCAGCCAGGTTTTGCTAGCCGGAGCTAGCTTTCCCACAGAGTATGCCCAGGTTAGGGGAAAGTGTGGGCACAGAGAGGTGTTAGCACTCCTGTCAGCCATCCATCTGAGCTCAGGGGTAGATAATGTCCTTGAATAAGCTGTGTGTGTACGTGTGTGTGTGTGTGTGTGTGTGTGTGTGTGTGTGTGAGAGAGAGAGAGAGAGAGAGAGAGAGAGAGAGAGAGAACATGTATGTGTATGAATGTGTATAAGAGAGAACATGTGTGTGTATGAGTGTGTGAGAAAGAACATGTATGTATATGTATGAGAGAGAACATGTGTGTATGAGTGTGTATAAGAGAGAGAGAAATGTATATGTATGAGTGTGTGAGAGAGAACATGTGTGTGTATGAGTGTATATGAGGGTGAGAACATGTGTATGTATGTGTGTGTGTGAGACAGAGAGAAAGCATGCATGTGGAGGCCAGAGATTGACATCAAGTGTCTCCCTAAATCATTCTCCATTTTGGTTTTTGAAGACTGGGGTCTTCACTGACCAAGAGCCCACCAGTTGGCTAGTATGGGTAACCAATGAGCTTCAGAATCCTCCTGTCTTACCCCCTACTTTTCCAGCACTGGGGTGAGAGGTACTTGTCACTATGCCTGCTTTCCACCGGGTCCTGCAGATGGAGACTCAGGTCCTCATGTACAGCAGGTCCTTTATCCACTGAGCCACCTCCACAGCATGAGTGCTTTCTCTGTTCCTTTTGGGAAGAGGGTCTTTCTGGTCACCCATCCATTCCCCACACCTGGCCAGGGCTCTGGGCAAGCACAGGGCAGCTCTGCAAGACTGCTTCACTCCTGAAGTTTGTGTTCGTTATGAAGCCCACTGCAAGGGGCCTTGGAGAAGCAGAAGAGCAGATGCCAGCTCTCTGGGCTCTCAGGGGAGGCATCTTCAGTACAGGCTATCACTCCCCAATCCTGCCAGCGGCTTCTGGATTATGAAGGCTAGCACAAGACTCTCAATATTATTTCCTACCCCAAGAACATCAAATTGGAGTCGTGCATGCTGTTAGGTTGGAAGGTTTCCTGGTACCAAGGTAGAAATGAGACCAGAGGAACACACCTTTGCATTTTTATCAAGAAGAGTGAGTCATGGATGGCTATGAGCTACCACGTCAGAGCTGGGAAGAGCAACGAGTGCTCTTACCTCTGAGTCACCTCTCTAGCCCCAACGATTTTTATACCCTGTTAAATGCTTGGTTTTTATTTATGTGTATGTGTGTGTGCCTACTTGCCCGTATGTGCACCAGTACATGCAAGTGCCTATGGAAGCCAGGATGAGGTAACAGAGGAACTGTAGTCACAGGCGCTTGTAAGCTGCCTTTAGGTCTCTCTTGTATTGGTTCCTAACTGACTCCAGCAAAGCAGTCACATTTGGGGCCACTAAGGTGGCTCGGTCAGTAAGGGTGCTCACCACGAAGTCTGATGACTTGAGCCCAAGCCCTAGGATACACATGGTTAAAGAGACACCCAACCCATGCAACTTGTCCCCATGCACAGTGTCCTCCCGCATGTACACTGTGATGCTCACGTCCCTAACAAATAAATAAATGTAAATTTTATTTTATTTTATTTTATTTATTTATTTATTTATTTAGTTAGTTAGTTAGTTAGTTAGTTAGTTAGTTAGTTAGTTTTTTGAGACAGGGTTTCTCTGAATAGCTTTGGCTGTCCTGGAACTCACTCTGTAGACCAGGCTGGCCTCGAACTTAGAAATCCGCCTGCCTCTGCCTCCCAAGTGCTTAAATGTAAATTTTAAATGCACAAATCTGGATCATGCAGCCCATGGCTTTACGCATGCCCTTCCCCTATGCAGCCACCACCGTAAGGTAGATGGAAAGCACCTGAGGACCCTGAAGGCCTCACCACTGACCTATAGCACCTAGGTGGATAATCACGGGTCTCCAAGACACTCAGGAGCTGTCATGCAGAACGTGGCCTGTCATTAATTGACTGAGTGGGAACATTTAGCCTGCCTGACCCTTACAGGTAACAACTGCAGGTCCAAAACAGAGTGACATGTAGAGGCTCACAAAATGGGGACCTTAACAAACATCAGCATAGCACACCATAGCCATCCCAAAAAGCATTGAGTGCTGACATGAAGCTCAGCTGTGGATCCATTGCTAGGGCTAGAAGCTGGGTACAGTCAGGGGCCTGTCCTTGAACATGTATGTATCTGTGTGGTGTGTGTGCGGGGGTGCGGGGGGCGTGTGTGGTATATGTGTGGTGTGCATGTGTGAGAGTCTGTAGTATGCATGTGAGTGTGGTGTGCATGAGTATGGGTATGTGGTCTGCCTATGTGTGAGTGTGTGGTATGTGTATGGTGTGCATGTGTATGAGTCAGTAGTATGCATGGAATGTATGGTGTGTGCATGCATGTGAAGGCCAGAGGTTGACATGAGGAGTTTCCCTCAGTCTCTCTTCACCTTATTCACTGAGGCAAGGTCTCTCAGTTGAACTCAGAGCTCACTGCCATGGGCTAGTCTAGCTAGCCAGCTTGCTTGAGGGATCCTATCTCTACCTATCCCAGGTGCTGCAATTACAGGCAGGCCACCACACCGATCTGGCATTTGCAGGAGTTAGCAGGGTTTGATTGCAGGAAAGGACCCTGTCCATGAAGCCATCTCTTCAGCCCTGTTTTGTTTTATGTTTGAGTACAGGGACTTGAACTCAGGGTCTCCCACACCCCCAGCAAGTGCTTTATCACTGAGCTATAACCCCAGCCCTCTTTTTACTTTTCATTTTGCAACATGATCTCTCTAAATTGAGCTGGGATTTTATGGAGCAGGGATTCCAGGCCTGGCCAGGGATTGGTTTCCCAAGCCCTGAGCAGTGGGGCAAGTGGGTAGGAGGGGAAGGGAGGTGAGTGAGGGAGCTAAGACATAGCAAGAGCTTACCATCAGCCTCCAGTGCTCAAGCCCAGGCCCCAGCTCACATTCCACAGGAAAGGGTGGGAGCTGGCACCTCCTGCCTGGCCAGCCTGTGAGGCTGGGGCACAGGGAACAGCTTCAAAGGCAACCCAGACCAGAGAGGCGCCTGTCTTGTCCCTCAGGGACCAGCTGGACTCCTGTGTAGGGAAAGTGACTAAAAGTGGGAGGGTGGGGGAGACAGGAAGAGTATGTAGCCTATGCACGCACGGGTGGGGAGCAAAGATCAGAAAGGTCCTTGGGACAAGCTAGGACCTGACCCAGCATCCACATAGACTCTGTCTCTGCCTCTTGCCTGTATCTGTACCTATCTCTCTCTCCTCCTCTTCTCCCATCTCCAACCTTTCTTCCCTCTCTCCTACCCCCTTGCAGCCTTAGCTTTCCTTAGCTGGCAAGCCACCTATCCACTTGGTTGGAGAGGGACCAGGGAGAAAACCACCTTTCCCTTCACTGCTCTGCACCCTGGCTCTGGTCCACTCCTGTGTCCACTGTTCTCTTCTGTTTCCTGCTCACTCACCAGGCGAGCTACCACCAGCTACCACCTTCCGAGTTCTTCAAAGCCTTTCTACTCATCCATTCATCAGACTTCCTGGGAGAGGTGCAGAGGTCTCAGCTGGGTTTGTCAATAACCCCACATGTTCAGAGATCTCCTCTCCTCTCTATCTGTAAGCACTGCCAAATCCCTACTGAATGCCAGGCGTCACAGTTGACACACGGCCCGCATCAGACTCTGTGCACACCCCACAAACACCTCATGAGACGAACAGCAACATTAGCAAAAGAGGAAACTGAGACTCAAAAGGGAAAATGGCCTGTCTGATATCACACTGCAGGATAGTGAAGGCAAGTCTACAGCTCAGGCCTCCCCCGAGGGCCACCACTAGCTTCAACAGAAGAACAGGGGCACAGGGAAGCTCCTCTGTTGCTGCCCCTTGTACCCCCACAGTCCTACTCACTTATCCACACATGCTACCCTCCGTGAACCCTACAGAAAGCCCCTATAAAGGTCTGGGCATGGCCTCTCTGGCTCTCTTAGAGGCTATCAGACTCAACCATACCCAAGCTTTCCAGCTAAGAAGACACACAGCCAGGAGCCTTAAGGACCATCTATCTGATCTCACTCAGGCCATTAATGTCTGGGGAAACACTTCAAATTGTCAGAGAGAATGTGATTACATGAATTAGACTTGGCACCCAACGTGGGACAGAAGCCTGGTGGAAGAACAGAGGGAGGTTTAGCTCTCAGATGGCTTTCCAAACAGGAATGGAACCTGAAGACAGAAGTGGGGGACTCCAAGACGAGAACCACAAGTTCCTCGCCACCCAGCCACCTAAGCAGTTTCTCTGCAGTGAAAAAGCAGCTGTGTTCACAATGGCAAGTTACAAAGGCTCCAGTAATGCTTGCCCAAGGCCAGAGTAGGGATGAAAGAAGCCCAGTGGGCAAGACTGTAGTGGGATGATTCTGGACAAATCCTGCTCTCTCTGGGCCTCAGGTCCCTGTATGAGGCTAAATGGGTTCTTCATAGACTCCTGGCCTGGCCTGGCATGTAGAAGGTTCTGGCAGCATGGATGTATACAAAGAGAGGGCATGTATCTATGGTGGATAGGACAGCAAGCCTTAGATGGGAAGAGCCAGGACTGCCTTCCACTCTCATCCCCCAGGACTCCAGAAGCCTTCTACAGAGCTGCAAACGCCCTGGGAGCCAAGCCTGCCTGTTATCCACACCCCGACTCCTCCACTTCCAGTCTCTAGGACACTTTCTTGGGATTAGAAAAACTCCTTGTCAAATTCATAGCAACTTCTCGCTCTGGGTCCAAGGCCTAGCTCTGTGCCAGCTCCAGACTCGGGCCTCCCTCTATCTTCTTGAGCTTTTAACAGCCCTCGGGGGTTCCTGTCACTCCATCATACTCTTTGAGTTTGGTAGGGATTCACAAAGCACCCCTGGCTGTACCGGTGGCCAGTGTCTACACAGGCTCCTGGGGTACCTCAGGTCTGCAGTCCTGACCCTCACCCAGCCTCTGCTGGCTCCCTCCTCCCCACTGCCAGCTTATAGCCATGAGGAATTGACTTCCTCAGATCCATCTAAGTGCTTCAGAAACAGCCTCTTAACTGCAACAGCCAGGTTCTGGTGGGTAATGAACAGACAGACAAACAGGGCACGTTTCAGGGAAGAGCAGGGAAGGAGAAACCAGCCCTGAACAGATACAGCTAGGCAGCCCCAGGGCATAAGCTGCCCACCATCACCATTTCACTGATGGTACACAGCTCATTCTGAGTGGCCATATACTGCTGATTTAATCCTCCAAGCAACCCTACCAACCTGTGACAGGTACTACTATGTCCCCATTTTACAGAAGAGAAGAGGCACAAAGGGACTGATGACATGCCTAAGGTCACATGTCATCATGTGCATCATGCAAGGAGGTGATAGAACACTCTACCCCTGAAGCCACATACCCAGCCACCTCCTAAGCATGCATGCATGCACTGCCTGGATGTCTCATTGGAGTGTGCATAAGGAAGGAGATGGGAGCAGGGTGTAGCCCTCTCCCAGAACTTCTCTCTACTCAGCCTCCTCATCAGACTGTTGTCCCACCTAAGAGCCACCAAGGACCACCCCTTGCCCTGTACTTCTGACAGTCAGACCCAGATGAAGTGTGATTTCACTTGAGCACTGAGATTCAGAGGAGTGGACATGGGCTCTGGTTCCTTCAAAGCTGACATCAGATCTAGCTTTGCCTTTTAGCAGTTGTGTGATGGCAGGCAGGTACACAACCTCTCAGAGCCTCAGTTTCCCTCTGTGAACAAATGGCAGTTTGGAGTAGACATGTAGTCTACATGTAGTCTCACATCACAGAGGGAGTGATGGGAGAGTCAGCTTCCCGTCCCCCACCATCAACTGCAGTTTAGACCTAGGTCAGGGTCTTCTTATGTCCTTACTTCAACATGTGATCAGGTGGGGGTGATGCAATCCCAACGCTTGGGAGGAGGATCAGGAATTCATGGTGATCGCCAACTACCTGGCAAGTTTGAAGGTGCCCTGGGATACATAAAACCCTGCCTCAGTCCCCCACCTCTGCACACATACACACACACACACACACATACACACACACACACACCCCATGATCCACAAGTGTCACACTCCTGAGTGCTTGTTAGAAGGGCAGAGGCTCAGGGGTTGGCCCCAGAGACAGAAGCTACATTCCATCAACTCTCCCAGATCTGTACAACAGTAAACAAGGAGACTTTGCATTCAGACTTCTGAGGGTTTGGCCACCTGATTCCAAGAGTGAAAACTGGGGACAAGGAGGAGGAGGGGGTGGTCCAGGCCCAAGAAGAAAGGTACAGCAGCACAGGTATGATCTCCACTGAACTGAAGCAAACAGCCCAGGAGCCAAAGCGCAGGCTGGAGTGCAGGGTGGCTGGCCGCTTCATCCGCAGCTGGGCCCAGTGATGAGGCACCCACACCCAGTGTTGATGGGCTAGCAGAAGGGAAGTTGAGATTTTTCTGAGATTCAGTCAGGACAAACTCCAAGAACACCCACTCATACCTACACTGCTGCACCCACAGATGCTCCCTGTCACAGGCACACCACCCTACGACTTTGCCCCTCTCCCCAATCAGAATGATTCTGAGACAGAGGGCTCCCCAGATACACAGAGCGTCAGGACACTCAGACCCCGCAGCGGGCCAAGGAGCACCAACTCCCCATTGCCTTTCATCCCTATCACCTGTCTATACCCACAGCTCCCACTCGCCTAAGATGAGCAAGGATCCACTTTCTTACTGGCTAGCTGCTTGATGTTCTCTCTCAGTAGACAGAGACCTGCCAGGCCAGGCTGCTGAGGGGCAGCCGCAGAGTGGTACTCTCACCTGAGGACCCCTGACAGACAGCTATGCCCAATACTTACTGTATGGTCTCTCGACTGCTCACTCGAATACACACGCACACACAGACGCACAGGACAATGGCAGTTGCACCCTGTCTCCAGCCACAGGGCCCTGGGAACGGCCCTTGTTCACTCTATCCGTGAACAGGTGACAAATCTTTCCTCCAAGCCCCCATCGTCAGCACCCCGTCCCACACTCCACTGACCTCATTTACCACTGCAGGCTGGACTTCTGGGAAACCCAAGCTCATGTGAGCACCACAGAAACCCCAAAGTATGGGGCCAGAACCCCAAACAGGCCTAGCATTCCCAAGAAAGAGCCTCTGGTTCTGGGGGTCAGTTGGGACTGTTGCAGAGAGCTGATTTCACAGGTTCACAAAAGGCCTTTGGCCCCAAAATATCTTCCGAGTGAGGAAATCCCCTCCCCCATCCCTCAGAGATTGACTGCTGGGCCAGGCTCCCACCTGAAGTTCTAGTCAGCTCCCTCCCCAGGAGGCACAGCTGACAGCTGGCCTGAGAGTTGGTGAAAGACAGAACAGGGCAGGGCAGGGCAGGGCGGTTTGGGGTCATTAGCCTCTGCCAGCTCCCACCAGGCGGGGGCGCTCTGCCCCAACACCCACCCAAGGACTAGAACACTAGAAGCCAGCACCTCTTAGCCAGCAGTTCAGACAGGAGCGTTTTTTTTTTTGAAACACCAGCTCATACGGACCAGGGAAAGCAAGTACTACCCAGACTGTCTCCTTGAGGAAGGCAATGTCCTGAAGCCCAGAGGAGGACAGGAGCCCTGAGAACAAGGAGGTGGTGGGGCTCGAGGGGGAATTAACCGGCTTCCAAAATAGCACAGTGGGTTTTGCCTTGCTTCACCCGGCACAGTGTCTGGCTGCTTCTGCTTTCGATCTGACTCACGCCTGGTGGGGGCAGGAGAGGGTGGCCTGTATGGACTGAGGCCACTGGACGACCACAAGCAGTGGTCCAGAACCCTCCGCTGAGGGGCCCTTCTCCCCTAAGTCCACGCCTTCTCCTGCCCTCCCCAAGATACACTTGACTCCCTTCCTGAGGGGCTAGCCTAAGCTAGCCCACCTGGGTGTCTCCAGGGATGTCAGCTGCCTGACCCAGAACTCAGCCTTGTACCTGCACTGCCGGGGGACACTCGAGGGCCTCTCCACCCACCAGCCAAGGGAGCCAGAGGCACTAGCCTGAGGTGAAAGCGCTCTTCAAATCAGCATCCCAGCGCTGACCGACCAGCCAGCCACCTGCAGCCACCTCCCCGGGGCCACAAGCAGGTATGAGAGAAACGTGGAAGTCTTTTTTCTCTCACTTCTACCTTTGATTGGTCCTTAAACATCAGCCTTTTGCCTTCCTGAGAGACAGAGAGGAACCCTGACCGTGTTGGGGTAGGGTTGAGGCCACAGCATCTCTCCCCACACCAAGTAATTCTCTTTATCTCCACATCCTTCCTCTACGACTCTGAGCTGCTCCATTTCCCTCCCAGGGGTGTCATGCCAACAGCAGATTCCCCACAATGCAAGAGGCTTAAGCCCAAACCTGAGAGAGGACCAGAAAACCACACCCAGCACAAGCCCACCTTATACTCTCAGTTCCCAGCCAGCTCACCTGGGCCTGGGGCCAGTATGGCCACCTCTCTATACAATGGGTAAGGGGAGGGGCAGTGGACCTGGGGAGGAGACACTCCTAGTACGCAGGGAGTCCCAGGGGTGAGGTGGGTGGCCAACAGTAGTAGACATGTACCTGATACCACCACCAAGACACCCAACTGTGACCAAACATCGAAAGGGAAGAGCTACAAGCAACAGCTAGGGAAAAAATTCAAGCCTTAGGAATCCATGTGCTGCACCTGTCCAGTGGAGATGTGTAAGCCCAGCCCTGCCCCAGCCCTGCCCCAGCCCTGCCCCAGCCCTGCCCCAGCCCTGCCCTTCACCAGCTTCATGCTGGGGCCTTTCTTACCCAGCATCTCTTGTAGCCACACTGGCCTCAAACTCACTACAGAGCTGAGGATGACCTTGATCTTCTGATCTTCCGCCTAAGTACTTCTGTATCTTCTGTATCCTAAGTACTTAGATTACACACTTGAGCCACTAGGCTTGGTTTTACATGGGGCTGAAGATCAAACCCGGAGTTTCAAGCACTCCACCAACTAAGCCAAAACCCCAGCCTACCACTCCCTCTTTGGCTCTCTCCCTACCCAGGTAGGCTCCCAACTAGATAGAGACCCACAGCATGAGGTCGGCGGGGCTGGGGTGGACAGGGGTGGGACCAGAGGTTAGTCCTTCTCCTCAAAGCCGACATGGCAGATCCTTCACTAGGAACAAACTGGGGTGACTTTGCAAAACTAACTCCCACATACACCATGTGCCACAAATTGCATCTTATTCAGATGGACGGATTCAAAGGGAGGGGCACCAGAAGGCTTGACTCCCCACTAGTGACTAATGGACTGTCACAGGGTAGCCGTGGGCCCAGAGAAGAGGCAGGAGCAGCAAAAGAAAAGAAAGGAATAATGGCAGCTGGGGACAGACTCGGGAAGTTGACAGGAACATTAGCAGGGTGTGGTGACTCAGGTCTAAAATCCCAGCACTCAGGAGGTGAGTTCCAGGACACTCTGAGCTACGTAGAGAGACCCTATCTCAACAAATAAGCAAAATAATAATCATATTTTTCACTTTAGAGGGGACTGTTGGCTTCAGGCTATGTGCTACCCAGCAAGGTCACACATCTTTCTAGATGAAAATGTAGCACCCTGGGGGCTCTCACTTGGTGAGATTAGGAAAGAACCAGCCAGGGTTGGGAATGCAGTAAACACATATTTGTACACCAAGGGAGAGATCCTGCCAGCTTCCTCTTTCAGTTAATGGGGCCTTGTAGATTCTCTATGTCTGTAAAACAGACTGTGCCATGGGGCCTAGAGGGAAGGGGCTGCCTTGGACACAGACCAAAGGGAGTTGTGGGAAGAGGGCTAGGATGACCACCAGGTTGGGTTTGGGGAACCCAGAAGAAGCTGCTGAGGGTCCAGCCACATCCTCTGGCCCCACGTCTCTGGCCACAAGCACTCCACCTAAGCACTAGCATATGCAGCCAGAGGTGGCAGTATTCGCATCCTGCCCAGTGACCCCCGGGCCCTTCCTGGACAACCTCAAAGCATGATCTAAGACCCTCCCCCATGAGAGAGAGCCAACAGCACATAATCTGCATTTTGTCTGATTCCTGCCCTTCCACACTCGTGGGCCCTACTTTCCCAGGTAGTCTCTGGGAAACCTCCCAAATACACAATTTACAGCCACATTCTTTTGTCAGACAGTAGGAATCTCAACTGAAACTGAGCTGCCAGGTCTCAATCGTAGAAGGGCCAGCTGCAGATGAACCAGTGACAGGTGACTTCCCTGTGGGGACCTGAGAAGCAAGGATATGAGAGTCTGTCAACTGCAGAAGACTGCCAGAGCCAGATGCAGTGGCCAAATGTGTGCTCAGAACTTTCTGACCGGAGGCAGGTGAGACTGCCCCTAGATGCAGGAGTGCAGAGGTAGAGAGAAGAAACTAGGCTCACTAGAATAACTGCAGAACACTACATGTCGGGGTGGTTCCTGGCTCTAATTGACAAACGCAGATGGGATAGGAAGCCTGGCATTGCCTCTGCCTGCTGGGAGCTTCTAGAGCTCTAACTTGTTTGATAACACTGCTGCTGTGTTTAGAACTCAGGGGGAGGCATGGGAACACCAAGGGACACCATTTGATTCAACATTACAAGAATGTATTTTGTGGCTGGAGAGACATTTCAGAAGTTCTTTTTCTAGAATGTGTCTGTGTTCAGAAGCAGATGGGGCAGAATCTATCAGATCTATCACTCACTGGCTGTGTGTGAGAGCTTCATCGGTGTATCTCATTTAATAGTTTCAGGTTCCTAATGTATGAATGAAAATAACTCCATCTTGGAGAGTTCTGTACAGACCATGTGTAAAGTATATAATCCGGCATCTGCTTCAATAAACCTTGAGAGATGAACACCATTCATTCATGGATGGATGGATGGATGGATGGATGGATGGATGATGGAAGCATGGATGGATGCATGGTTGGATGGATGAATGGATAGATGAACAAGGTGGATGTAAGTGTAGATCCACCATTCATCAATGGATAAATAGATGGGCTGATAAATAAATGGATGAATAGATGCGTGGATAGATTGACACTATAGAGAGAGACAAATACTTATAAATGATGGATGGACATAACAGATGGACCAGTGGGTGTATACAGTATTTTACAAAATGTGTTAGACTGCCTAGGTAGCTGTGACCGTATAGCCCCTGCTCTTTCTCCTAACCCCTGCATGCATCCCTTCACCACTTGCTGGGGATGCTTTTAAGGGCTTTCTCTTGAGCTCCTTCATGGGACCTTCTCAAGACCAGGATGGAGCTGGAGAGATGGCTCAGAGGTTATGAGCACTCACTGGCTACTCTTCCAGGGGTCCTGAGTTCAATTTCCAGTAACTACATGGTGGCTCACAACCATCTGTAATGGGATCTGATGCCCTCTTCTCCTGTGTCTAAAGACAGCTATAGTGTACTCATATATGTAAAATAAATAAATATAGAGAAGGAGGAGGAAGAGGAGGAGGAGGAAGAGGAGGAGGAGAAGGAGGAA
>NW_022196909.1:62420700-62427316 GCF_008632895.1 Mastomys coucha | reverse complement strand
GAGGAGGAGGAGGAGGAGGAAGAGGAGGAGGAGGAAGAGGAGGAGGAGGAAAAGGAGATGGTCGCGGCCAGGATGTTGAGAAACTGAAGTGTTGAGATATCTCTGTTCAATTTTTGAATTTTTCTTTTATTTCATGTGTGTGTCTTTTGCCTGCATGTATGTATGTATGTGTACTACATACATTCCCAGAGCCTGCAGGGATCAGAAAAGATTGCTGATTTCCCTAGAACTGGAAAGACAGATGGCTGCGAGCCACCATGTGTATGTTGGGAATCAAACTTGGGACTTCTGTAAGAGCCACAAGTGTTAGGAACAGCTGACCCAAATCTCTAGTCCCCTGCCCAGTTTTCTAGTTAGTGTGTAAGCTTTCCAAGGCCTGTCCTGGTGTTTCTCTTCCTTGGCACCTCCCACAAGTACCCAATGCTACCCTCTGGGTCATGCCTACCATGTTCATGCATTGAGAGCTTGTTCTATTGCTGCTGTGTCCTGTGGAGAGGACACGATGGCAGGGTGTTGGGGAAGGTATAAACAGAGTCGTAAGTCTCAGCAGCACGGAGGGGGAATTCTGGGACGGGAGCCACCCTGGGCGTCTCCTTCTAGTTCCTACCATCTCCACCTGTCCCCATGCACCAGTCCTGGCATTTCACACTCTCACAGGCACTAAGGAATGCCCTGTCCCTTTGCTAAGGTACTAAATGAAGGTGCTAGGCTTCATGCCCAGGACAGGCAAGGCAGCATGGAAGGTGGGCTGTGGGAATCGGGGCTCTCGGACCAGGTACAACTAGGAAGGTGAAAAATAAGGACCCCACAGAGGACATGTCTGGGGACTCTCCCCTTGGCCTTCAGCTTGGGCCTAAGTCAGCAGTGGGATCCTTCTTGCTGGGGGCCAGGCAGCTCATGGCAGGTTCCTTTGCTACAGAGGCCCCTTCAGGCTAGAAACCTGAGGCGCTGCGGAGACTCAAGCCAAAATCTCAGAATAGAAGCATCTAGAGGCAGAATGCCCTGCTTGCCAGGGGAACTAGGCTGGGAGGGCTCAGACCCAGTCTACGGAGACCCAGTCTACGGAGACCCAGTCTACGGAGACCCAGTCCCAGGCGAGAGACAGCTCGCCTCGGAATTCCTTTTCCTCATTGGTAGAGGACATACAGTACAGCTGGCATAGGGAAACTGAGGCAGAGGCTGCTTTCCAGCTTTGGAGGCTTGCTCCCCGCATCAACCACACCATCCTTATGACTATTCCCTTCGCTTTACAGAGAGCATGGGGGTTCCAGATCCTCAGTATCAGGTTCCCTTCCTATCCCAGGAGAAGCGATTTACCAGGAAGAAGTTTCCCTTGCTTCCCCAGCTTTGGCTGTGAAGAGCTGGGGTCATGCAATTTCAGGAGTCTAGCCTGAACGTGGGGACCAGCAATCAAGCAGCCCAGCCGCCCCCCCCCCCACAGGAGTCTCTCCTAATCACCAGTGCCGCTGCCCCCTCACCAGAGTTTGAGGGCTCAGGCCCTTGCGGGAGCTGCTGCAGAGACTAGGGGACCACTGCTGTTGATAGCGCTGGTGCCAGGCCCATGACGCAGGCCTGAGGCCCAGGCACACAATGGGGCTGTGTGTGCACCCAGCATTACCCTGGAGCAAAGCTAGGCAGGCCAGCCTCTGGGCTCAGGCCAAGAATTCATTTCCCCGAAGAGAGCCTCCCACCCTCCTGGGTAGCAGGGCTGGAGCAAGGGCTGCAAGGATAGACAATTACTTCCCACCCTCCTTCCACGGAGGAGAAGGCAAGCAGGCCCTAGGGATAGGGACTTCTGAGTCCCCGCTAATTGCCTGCTCACTTGTGAGGGATTCTGGACCTCTTACGCGACAAGGACAGTGTATCCTGGGATTGTAGTCCCAGTGACAGCGAGGGCAGAGGGACAAGCGAGTGGCCTGGCCCCACATGTAGGACTTTTCTGCTCCCTCCACAGCCTACCCAGTGTGGACTTCATTTGCACAGGTTTTCTGAGGCACCTAGGACTTCTGGTCATACAGCCTGTTCTGATAGCCTTAGGGCGCTCCAGGGGAGTTGCTGGCATCCTCCCTGGAGGAATGAGTCACCAGCCGGCTGTAGCCAGGATGCCAAGCAGGCGGTGGGCAGGTTCAGCTGCCTGCTCCCCTCCCTCCCTGGCGGGTCTCAAGGTAGAAAACCACTCAGATGGTATCAGGTGTTGACCACAGTGTCCCGGACTGGACTTCGGCCGGCCACTTCCTCCGGGGCAGGGATTGCTGGTGCCTGCATTCTGGGCCTTGGTCGCAGGCTGAAGCACTACAGATAGGGACATTAACCTGCAGGAAAAGGCAGCCACGCCCCCCAGGAACAAGCAGGGTTAGAGCAGGGAGTGAAAATGGAGCTCCCGTGGGCATGGGAGGAAGCCAATGTGGTACCTCAGGCTGTGGCCCAAACGGGAAGGGCCCTTTGCTGAAATCACTTTCCATTCTCCTGCGCGGGGGAAGCACCTGGTGAGGGCCTTCCTGCCCTTGCTCCCTCTGGGGCTCCACAACAGGTTTCACAGACTATTTTATAAAAATGTGCTGCCCCACAGGCTTCTGCTCACACTCCCCAAAGGCCACACGCAAAAGTCACAGTGACAACCTTTGCCCCTCAGACACAGATAGATGACTGCTCATTTTCTGATGGTCAAAGGCCTCCACATCCCTAGCCAAGCAAGAGTAGGCACAGGCATCCTGTCAGACTCACACAGTGCCATGTCTCAGAACATGAGTAATCCATGTGTGTGTATGGATGTGTACATAGGTGTGTGCACACAGTGCCATGTCTCAGAACATGCGTAATCCATGTGTGTGTATGGATGTTTGTGTGTGTGGATGTGTATATAGGGATGTGTGTGTGTGTGTGTGTGTGTGTGTGTGAATGTTTGTGTAGAAGTGTATGAATGGATAGACGTGTATGTGTGCATATGTGTGGATATGTATGTACAAATGTGCATGTGGATGTGAACATGTATATATATGTATGTATAGGTATGTGTGAGTTTGTATGTGGATGTGTATATAGGTGTATTTGTACGTGGATATGTATATGAGTGTGTACATAGGTGTATGTGTGTTTGTATGTGGATGTGTCTATGTGTGTGTGTTTGTGTGTGGAACTGTGTGTTTGTGTGTGTATAGGGCTGTGTGTGCTTATGTGTATGTTTGTGTGTAGGTGTGTGTATATATGTATGTATAGGTATATGTGTCTTTTTGTGTGGATGTGTGAATACATGTGTGTGTGCTCAAGAGCATGTGGATTTGCACAATGCCTGTCTTCACCATGACAGTTTACTCCTGTGACCTGAGAACAGAGACTGAGGCCATGGGGCCTTGTGGAGATCAGTCCTTTACTCTTACAGATGAATAAACAGAAGGCTGAAGAACAGCCTTTGTTCAAGGTTATGATGGAGTCTGGAATCCAGGGTTGGGATAACATGAGGCTAGCTCAACAGAGCATGAGACAGGAAATCCGAAAGGGCGGAAAGAAGAGGAAGATGGGAAGAGAGCTCCTGGTGCCAGTCCTAGTTTCCTGGGCTATCATGCTGACGCTGAGGACTTTTCACAGCGTGGTGTGGTGTATGAGGGCCTCTGCGCTGCTGCAGGGGCCTCTCTGTCCAAGATCAGCCTACCTGTGAGTGCCAGCTCTAGGATAACCACTGTCTTCATGGTTCCTCAGTGTAGAGAAGCAGCCATACCAGGCTTAAAGCTCTTCCCCAGATCAACTCAGCTGTGCCCCACACTCAAGGAGTCTGTGCTGTCTGCACCCTCTAGGGTCATCAGCAGAGACAGGGCAGAAATCTCCATAGGATAAGGGCCACGGGCAGTCACCTACTAGAGAACCCCAGGCCAACTGGAGTGGCAGAACCTCATTTTCAGAAAAAAAACAAAACAACAACAAAAAAACCGCATGGACCCCTTAGACTAAAGCAAGGGAGCAGGGGAAGGGAAGATCTACTCTACCCTAGACAGCCCTGGGGGACCTCCCTCATTCTCAAGACCATAGCCTTGGGAAGTATAGAGGTGGTGTGTATAATCAAGATATAGTATATACATACATGTATGAAAACTGCCAAAGAATAGTAATATATACTCTAAGAAATTAATATTGATGTGTTTATTTTAAAGACCTCAGCTTTCTCTGGCTCCCCATCTAAATAGCTGGCCAGAGGAAATGGATGGGGTATGTGCCATGTAGTCCAGAGAGGACAGGGCCACAGCCCCATATGCCAGCCTGTTCTCCACAACTCCAAAGCAGGAGGGAGGGACACTGCCATTGCCATCTCCTCTACAGCCCCCATGGCTTCAGCCCCATGCACGCTTGTGGCCTGCGCCAGGAATTACAGTCCAATCTTACATATATGACAATGGACAGGACCCAGCCTTGAGTAATGGTCCAGATTCCATCCCACCTCCATGCTCATAACCCCTCATGGCTGCTGTGCCAGTCACCCCTGTCATTATGCCTGGGATACACCAGTTCTTCTGAACCCCATCCCAGAAGAAAAGAAAAGCTGAGAAGCCTCTGTCTCAGCCCATCACTGGAGCCCTGCATCACCCACACCTCCCTATGATTAGCTATGCCTCCTTCTTAGCTGCCTCATATCGTCCTGGCACGGGGCCTTCTTCCCTTTTCTGAGACCCTTGTCTGCAGGGGGTCAAAAGCTAAATGAACCTCCTGAGAGCTGCTTGGGAAGCCTATGCTCTGACCTATGTTTTGTAACTAGTGGCAATGCCCACATCGTCCAACACTGTCCCACCCACAGTACTGGAGCAGGATGAGATGACAGGAAAGAGCAACCCAGAAGCACACAGGACACCTGCTACACACCCAGCTTCAAGTCACAACAGGTGCATGCATCAGTAGCTCACCCCAGCTCTCCTCCAGGCCTCAGAAGCAGCCACAGGGGTCGCCCTGCACCACATGTTGGCAACATTTGGAACCAAAGCTAAAATTAGATACCATGATGAGTCACAACTAAGAATAAATGAACACACAGCCCTCAGGGAGAGGACACTCCACCAGGGGAGCACCACCTCCTGCCACCTTCTGGCCCTGAGCTAAGCCCCACATCACCCACAGTCAGCCTTCACAGAGGAGCCCTGCCTCAGCACCTGTACAGCCAGGCAAGGTATGCCTGCATGCACAACACAGGTCACCCTCCAGCCACCCTGCATGAGTTGCAGAGAGGCCCAATGCAGAAGTAAACTGAGGCACCAAGACAAGTTTCTTCCCTTGTCCTAACATAGGTTCTCATCAGGGCAGGAATAAGAAAGCCATGCCCCTGGCTGGTACATCTGCTCACCTGTGAAATGGGTATCCAGAGCCAGCCAGACCAACTCTCTGCAGAGTCATCAGTGGGCAGAAACCAGAGAGGGGCAGCAGCATTCTAGAGGACTGATGTCACCCAGCAGTGAATCCAGAGAAGTCTCAACCAACTGGACCCATGCCTGGGGTCTCCTTCCACATACTGACTGTCCCCAGAAATCACAGGCTTATTTCATGTGCGCACATCTGTATCTGGAATTTAGGAACTACACAAAGCCCCCACTCCCCGGAAGAAGCTCCTCTCCAGCGGCAAGACTGGGTGGGGACTTTCTTAGAGCCCAGACCCAGAGAACAGAGTGCAAGACAAAGCCTTAGTGCCCTGCACCAGCCTTTGAAGTGTCTCCAGGAACCACATGCCAGGCACACAAGACATTCTCATGCTGGGAGCCAGGGGGTGGGGGCTGGAAGAAAGTGGGGCATAGCTCTCAGTACAGGAGCTCCCCTCTGAGAAGACAGAAGGATGATGAACAGGGTCCTAGGTCCATCTTGGTCACTGAGTCAGAGTCCCTGGTGCAGCCTCAGTGATATCACAGGTAACCACACCACACATGGTCTCACTCCAGGTCCATCTAGAAAGTGTGGCTTTAAATATCAGGACTTCAGTGCCATGGAACACATCAAAGAGACATAAAGAGGACAGACAGTAAGGCTGGTGGATGACTCAGCAGGTGAAAGGATAAGGTCCTGAGTTCAAATCCCCAGGAAAACTCAGACAGAAAGCCAGCAGTGGATGCATATGCATCTGCACACACAGCACTGTCCAGGGAGCAGGTCATGGGGCCTGCTGGCTGCCAGTCTAGCCCCAGGGTCAGTAAGAGACCCTGTCTCAAGGGAATACAGTAGAGCTTGATAGGGCAAGACACTCAATGTCCTCCTCTGCACATGTGCACTGGCAGGGACATGCACAGCACACACACATATTACATATGCATACATCACATACATGTTCATACACACACATTCACAAAATTGATTTTTATATGAATAGTAGCCCATTGAAGGCTCTAGCAGGTCCAACAAAGACCTCAGCCCATTTTGTACACTGTATAAGCTCTCTGCCACGGAGCTACAACCCAGCCTTCATTTTTACCTTTAATTTTTTGTTTGTTTTTGTCTTTGTGAACAGGATTTCTTGTTTTTTTGTTGTTGTTGTTTTTTGGTTTTTGGTTTTTCAAGACAGGGTTTCTCTGTGTAGCCCTGGCTGCTGTCCTGGAACTCACTTTGTAGACCAGGCTGGCCTCGAACTCAGAAATCCGCCTGCCTCTGCCTC
>NW_022196909.1:62324115-62419983 GCF_008632895.1 Mastomys coucha | reverse complement strand
GGGGGAAGGAAGGGGGTTCTCCACATAGGCACCTGATGTCCTCATAACCTTCCTCAGCCCTCCCAGCCTGAGAGACAGCTTTAACCCACCCAGAGCTCCCATACTTCCTGCGGTCGGGTCACCCGTGCTGAGTCACAAGGCAGGCACCGGCATTGCCCCTCGCAGGCTCTCGGCTTATGTGTTCAGGGTACCCATTGTAGAAGTGAGACACTGAGGCCCGGAATGGTCCAAGTACTTGCCAGGGCTAGACCTTAAGGCATAAAAGGGCTCTTGGCTCCTCAAGTAGGACTTGGGTCGCAGACCGGGCCTACCAGAGCCAGCTCAGGCAGGAGAAAGTTGAGGAGGGACCAGGGGCCCAGCAAGGAAAGATGAACCCCTCATTTCACCGTAGATACTGCAGGCAAGGAGGAGAGCGTCGCAACCCGGAATCCTCAACACTACCCCACTATCTTACCCCACTATCTTGGAGCACTAAAACAGCTTTCCCCAGCGTCCGCGGACGCCCACCCAGCCCTCTGCTCTAATACACATGGCACCTCCTACCCTTTTAGCCTCCACCAATAAGAAACTGCCTCTCTAAGAGGCTCTTTAACCCCCAGATCACCAGCCAACCAACTGTGCCAGGAACCATGTCCTCTCTCCTCTCTCCACCCCCAGCCCACATTCCAGACCACCTATCCTCTGCTTGAGCTTGTGGAGAGCTGGGCCCTGAAGCCCCGCCCCCTACCCCCCACCCCAAGCCATGTCTCTGGGTTCCAGTATGGACACTTCAGCCCCACTAGGGTGCTGGGTCTTATACTCAGTAGGTATTGCATAAACCCTGCACAGGAGAGAGAGTGGAAAGGAGGGCCCCAAAGTTTTTAACCATGACTCACAGAAAGATGCTTTTCATTTGACCTTGGAGACACACACAAAACAAAGTGCTTTCCAAAACAGAAGTTCCTGATAGACTGGCGCGGTGCAACACACCAAATCGTTCTGTTCTACTCTCTCTCTCCGTGTGTGAGTGTGTATGTGTGTGTGTGATGTGTATGTGATGTGTGTGTGCGCAAGTGTGCGCGTGTGTGCGTGTACACGCGCGTGCGTGCTTGTGTGTGTGCATGCGTGCGCACGCGTGCGTGCTTGTGCGTGCGTGTGTGTGTGTGTGTGTGTGTGTGTGTGTGTGTGTGTGTGTATGTACCTGAGGCTCACTATTCCCCTTGGCTGGCTGATGCGAAGCTCTTGGGCTCCTGTCTTTGACTCCCAATCTTGGAGTTCCAGGTGTCCGTGGCCATGCCTGGCTTTTACGGGGGCACTGGGGATTCTAACTCAGGTCCTTATCCTTGCACAGCAAGAGCCCTCATCCACCGAGTCCTTTCTATGGTTCCTTCTGGTTTTAGAGGTGTTTATAGCAGGCTGGAGGAAGGCTCTATGGGAAGGAGTGCTTCCTGCTCTCCCAGAAGGCTTTAGGATCCGGTTTGTGGTTTGTCTACACACACACACACACACACACACACACACACACACACACACACACACACACACACGTCAGGTGGTTCCCAACAGGCTGAAGCCCTAGCTAGCCCCAGGGAGAATCCAACTCTCTCCTCTGTCCTCTATGAGAACCTGCATTCACATAGAAACACACATAATGTTTTGTTTGTTTTTGTTTTGTTTTTCAAGGCAGGGTTTCTGATAGCCCTGGCTGTCATGAAACTCCATCTGTAGACCAGGCTGTCCTCAAACTCAGAAATCCACTGGATTCTGCCTCCCAAGTGCTGGGATTAAAGGCATGCATTTTAAAACCACTTCCTAGTTTACATATTTAAAACAAAACAAGGCTAGAGAGATGGCTCAGTGGTTAACAGCACTAGCTCTTCTTCCAGAGGACCTGGATTCAATTCCCAGCACCCAAATGACAGCTCACAACTGCCTGTAACTACAGCTCCAGAGGATCCACAACCCTCACACAGACATACATGCAGAAAAAACACCAACTCACATAAAATACAAATAAATAAGATTTTTAAAAAATCCTGTTTGTGCCGGGCGGTGGTGGCACACGCCTTTAATCCCAGCACTTGGGAGGCAGAGGCAGGTGGATTTCTGAGTTCGAGGCCAGCCTGGTCTACACAGTGAGTTCCAGGACAGCCAGGGCTACACAGAGAAATCCTGTCTCGAAAAGCCAAAAAAAAAAAAAAAATCCTGTTTGTGGAGGCCACAGCACTGATTTCATGAGTTCAATTAGTGGCCTGGTCCACTGCTGATAAACCCCCTCACTAAGCACCCCTTGCATATCCATGCAGCCACAAGTCCAGGCCTGGCAATGTTCCCTGTACTACCCAACCCTGCCCTCCCCACTTCTCTAGCCAGTAGGAACCATGAGGATCCTCAATCCCAGGGTGAAGAAAGTGAGGTTCGGGGTCACACAGTAAATGGCTCAGAGAGAACCAACTCATGTCTTTCAGGATGTACAGACAGACCGCACCACTCTCCGTCAGAAATAATCAAGGGCTGAGGTTATAGCACTGGCAAGGCCTGAACCCCAGAACAACAATAACAAAATCCCCTGGGTTCTGTCATAAGCGCAGGGACGGTCCATGGTACTAGAGGTGTGGAACACTTACTGGCTGTCAGGCTCTATTTCTGAGCACTTTGTGTCTTTTACTACCCACGATGAACACACAAGATAGGGGACTACACTTGTCAACCCCATTTTAGAGATGTGGAAACTGAGGCACTTTGAGAGCAAGTTTACCTGTCAGGATCGTATAGCTGAAAGGTTGCAGGGCTGGGATTCAAACCCTGACTGATGCCCCTGACCCAACAACCTACACGATCTTCTCACTAGGACCTAGAGACAAGTCTAGGGGGTGAGGAGACCCATGCCCAACTGTGGATCCTAGTTTCCCATGATCCCCACTGTCCTCTGCTCCTACTTGGATCTGGGCACACTCCACAATTGGATCTTTCTCAATCTCCCCTCTGCCTCAGCCCAGCCCAGAAGATGGAGGGGCTAGCCTGAGACACATGGTAAAACAAAGTCTTGATGAAAGAATGGATCCTGCGGCCAGAGGGGATTCTCATCTCTGAAAATGCCACACATATGCACACACACGCTTGCATGGACCTGGGAAAGGGTAACCCTTGGAAGGAGGCCCTCTGGGTGCTCAGCTCCACTCCCCAACCCAAGCCATTTCCTCATTTCCCCCATGCTGCTTCTCACCCAGCCCCCTGCACCTCAGCGAGAGGAAGTTGCACAATCCCCTGGGAGCTGCAAATGTGGCCAAGGATTACTCACAGCTCAGAGGGAAGCTCAGACCAGAAGCCTTCCTCTTCCCCCCAAGCCTACCCTACCCAGGCAGGTTCTAATCCCCAACCTCGGGTTCTAGTCCTAGACAGGGACTTTCTTAGCTTTGGCTTCAAGGCACCCAGAGAGACAAAGAAGGACAATAATCAACACAAACCCATGCTTCACAACACAAACCCATGGCCTACAGTTCAGTCTTATATAGATAGCCCCTCTTGATAGGAGAGACTCAAATGTCACCTATCAGGATCTGGGCAAATTGGAGACAAAGCACTCTGTCCTACGGGAAACCATTCTTCTTTTCGAGACAGAATTTCTATGTAGTTCTGGAACATGCTCTGGAACAAGGCCTCCAACTCAAAGATCCACCTTCCTCTGCCCCCTGAGTGCTGGAACTAAAGGCATGCCCACCAGCCCAGCAAGAGAAACCTTTCTCTCTTTCTTTCGTTCATTTGTTCGTTCTTCCTTCCTTCTTTCTTTCTTTTTTTTTAGTTTTTCGAGACAGGGTTTCTCTGTGTAACCCTGGCTGTCCCGGAACTCACTCTGTAGACCAGGCTGGCCTCGAACTCAGAAATTAGCCTGCCTCTGCCTCCCAAGTGCTGGGATTAAAGGCGTGTGCTACCACCGGCCGGCTCCTTCTTTCTTTTCTTCTTTCTTTATATTTTATGTGATTGGTGTTTGGCCTACATGTATGTCTGCGTGAGGGTGTCAGATATCCTGGAACTGGAGTTACAGACAATTATGAGCCACCATGTGAGTGCTGGGAATTGAACCTGGGTCCTCTGGAAGAGCAGCCAGTGCTCTCAACCACTGAGCCATCTCTCTAGCGAGAGAACCCATTCTTACATACTAGTGACTTTTATGCTTCCTAGGCTTCTTCTCTGACACCCAGTGCCAAGAGGTTTTGTCTGGAAGGGTATTATCCATCACCACAGGATGAGATGCACCTCAGGATGGAGGAGCTTACTGACCTTTTCTTTCTGGCATATTTCAGATGTGTACTGGGCTAGTCATGACTCCTGGAATCGGCAGAGAGGCCAGTGAGATGAGAGAGGCCCAGAACAGAGAGGCCAGAGAGGAGCAGGGAGGACAGTCAACTCTGCCTTGCCCTGGGCTCGTAAACAGGAAGGAATGTGAAGGGTGTGCAGAAGCCTGGCTGGACAGCCAGCTCCCAACGCTGCCCTGGATCTGCATCGGGCCTCAGATAAGGACCTCCCCTAGGCTCCTCTTTATCTCCCCCACAACCTTGGACTCCAGCTAAGGACAAAGGTCTGCGGGGGGTGGGGGGGGCACAGAGCTCCTCATTTCCGCAGTCTTCACCAAAAGCCTGGGGCCCTCAGGGCAGCACCCTACACAGGGTGGCTCCCCACGGGAGCACCCACAGCACCAGGTTCATCAGCTGATGCCTCAGCTCAGCCAGCAGGGACAGTGAGGGAGGGAGACAGCAGACAACCTAGCTTGTCTGAGAAACAGTCAGCCAAGGATCCTTCCCCAGCACCTGTGTCCTGACCCTGATGTTAGCCCCACGGAGGAGAGAGGTAGCAATCCTACCGCTCCCACTTTTCAGATGGAGAAACTGAGGTACAACGCATGTAGGTGACTTCTCAGAGGTCATACCACTGAGCAGGGCCAGGCCATTTGCTGAGTGGGACAACCTTCAGCCTCAGGAACAGCTACAAGTCAAGGGCTTCCCAATGTTAGTGGAAGGCACAGAACCCTCCTGTGCCAGATGCATGGGCAAGAGGACCAGAAGCATGGTTGGCTAATGCCCTCTGGAGAGAGGGTGCCCCAAGAACAGGCGCTGCCACCTGGGGTCTCCTTTCAAGACAAAATGTCTCTTCCTGAGATTAGGAAGCTTTTGATGAGTAGGGCAGCTTTCTAACGCCCCAGCGCTCTTCCCCCATCCCTATCAGACTCCTTCCACCACTAAAAAGAAAGGAAGAATGGTAAGATCAACCCTAGTTATATATGTTCCCTCTCCTCAGAGTTGCTGACAAACATTCCCATACCACAGTATTCTTAGGGTTCATTCCAGGATCCCTTTGGATGCTAAAATCCAGAAGTGTTGTGTCTCTTACCCATAGGACCTCTAACCCACATCCTCCAACGTTCTTTAAATCAGCTCTAGGTGACTGAGAAGCCTCCCATGATTGTATTGCTTAGAAAACAGTGGCAGGAGAAACTGTGTACTTATTCAGCATAGTACTTTTTATGTGTCTGTGTGTGCACCTGTGACTGGGTACAGACACAAAAGGCAGAACCTGTGATGTTGGAGGTACAAGCAGTGTATGAACAGCCAGTGTGGTGCTGGGAACCAAACTCAAATCCCCCTGGAAAAGGAGCAAGCTCTCTTAACCACTGAGTCTCCTTTCTAGACATTTTAAACCTGAAGTTGGTTGAATTCTTAATGCAGGACTCATAGAGGAGCCCACTGTGTACACCAACTACATACTACATGCATGCTACTAAATATATACAAAAATAGATTTATTTCTAAAAATGAGGGTCTGGAGAGATGGCTCAGGAGTTAAAAGTCCTTGGTGCTCTTGCAGAGGACCCAGCTTTGGTTTCCAGCACCCAAGTGGTGATTCACAATCATTTGTAACTCCAGTTCCAGGGGATTCCCACACCCTCTTTTAGCCTCCACGGGTACTGCACACATGGTACGCATAATTTTTAAAGGTTAAGGATGAGCATTCTAATTACACCTGTAATTAGAATGATAGAAACGCACCAGAATGCCAAGCATTTGTCTAACACCACTACCAAGAGTCTGGAGCAACAGGAACTCCAGGGAGTCTCCAGGGAGCATCAAGTTTGTACAACCACTTAGAATAATGTGAGGCTGAGCTATACAGAGCCCAGGCAAGCCCACTCTGGTTACAGGCACTGTAAAGGCACTTGTGTCCCAACACCCCAAGAAACACAAACAAGGCCGAGTGCTATTACTGGCAGCGGAAAAGAAAGCCACTCAAAGGTCTATGCGCAGGGAGATGGATGCTATGCAGCACAGAAATAAGCATGTTCCAGTCACAGAAAGAGGAAGCACACAGACCCACCATGAATGGGAAAAGCGCCACATGGGCACAAAGGCCCCCAGTGGCATTCATCCGCACTGAACTGAGTCGGACAAAGCTAAATCCAAGGAGACCCAGGGAGCGGATCAGCACCAAGGTCAGGATAGTGTCACCTGAGTGAGACAACAAAGGGAAGCCAGGAGCCGCTCATCATAGAACCACAGTGGGAGCCCGGAGACTTGGCTGAGTGCTAAGGGTCTGCGCTGTTCTTGCAGTGGACCTGAGTTCAGTTCCCAAGCTTCCACGGCAGGTGGTTGTCAGTCACCTAGAGCTCCAGCTCCAAGGGATCTGATGACCTTTGCTGCCTACTGTGGTAACTGCACTCACATGCACACACCCTCAAGCACACACACACAATTAAAACAGTTACAAATAAGGCTTGGTGGTTAAAAGCACTGGCTGCTCTTCCAGAGAACCTGGGTTCAAATTTCGAGCACCTACATGGCAACTTACGTCTGTCTGTAACTCCAATTCTAGAGGATCTGAACCCTCACACAGACATACACATGCAGGCAGAACACTGAAAGAGAGAGGGAGAGGGGAAGAGAGAGAGGGAGAAAGAGAGAGATGGGGGGAGGGAGAGAGAAAGAGAGGGAGAGGGAAAGAAGAATTAATTATTTCTGGGCAGTGGTGGTGCATGCCTTTAATCCCAGCACTCAGGAAGCAGAGGCAGGCAGATTTCTGAGTTCAATGCCAGCCTGGGTCTACAAAGCAAGTTCCAAGACAGCAAGAGCTACACAGAGAAACCCCATCTCAGAAAAACAAAACAAAACAAAACAAAAAATAAATAAAAATAAAGCCAAGGTAGTGGCTAGTTCTAGAAGTGATGAAAAGCTGGGGTTTTTGTTTTTTGGGTTTTTTTGTTGCTGCTCACTTGCTTTAAGTTTCCCCCTATGTAAAACAGTTCAGGGCTGGTCTTGAACTCACAGAGATCCACCCTCTAACTCCTGAGTGCTGGCATCAAAGGTGTGAGTCATCACACCCAGATAGCTCACAGGAACTGTTTTTAGATTTCAGGTTACGGTCTCCTTGTCCATCCAGGTGCTTGTCCAGGGGGCGGGTGTCCCCGTTATTTAAAAGATTTAATTTTATTTATGTGTATGTACACAGATACCCTTGAGGCCAGAAGAGGGTGTCAGCTCCCCGGGAGCTGGAGTTACAGGTGGTTTTGAGTTGCCTAACGTGGGTTCTGGGAGCCCAACCGGTTCTCCAAAAGTGTAGCATGTATCTTTAACCACTGAGCAGTCCCTCCGGCCCATCACGCTCCCCTTTATTTACCCAGTACTTGTGTGCACATGGTCATTCATGGGTACTCCTGAGGAGGTCAGGGGTCAACTCCCAGGAATCTGTTCTCTCCCTTGCCTCCCTGTGTGGGTTTGGGGATCAAACTCAGGTCAGTGATCTTAACAGCAAGGTTTTTCCTCACCCGAGCTGTCCTTCTGACCCAGTCACTTCTATACTCCTGTATTTATGCTGTCTTTGTCAACTGTGCTGTATTTCACAATAAACCAGGGCGGGAGAGGACAAGATATACGTAAATAGTAATAGAAATTCTAATATTTTCTTCCCACACCTGGCTTTGAAAAACACTATAATTAGGCTAAAAAACTGGATGATAACCTATAATTAGTCATAGTTTTGAAGTATGTGATAATGCTTGGGGCCCTCTCTCTTCTATGGAGACCCCCCCCTCAATGTGCCCAACATGGCCCATGTTGCAGGTTGCCCCTCAGCCAAGCAGAGCTGGCTACCACAGCCTCTTCCTCACCCTGACCAGGATGCCCCTTCCCGGATAAGGGCAGAATGACTGTGTCAGGCAGGTGCCTGCACACGTACCTCATTCTCCCATGGGCCATTCCTCAGAGTGCCCAATGGCAGGGCCTGGAGGCTCACTCTGGGTCATCCTCTGAGCATGAGGAAGACAGAAAAAGAAATAAAGTGGGTGAGGAGAGTAGAACAGAGAGAGAGAGAGAGAGAGAGAGAGAGAGAGAGAGAGAGAGAGAATTCACTAGAGGTAGACATTGGAACTGTTCCGGGTTCTGTGGATGTGGAGGAAGGAGAGGGGTAGGAGGTGAGTGGAGGGGGGAGAAAGAAGGTAATGGTGTAGAGAGGAGTCGGTGCACTGTCCTCGGGCCTCCAAGTGCACACACCTCACAGCCCCAAGGCTTCTACACAGCAGGTGAACGGCCCAGGGGGCTGCTCTCTCCTCCAGAATGCCTAGAAAGAAGGATTCTGTCCAGGAAGAAGGCCTCCTGGGCTTGCAGCAGTGACGCCTAGAACAAGAACCCAGGGTGAGGCAGAAAAGCCTTCTCTAGGGTTCAGAAGGCAGGAAGGGCCGAGGACTCACCCAAGAGCTGAGAGGCCCCATTTACCTCTCTCATTCTCTCAGCGCCTGCCTGCCTTTCTCTGACCTCTGCTGAGACTTCCAGAAGTTTCCATTCTTAAACACCTACTTGGACAGCACAGACTTGGGTGCCAAGTAAACATCTGGTACCCCTCATTGTCCTGAAGGCCATGGGCAGCTAGGTTGTGGCTGGATCTCTAAGTCCCAACCTCCATCTTCCTCTCAAGAACACAGAGGCCCTGCCAGCCAGCTGCTAAGGCTCCAGTCAGCCCAGGGCAGAGCCGGCCAGCACTGCCCTGCCAGGACAGCTGAGCACACCTGGTGAGAGCTGAGCCTGGATGAGTGACAGTGGGGTAGACAGTATAGGATGTCACCTCCTGGCCACTCCACATCCCTCAGGGACTACAGGGGGCAGAACTGGTGCTGTCCCCAAACTGATTATAAACAAACCAGAGAACAGGCTGTGACTACCCTTGCCAAGCATGCCGAAGCACCGCCTCTGCCCACGTACCTACTGGTGGAAAAGGGATGGGATGGGAGTGCCGGCAATCTTTCTATGGGGAGAGAGGCAGAGCACCCCAAGCCAGAAGAGCTAGGGCAAGGACGGAACAGAGCGGAGGCAGAGGACCAGGATCTTTGCTGAGCTGTGTATGAGGTCCAAGGCATCAGGGGGTGAATACCTACAGAGTAGGGGCATGGAGAAGCCATCTTTTGGGGCTGGAGAGATGGCTCAACAGATAAGAGCACTGACTGCTCTTCCAAAAGTCCTAAGTTCAAATCCCAGCAACCACATGGTGGCTTACAACCACCCGTAATGAGATCTGATGCCCTCTTCTGGTGTGTCTGAAGATAGCTACAGTGTACTTATATATAATAATAAATAAATCTTTAAAAAAAGAGAGAATGAGAAGCCATCTTTTAGGCATCATGTGATTTATTCAACTGTGTTTACTCATTCATCCTGAAAAGCTTTACTGGGCATCCACTACATCGAAGGCTCTCTTCTGGGCAGGAGGAATGGACCCAAATAGACCAAATCCCTGTCTTGAGAGGGCATCAGAGGTCTGGAACCTTCAGTCATCTGTGACTTGAGATCCTGAACCCCTTCCCTGCCAGTTCACTCCTCCTCACCCCCCACCACCTTCCTTCCAACCTCTTCCTATTTCTAAAGTCCCCCTCCATCTCTGAGACCCTGCTCTCCTGACAACACCCTCCAGGCCCAAGCGGTATATACCTGTAATCATAGCATTGGGGGAGACGAGACCAAGGTAGGAAGACTGAGTTTAAGACCAGCCTGAGTGACACACAGGATATACAGCGAGACCCTGCCTCAGATTTTTAAAACAAACAAAGCCAGACAGGGCAATACATACTTATCCTCCCACTGCTTAGAAAAGGGAAGCAGGAGGGGAAGGTTTAAGTCATGCTTGACCCCAGCAACTCTAAGGACAGCCTGGGCTATATAAGACAGGTCTCAAAAACAACAGCAAAAGCCCACCCATTGTCCAACAAGTCAGCTCAGTTAGTAAAGGCACTTGCTGCTAAGCCTGATGACCTGAGTTTGATCTTGGGTCTCACATGGTAAAAGGAGAGAAGCAATTCCTAGAAGTTGTCCTCTGACCCCCACAGAAGCACCATGACTTCACACTCACTCACACACACACACACTCACACACACACTCACACACCCTCATACACACACTCACACAGACACACATACTCACACAGTCATACATACACTCACACATACACACTCACATACACATACTCACACACTCACATATACACACTCACACACACATACACACACTCATACACACTCACACATACACACACACATACTCACACACACTCACACACACACTCACACTCACACATGCACTCACATACACACACTCACTCTCACACATACTCTACACACTCACACAGACACATACACACACTCACAAACACACTCACACACTCATACACACACTCACACATACACACTCACACAACACTCACACATACACACACACTCATACACACACTCACACAGACACACATACACACATTCTCATACACACACTCACATACACACACTCACATACACACACTCATACACACATACATACTCACACGCATACTCATACACACTCTCACTCTCTCTCACACACACATGATTATAAATATAATTTTTAGTAAGCAAATATTTTTAAAGTAACATAAATAAAGTACCTCCTTTTATCTAGGAGGTAGCCCAGAACCTCCTAGATAAAATAAATGGTCTCCCACAGGGGTCTTCCTAGCATCTTTCTGAGCAGAGGAAGAGACAACTATTTCTTTCTTTCCCTTTTTTAAAAGATCTATTTATATATTTTATTGTATATGAACACACTGCCACTGTATTCAGACACACCAGAAGAGGGCCTCAGATCCCATTACAGATGGTTGTGAGCCACCATGTGGTTGCTAGAAATTGAACTCAGGACCTCTGGAAGAGCTGCCAGTGCTCTTAACTGCTGAGCCATCTCTCTAACCCAAGAATTATTTCTTGTATGTGTCCTTTATGCTTACTGCTAGTGTGCAATGTGATTCAGGGGCAGGTGAGATGACTCCCAGATGCAAGTGCCTGTGTGCTGGCCTGAGGACATGAGTTTGAGTCTTGGAATCCACATAGGTAGAAGGAGAGAACTCCACAAAGCCATCCTCTATTGGGCATGGTGGCACACATCTTTAATTTCAGTACTCGGAAGGCAGATGCAGGTGGATCTCTGTGAGTTCAAAGTCAGACTGGTCTACAAAGTGAGTTCTAGGGCAGCCAGGGCTATGTAGAAAGGCTATGTCTAAAACAAAACAAAACAAAACAAATGTTGTCTTCTGACTTCCACATGCATGTCCTGGCATGTGCCCTCCCCATCATACACAATAGGAATATGGTACAGTGATCAATACTTGCTCTGTGGCTCTGTGTGATGAGAGCCTTAAGGTGACAAGAATTTAAAAGCCTCATTCCAGCAGGGTCCCAGGACATCGATAACAGCAGCTTCAGCCTGGGCCATAAGTTCTGATGACACTGATGCCGAGTTCTGGTGAGTGAGAGGAGCCATTTCCTCACCTCACCCTGCCTTAAGCGGACAGCATAGGTTTCTTAGCTCTTGTTCCAGCGTGGGAGCAAGAATCAGATAGCTAAGTAGTGCTGAGTTTCCTGGGATGCTCAAATGAGGGTGTGTTTGAAACATCCCTTATGGGTTGACATTTACTCTCCATCACTCAAAGCGTGGTTTAGGACTCTGGAAATACAATCTGGAGCTCAGAGGTAGGGTCTGGGAAGTGATCGGAACTGGGTGAAACTATCATGGAGGAGTCCCTATGACTGAGTCCTTTTTAAGGCCAGAGCCTAAAGACCATGGTTTGTACACCCAAAACCCACATGAAAAGCCAGGCATGGTGGCATGTGCCTATAATCTCAGCGCTAAGTGAGCAGAGACAGGCAGATCCTCCAAGCCATCCAGCCTAGACGAATTAATAAGTGTCAGGTTCAAGGAGAGACTCAGCCTCAAAAATACAAGATGTGTGGTGGTGGTGCACACTTTAAGTCCAGAGCTCGGGAGGCAGAGGCAAGTGGACCTTTGAGTTAGCCTGGTCTATAGAGTGAGTGATTTCTATGACAGCCAGGGCTGTCACACAGAGAAACTCTGTCTCAAAGTACAAAAAAGTAAAATAAATAAATAAATGAAGCAAGCAAAAAAAAAAAAAATAAATGTGTTGTGATGAAGGACACACAATGCTGACATCTAGCCTACACAAACACAAATGACCACATTACACACACATATACACATACACACACATATCCATATACCATATATACACACATGCACATACAGATGCATACACACATATATGCACACACATACATACACATGCACACACATACACTCATACATACATACATATATACATGCACATATACACACATACATATATACACATATACACATCACATACATACATACACACATATATGCACACACAGATGCACAAATGCACACACACATACATATATAAACATACATATACACACACAACCATATGCATACATACCACATCCATACTAAAACACACAAGCACCACACACACATCGTACCCCCCTGTCATTCTCCTCTCAACACAAGGTCAGAAGGGTCACATCAGATGTGGTCCCTGGCCTTCAACACAAACTGTGAGTTAAAACCAAACCCTATTTCTTTATAGGGCTATTGATTCTCTGGAGTTCTGTTATAATAACTCAAAACAGACTAATATATGGAGGTCTGGGGCAGAAATGGAGGTGCACAACTCAGAAGAAGGCCTGCCTTGGAGACCTGCCTGGAAAGATGACACCAGCCAAAGAAGTCCTAAACAGTCTAAGACAACACCACTAGGCACACTGGCTTCATGTGAAAACTTGTGTGATCCCAGAACTCAGGAGGCAGAGGCAGGAGGATCACAACATTGAGACCAGCTTGAGATTTATATAGTGAGACTTTGTCTCAAAAATAAATAAAATAAGGGCCGGAGAGATGGCTCAGTGGTTAAGAGCACTGACTGTTCTTCCAGAGGTCCTGAGTTCAATTCCCAGCAACCACATGGTGGCTTACAACCATGTGCAATGAGATCTGATGCCCTCTTCTGGTGTGTCTGAAGAGTGACAGTGTACTCATATACATAAAATAAATAAATAAATCTTTTTAAAAAAGAAAATAAATATTTTACAAAATAATTGTTAAGCCGGGCAGTAGTGGCACACGCCTTTAATCCCTGCACTTGGGAGGCAGAGGCAGGCAGATTTCTGAGTTCAAGGCCAGCCAGGTCTACAGAATGAGTTCCAGGACAGCCAGGAATATACAGAGAAATCCTGTCTCGAAAAAAACCCAACCCCCCCCCAAAAAAAATATTTAAAAAATGTAAGTAAAATGGGGTTGGAGAGATGGCTCAGTGGTTAAGAGCGCTGGCTGCTCTTGCAGAGGTCCTGAGTTCAATTCCCAGCAACCACATGGCAGCTCACAACCATCTGTAAGTCCAGTTCCAGGGTATCCAGCACCCTCTTCTGGCCTCCACAGGTATTGCATGCACGTGATTTGAGAGCATGTCAGGCTAAACACCTATACACATAAAAATGAAAAAAAAAACGATTTTTAAAGAAAAATAAATAAACAAATAAAATAGGACTGGAGAAATAACTCTGTCATTAAGAGTGCCTGTTGTTTTTCCACAGAACCTGAGTTTGGTTTCCAGCACTCAGCAGAGATAGCTCACAACTGCCTGTAATTCCAACTCCAGGGTCTCCGATGCCCTCTCCTGGCCTAACTAGGTAACTGCACGCATAAGCATACCCATATAGACACATAGAAACACACATAACTTATAATAAAATACTGGCTGTGAGGATGGCTCAATGAATACTCAATGACAAGGGCAGGCCTATGTTCAATCCCCACTGCCCGTATAAAACTGTGGGAGGTGATGGTACATGTTTATAATCCCAGGGCTAGAGAGACAAGGGACGGATCACCGGACCACCGAGGTTCACTGGCCAGCCAGTCTCCCTAAGAGGTGAGCTCCAGACCAAAGAAAGAAGGTGGACAGGGTTGCTGAGTATGACACCCAAGGTTGCTCTCCTGTCTCTGCACTCATGAACACACCTGCGTGGACACACATATGAACACATGCACATTTAAAAAAGAAAAATCCTTACTTTTAAAAAGTAAAATTTCAACCCTCAGAAACCTGTGGAACTACTTAAGCATGAGATGTGAAGCAGGGCAGCGACAGTTGATATGGTGTAGTCCCACTGGGGACTTCGCAGGCCGATTTGGTGTAGGAGCTGTCGCCTTAGACTCCAGGGCCTAGAGAAAGGGCGTGGGAACCAGCAAGGCTTTGCTTTCATACTGCGGCCCGAGCCCCTCCCCCAGAGACCGGGAGGCGGGGACATTCTGTAAGAACTCCCAGGTGATTAGAACCGCCAGCCAGGCCTGTCCTGAGATGGAAGAGGACCTCCTTGAAAGCTATGACTTCATTGAGAGAAGACTTTGACTGGGGGAGAAGGCCAGGAAGCCGGGAAGGCAGAAAGCACATGAAGGAACAAGTGTCCCGTTCACCGCTTTCTGTGCACGAGGTCCGCTGTTATTCTGGATTCTTCACCATAGCATCCAATCCTACTCTGGGATCCCCACTGTATCCTAACTCTCAAGAAGGCAGAGTGTCCCCCAGCAAAACTGGGCAAGGTAGGGCACTGGCCAGACTCTTTTCTCCTTATTCTTCTAGTTAAGACCAGGACCACGGTGGGGGTGGAGCTCAGAGGTCTGGCACTCACTTGTCTAGCATGTGCAAGGCTCTAGCATCAGAAGGGAGAAAATATATGTCATTCATATATGTGTGTGTGTGTACATACATATATACATATGCATGTGTGTGTGTGTGTGTGTGTGTGTGTGTGTGTGACAAAACAACAATGATCCTGCCTGATCTTCTGCCTCTCTGGGCTGTCCTCTGATCTCCCCCACTGCCACCCCACTCCACAGCAAAGCACTTCCTGTGGGTGAGATAAGTCTCCGTCCTTCCCTATCGCTGGGACATTATCTCTGCCCTCAGCAGCCAAGAGGATCAGTGACTCTGGTGCAGAGTGGAAGAGGGGGCAGGCAAGAGAGGGGAGGGAAGAGCCATGCCTAAGAAAGGGAGGCAGAATGACATTCCACAGGGAAAGTCAAGAGGTAAAGACGGTCACTGCAGGCATTGCCAAAACCCTGCACTACCAGGCAGCTGAAAAGAACAAGCTGGGAATGGGCGATGGGGCTGCAGAGTGTAGCAGGGGCTGTGGCCAGGGTCTGCAAAAAACCTTAGATATATACATAGACAGATATCTGTTTTATATTTATTTATGGGTGAGTGTTTTGCCTGCATGTGTGTCTGTGTGCCACATGCATGCAGAGGCCAGGAGAGGGCGCTCAATTCCCTGGAACCGGAGTTAGAGATGGTTGTGAGCCACTGTGGTGGGAACTGGGTGTGCTGGGAGCCGAGTGCTCACAAAGGCCAAGCCATTTTTCCAGCCTGGAAGGTGGGGTTTTCTTTGGTGGAGGGAGTTGTTAGTTTGGGGGATTTTATTTTTATTTTTTCTGTCATACAATACATGCCAACTGCAGTTTGCCCTCACTCCCGACCCTCTCCACCCCCTCCCTCACCCCTAACCACCTCCCCTCCCCTGTACATGTACCCCACCCCTATTTTCCTTCAGAAAATAGACTTCCCAGGGCTGGAGAGATGGCTCAGAGCACTGACTGCTCTTCCTGAAGCCCTGGGTTCAATTCCCAGCACCCACACAGCCGCTCACAACTGTCTGTAACTACACTTCCTCAGGCTCCAGCACCCTCACAGAAACATAAATGCCAAACGTGCAGGCAAAATACAAATGCACACACAATAAAAAATACATTTTTTTTTTTTTTTTGGCTTTTCGAGACAGGGTTTCTCTGTATATAGCTCTGGCTGTCCTGGAACTCACTCTGTAGACCACGCTGGCCTCAAACTCAGAAATCCGCCTGCTTCTGCCTTCCAAGTGCTGGGATTAAAGGCGTGCGCCACCACTGCCCAGCATAAATAATTTTTAAAAATTAAAAAAAAAAAAAAAAAAAAAAAAAAAACAACAGACCTCCCAGGGTTATCAACCGAACACAGCATAACAAGTTACAAAAAAAGACTTGGCACTAACCCTCGTGTCAAGGCTGGGTGAAGCAACCCAATAGGGGGAAAAGAGTCCCAAAGCAGGCAGCAGAGCCTCCCCCTCCCAGCCCACTGTTAGTCCTACAAGAACACCAAGCTACAAAATGCAGAGGATGTGGCTCAGCCCCATACAGGCTCAGTGACTGTCAGTCAATGTCTGTGAGCCCTATGAGCTTCCGTTCTGTGAGCCATGCTCTCCTGATGTCCTTGAGCCCTCTGGATCGTACAAGCCTTCTTCAGCTGGAAGGTGTTATATTTTAGGGTATTAAAGATACATAGGGTGGACTGTTGGAACTTTAGCTTATTTTTTTTTTAAGATTTATTTATTTACTTTATTTATATGAGTATACTGTAGCTGTCTTCAGACACTCCAGAAGAGGGCATCAGATCCCATTACAGATGGTTGTGAGCCACCATGTGGTTGCTGAGAATTGACCTCGGGACCTCTGGAAGAGCAGTCAGTGCTTTTAACCACTGAGCCATCTTTCCAGCCCACCCTCAGCATGTGTGTATAACTTTGGCAGGGGGGAGGGTAGGGTATGCATGCCTGTGGAAGCTAGAGGAGGGTGTCAGACCCTGGAGCTGGAAATACAGGTGGCTGTGAGCTGCCCAACACGGGCGCCAGAACCCAGACCTCTGGAAGAGCAGCAAGCGCTCTAACCACTGAACCATCTCTCCAAACCCACTTAATGGTTTCCCTTTTAAAAGACAGGCTCCCATGCTTCTCACAATGACCTCAAACTCACTATTTTTTTTTTTTTAGTAGAGATATATTTATTTTTATTTATTTATTTGAGTATACTGTAGCTGTCTTCAGACACACCAGAAGAGGGCATCAGATCTCATTACAGATGGTTGTGAGTCACCATGTGGTTGCTGGGAATTGAACTCGGGACCTGTGGAAGAGCAGTCAGCGCTCTTAACTCACTATTATAGCAGAGGATGACCTCGAACTTCTGATCCTCTCGCCTGCACTTCTCCAGTGCTGAGATTACAGGTATGTGCCACCATGCCCAGCATATTTAGAACTGGGGATTGAACCCACGGCCTCCTACATGCCAGGCAAGTACTCCATCGGATCCCCAGCCTTCCACGATTCTCTTCCTCCTGCAGCACTGCAGGCCTCTGCTTCTCATTTAGACGTGCAAGATGACAAGATAAAAGAGCTTTGTGCGTTGAGTGTGTATTTGTTATTTTAGTTCTCTGTGTATTCTGGGCACCAACGCATTTGGCCCTTGCTCTAGGTAGGTAGGGCTAATAGAGCGTACACTTCTTAGTCATGGAAACAGAGGCGGGACTTGCTAAACAGTCTGCCTAGGATCCCATAGTGGTAAGTAGCAGTGTTAGGACTCTGAGACAGGCAGCCTGGCCCCAGAGCCCAAAGTCCCAATGTTCACGCAGAACAAGTTACACTCAGCGCTAAATACATGGTGGCTGGGGTTAAATCCTGATGAAATGGGACACATGAGCCAACCTTGACTCCAGGACTCCATCAATCCCCAGGTCTCCTACCACCCACACACTCCTGCTCTGAAGCCTGCTGTCCTGGTGCCTGGGACAGAGACCTGTAGCACGTCTTTACTGGAGGGGACCCCACCAATGATTAGTGCTTAGGCAAAAGGACACTGAGCAGAGTCAACACAGATAATTGGAGATGGTAAGGGGTCTCTGGATCCTGGTCCTGTGACCTTGTGACTTTCTCAACCAAAGCTCCCACTGCCTTTCCCCCACATCTGATGAAGCAAGTCCTTATGAGGGTGTCCTGTAGCTTAAAGGGCATGTTGTCCATGGATGAGGCCACATACCCACAAGGCGGTCAGAACCTATCTCCTTACAGGACTGGATCTCCCAGTGGTCCTCCAGGCACCTGGCTCAGCAACTCAGAAAAGAGGCCAGGAGACAAGTGTAGCCCCAGAGCCAAAAACCCTGGGCAGCAGAAATAAGGTCCCCAAACTACCTACCATATCCCCACTAAAAAAAAAAAAAACTTTTTATATACATTGTTTTTATTTTTTAAATTTTTATTTTATGTGTGTTGGTGTTTGCCTGGATGTACGTCTGTGTACCACACGTGTACAGTTCCCGAGGAGGCCAGAAGAATCCAATCCCACAGGACACAGTTGTGAGCTGCCCTGTAGATGCTGGGAACATCTTCAGTTCCCCCAGAAGAGCAGCCCGTGCTCTTAACTGCTGCTTGCTGAGCCCTCCCTCCAGCTCCCCACCACCCACACACACACCATCCACGGGAGAACTGCTGGGAGAGCGGGCTCAGCGGAGAAGAGCGCTTGCTGTTCTGCCAGAGGACAGGCTCAGTTCCCAGCACCCTGACTGGCAGCTTACAATTGTCTGTAACTCCAGCTGCAGCAGATGCCCTCTTCTGCACTCCACAGGCACTGCACTCCATGCCCACACAAGTAAAAAATAACTCAAACAAACAAACTTCCGGCCAGTATGCAGTCTTCAAGAATGACAGATGTGGATCTTGGAATCAGCTGGGCCTGGTTTAGAACACCTGCCCTCTGCTTCCAGGCTGTGTGGTTTCCAACAATTTACTTAACATCTCTGACTTTAGAATGATGAAACAACAATGCCTACCTTGATGCAGAGACACATTCCATGCTGGCAGCTGGTGTTTGCAGCTCAGCTTTATTACAGTCCTGCTCTGGTAGAATTAATTAATATTCTAATGAATACAGTGTTGTGTTCTCGTGACTCTATCAGAGACATCCATCTACACAATTCATCCATAAAGAAGCCACAAAGAACACTTGATCCCACAGTTCCACACACTACGAAAACCCCACCACGTACTCACCAGATACCTGGCCGCCTCTGCTCTGAATCTCACAGCAGCCTAGCAGGTGGCTTCACAGCACTGGCGTAGAGACTGGCTGTATCCCGAAGACAGGGATACTCCCTGGAAGCTCTGAGAACCTGAGCTCCCTACCCCCACCTCCCTACTAGAGGAGGCCAACTCAATTCCCACTGACATTGCTATGGCAGCCCCATGCTGGGCCCCAAGTGTCCCCTGCCCTCCATCCCTAGGACAAAGGCTCAACCTGGCTCTCATGCCAGCTGTGGTTGGGGAAACCCCTGCTGCCTGCAAAAACCAACTTGCCTTTGAAAAGGAAGAGACAGAAGCCAGGGGGAGGGGTGGCTGGGCCACTCCCTGTGGGGGCAGGTGCTAAGTAACTCTATAAACCCAGGCTAACGACACAATTACGGCCATAAACAGAACCCAGGAGGGATCAGGGCCAGAAGCCAGACCCTCAAAGGGCAGCCAGGCAAGGGGTGGGTCCCCCTCCCACCTACTTCCCAGCATCCAGGAAATGGGGTCGGGGCGGGGGCGGCTCACTGCTGATGGGATGGGCGGGCGCTGGATAGCCCATCGGTACTTGAATGAACTCTTGCCTTCTCTGGCCCACTCCCTGCCCACCTCTGACTGAGTCACCAGGCCATCAGCCCTAAAATGCACAGTTGGCTCTCTGTGGATTCAATGTTCACCTCAGTTGTCCCTTGCCTCATTCCATGGGGCCTGGAACCAAGAGACTTGGGTCACCATTTAGCTCCACCTCCTAGGTGGCCAGAGACTTAGCACTCAGCTGTAACAGGTCGGGTAAAGTGTAAGCGATAGCGGCTCCTCTCACAGAGGAGAACCCCCCAAACAGACCCGCCCTTCATCACACTCTCTGCTTCTCGCCTCTCCTGTAGCTGGGAGGCGAGCTGAAAGAAGGGAACCAAATGAGCCGAGAGAAACTGAGGCACAGTAAAGGCTCCAGAGGCAGCTGCCCTTCCCTTCTACTGCCTCTCCTGCCTGGCGGGTAACTATGGCTGGCTCATTTTCTCCAGACGGGGAGCTGCCCGAGGGCAGAGCCTGGGGGATGGCGACTGGCTCCCCGGCGGGGCACCGGGCAGCTCGGAAGGGAGCGGGCCATTGAGCCAGGCCTCCGCGTTCGGATCTGCCAGCATCTGCACCTGGCCGCCGTAGAGGAAACTGGAGATCCGTCCCCACCTCACCCCCCAACAGCCGGAGTGCCTAGTCTGGGCCAGTGGAATCCGGGCCAGGATGGGTGTAGGGGCTCCCCTTCCCTGCTTTATCAAGCAGCCCCCCAACTCCGGGTCCGGGAAAGTGGAGCCCACACTTCCCCAGCGAACCGAGCGCTCAAGTTTAGTCCTACAACTGTCACACTGAATAGTCCACTGCAAGACAGGCGCGAGCTGACGCAGGTTGGGGAAGGGCGTCGCGGTGAGGGGCAGGCTCAGAATGGAGGGTGGGGGCCGGGGTAACGCTGGCGCAGACCAGCCCCACCCGGCCGGGCGCCCTCCCTTCCTCCCCAGGGCGCGGGGCTGGGGCGCGCCAGGCGGCTGCGGCGAGAACCTGCTCGCGCAGCCCCGAGCAGCTCCGGGCAGCGGTGCGTGAAGCCAGAACCCAGAGCACAGCGGGGGCCGAGGGCGGGGACCCAGGTGGCATCCGCCAGCTCCCTTCGAGGAGGCGCTGGGCGGAAGAGGCGACGGGGTCCGGAGTTGGGGGTGGGGAGACGAAGGCATGGACCTGGCGGAGCGGGCTAGCCTGGGGTTGGACGGTGCGAGTGTGGAGCTAGACAGGGAAAAGGGGGCGTTATTTTCCAGAATTGAGGACCAAGAGGATGGCTCAGGGAGGAGGGCGGACGACTAGGAGCTCAAGGAAGCAAGAAAGCAAAATGCACAGAGGGTGCGACCCCGAGTTGTGGTTCCCTAGGGCGGTGCGGGGGGAGGGGGGGATAGTGCAGGAGGAGAAGTTTGCCGGGGGCGTCAGGGGCTAAAACCAGAAGTGTCTTCTGCAAGAGATCCAGGAGGTAGGAAGGCAAACGAGGGAGGGAAGGAGAGAGGGAGGGAGGGATGGGACGTCCACACTACCCCCGGACACTGGCAGCCCGGCCCACGGGGCGTGGCGCCTCTCCGGCCCTCCCACTCCGCGCGACTATCCAGGCTGGGCCAGGCCCCGCCGGCCTCGGTGCCTGCACGCCTCCCCCGGCCTCGGACTCCCTCCCCCAAGCCCCCCCACCCCCGTTCTATCGGGGGAGAGGGAGCGAGCTCAGGGCCCGGGAGTCCCTCAAAACTTCTTGCAAGTTTACTTCTGCACCTCCCGCCCCAGCTCCACTCAGCTTCCCCGGGCCAGGAAGGCCCGTGCCCGCCCCGGCCACTCCCGCCCCGGTTACATAAGGTCGCGGGGAGGCGGCCCCCGGCCCGGCCCGAAGGGAGGGGCCCGAGGGGCTCCCCGGTTGGCGAGCTGCATCGCTCGGGCCACGCGCCGCGTACCCAGGGCTGCACCGGCTGCGGGTGGGTGGCGGCGCAGAGCACCCTGTCCTGCTCCCGGCTGTACCCCCACCTCGCCCCCCACCTGTCTCAGGCACCCACAGGATGGGAAGCGCGGCGCTGGTGCTCCCCAGCGCCCCTGCACCCCTTGCCCCCTCGTCCCGCTCACCTCGCTCTGAAGGTCAATCTGTCCGCCGCCGGCGCCCTGAGGTTCCGGCAACTTGTCCCAAGTTCGGGTGCCCGGCCCCCGAGCTTCGCCCGCCGCCCGTTGTCGGGCTCCTCGGGCTACGCGCCACCAGCCGGACCCGCCCCGTCCGCCCTTCCCGCCGCCGTCGGCGCCGTCGCCGTTCTCTGCGTCCCGCCCGCAGCTGCCGCCTCCGCTGTCACCTAGCCCCGCGCCCGGCGCTCGGGCTCCGGCTGTCACTCCGCGCCCACTTCCCGCTGCGCCCGGCAGAGGGCAGCACCCGCCCCTCCTGCGGACCGCCCCCCATAACCCCCCGCGGCGCCCGCTGGGAAATGTAGTCCCCGTCGCAGCCGCGAAGGGCTCGCCGGGATTTGCAGTCCCCAGGAGTCAACTTTTGACTTTAAACGTTTGTCTTTTTTTTTTTTTCCCTTTTCAGATTTTCTCTCTTTTTTCTATCAAGGATGTCCCGTGATAGAGACATCTTGTGATTATGTTATTACACCTTGTGAAATAACCAACAGCAAACTGCTTTTCCAGGAAATGTGAGAAAAATATAGTATCCCATTCCCATAATTGCCAGCAGCAACCTGAGGAGTTATCTTATCCTTTAGAAACTTCCACATGGGGAGACTCTTGATTTCTTTGTTAAATAATAATAACAATATTATTATTGTTGTTCTATTAATTATTATTATTTCAGGACAAGCCAGTATGAAGCAGAGCTATAGCTTATTAAATATATATTTATATAAGTATATATATTTGGTTCTTCAACACAGGGTTTCTTTGTGTAGCCTTGGCTGTCCTACAACTAGCTCTGTAGACAGGCTGGCCTCAAACTCTGTCTCTCAAGTGCTGGGATTAAAAGCATGTGCCACTACTACTTGGCTTAAATATATATATGTTTTAAATGTAGATTTAAAACACAGGGATTAAGAGAGAGTTGAAATCAGGGAGAGCGTAGGCTCACCAGAGAAACTGGGCAAGGGATCCTCATTGTCCTTTACTATAGCCGTATTTTTGTTTTGGCGAGTTCTGCGGTTATCTTCAAAGGACTGCTGAGAAACTTAAATAAGATCACAGGATGTTTCCTGGGGTGTACCTGATACTGTTGTAATTGATTAGGTAAAAGGTTATAAGGGAAGTTAGGATATCTTAACTGTAATCAAAACAGTTCTTTCTGTGAGATTTCCAGACAATGTCCAGGAAAGCACAGAAGCCGTACTCCAGGGCTCACGCGCTTGGGCTTTAAACTTGGTTTATTGTTATTTTTACCATTGCTTTGTTTTGTTGAGACAGACTCACCCAATAGCTCTAGCTGGCCCAGAATTCACTAGTTGATTATACTGCCCTCAATCTAATCGAGATCTACCTGCCTCTGCTTTCTAAGAATGCTAGAGTTGGAGGCATGTGTCATCGCTCCTGACTTGTTATTCAGACGCTCCTAATGGAATTCCCTCTGTGTTTGCATGTCACTGTGCTAGGAGTCATGATTCTTGGCTTCATCCAGTGGGTGTGGGATTTAGTGCCCACAGTTTTCACTGTCTATCCTGTCTCAGTTTGGAATGTGGTACATGACCTAGATCCTGTCCCTTTGTCCCTACCCCTAAGTGTGAGAGAAGTTGGTCCCGTGTCAGCACCTACACTTTACTGCTCAGAACTCCCCAGTCTTCTGCCATGTCTATCCCTCCTGCTGGAAGCTACGAGCACTAGGATATCGCTTAGCTTGTCGTCCCTCTTTTTTCTTCATCCCTTCTCCCACAACCTCTCTTTCTCCCTGCCTCCTGTCTTTTCTTCTCCTTCCCTCTCTCCCTCCTTGCTCTCCCTTTTCTCCCTCTTCTTCTCTTGATCCTCCTCCCCCACATCATGTAATCCCAAGTTTCTGGGGCTTTCTAAGACACTCCTAAGAATGAAATCTAGAGCAACAGACCTCTCACTGAGCTGGTTAGAGAAAGCCTGGGAAAGAGCTGGCCCTGCAGTCCACAGCCTAGGGACAGCTCACCTTCCAACGCATGACCTGGGACTTAGCAGACTGAGTAAAAATATAGCCATCCAAACTCAGCGCCATCCATGCTAGGCTTTCCTAGAAATAGCATCTTGCTTCCTCAAGGACCACAACTGTTAGAAACGAATGCGCATGCAGCATCCTTTGGAAAACTCTAGTCAAAATAGGTTCAAAGTTGAAGAGACAAACTCTTCGCTCTGTGTCATGTCACCCCCTGATATGCTGCTAGTGGGCATTCCTGTGGCCTTGAGGACAGTGGGAAAGTTTGGGGAAATGGTTCCACAGAGTATTTTCCTTTTGCGGGTCATGCACAAGCCCCCCCCCCCTTGCCTGTTTTCTCTCTTCAGAGGGAGTCTATGAATAGACTCCAAGCACTGAAGGGTAGAGGCCTATCTCCAAGCCTGGCTCCAAACTCCGTTTCAGTTGGCATCTGAGTGACCCACCAGGAAACCTTGTGGCCACTAAGGTCAGTCAAAGTGGAGCTTGCCCTGTCTCCCACTCCCCCGACAGTTCCCCGAGACCCAGGACTCTGAGAAGTCACGACTTTGCCCAGCTCCCCCACCCCACACACCCCACACACAAATGACGCAACAAGCTTGTCAATATGGAGGACTATTTATTATTAGGGGAAGTCTAGGGTCCAGAAAAGGAAAGCGGGATACAGAGAGGAGGGGCAGAAGGGGCAGGCTGAGGAAGAAGGGCGCAGGGTGTCTAGTCTAGATGGCAAGTCTAGACAGAAGGGGCAAGGCCCACCCTGTTATTGCCCATGTCGAAGACAGCATAGTAAGACCTGAGGAAGACATCCCCAAGGATCCAGAGGGGCTGGCCGCTCTCAGAATTCAGAGAGAGACTTTCAAGACCCACCATGCAAGAGCCTTCCTCCTGTTCAACAGAAAGACAGCATTCACCCATCTGTTTACCTGTGGACTGAACCTCAGCCCCTGAGTAACACAAAGGCTGTCCAAAGCACTCATCGGACAGCAGACCCTCCATAACCAGGACTGCTGAGCAGTGGTTCTGAGGGCTGGAAGATTCCTTCCTCCACAGCTACCCCCACCCCCTGGCTCCCGGCCGGCAGCAGGTCAGCCTGGCAGTTAAGCTTTGAAGACAGACCAACTTGGGTTCCAAACCTTAGTGTAACTTTTCCAGACCCACACCAAATCCTGGAAGCTCTGCCCAGAGAAACAAGGACTTACCTGGATGATGTAGGAAGAGGGTGACAAGGGGAACTGGACACCATTGAGGACAAAACTGAGGGTAGGCAGGCTACTGACACTGTCGCAGCTCACAAAATACTGCAGAGAGGAACATCTCCCTCAGAAGAGTGCCCGTCACACCCGCTGCCTGGACATTCTACACCCTAGGCCCGCACCCACGGTCTGCTTTGGACTGGAGGGCACAGAGCCAAGGGAAACCTGCCTTACAAACTCTCAGCATTGGCACAGACGGGGAGGGATTTGAGGAGAACTCAGGAACCCACTTAGCTCTCTGAGAGATTGATTGCCACCCTCCCTCGGCTAGTGCCCTTTAACATTTGGATCTGTAGAACATGTGGCTTGTCAGTGCCTGCGCAGAATCTGTGAGAATGGGCTCAGTAGTAGGCAAACTCTCCGCTAGGTTTAGGACCGAGGAGAGCATGTGGAGGTGAGGGAGAGTATGGAGCTGTCTCTTGTCACTCGTCTGTGTGGTCCCCACCTTCTAATTATTTTCCTCTAATCTTAAAATCAGACAGTGTTCAGTCCGCATTTCAAGGTGACTTTGGCTCAGAAGAAATTCTTGCTTTGCTATATTACCAGGGCCACTCCCTGTAAGTGCCTTCAGTAGCTAAAAGCCTGGAGGCCAAGGATTCAGCTGCTTTTGTGTTCCCAAAGACACACACACACACACACACACACACACACACACAAAGGAAGGGAGTCCCTTCCCAGACTCACCTGTCCATATTCTCCTTCCTGGGCTCCGATGGTCTGCAGAAGTTCACTCAGGTACTCGGCAGGCATGACGAGCAGAGAGGTACCTGTGTCTACAATGCCTTGGCAGCCAGAGGAAGAGCACCAGCCAGAGGCCTGGTCGCCAATAAGGAAGCTGGATGGTAAGACAAGAGCAGCCTCAGCCCCCAGTTGATCAAGACAGTCAGAGGGGCTTCCCACCACAGAGGCACAGGGGGCTGCATACAGAGGCCAAGTTGTTCTTACGGAAAGTAAGGGGACCCCACCTCACATCACCCTACAGTTTATTGAAGGCCCTCTCAAATTCTCAAAGAAGGCTCTAGACACACTGAAAGCTAGAGAGCCACCGGTTGTCGGCAGGATGGTGAAACGGTCAGTTTCTGACCTGTAGCATTGGACTACAGGGCCCTCCCTCGTGTCTGAGATCATGTGTGCCGACTGTCCCTGTGTAGCCTCACACCTCCTCTCCAGAGTTTGCTGGGCTTCCATACTGCTGCATAGATGGCTGGGACTTTAGAGGACCTTCCCTCCCACCCACCCCCTACCAGCAGCGCCTGGATGGCTGCATGGCTTATAACCTTGTCTGAGGTACAAGGTGACACTCCCTGAGGCCCGGCCAGACTCACTCATCAATGGTAATCTGCCAGTAGAGCTCCTGAGTGACAGGAATCCAGGTGAGCTCTCCCGTGTAGAGGTTCTCGTCCACTCCTCCAAACACAATCTGTCCACCATTAGACCCCTGCTGGCTACAGAAGACAAAAGGAAGAAGTGGGGGGTGATCAGCAAAAGAATTCCTGTGGTCGGTTAGCCATTTTCAGAGGAAAACATCTTCCCTCATTGAGCATGTGGGCTTCCTGGGGACAGGCTCTGTGTCCCTCAGACTGGGGCTTCCTGGGGACAGTCTGTGTTTCCCTCAGATGGGCTCCCTGTCTGGGCCTCTCAGAATCCTCAGTGCTTCAGACTCTGGAGTGAAGCTGTCCTTCAGAGTCCCAGTACCCCTGGAAGGGGCAGCTACTTTGTGAACCCCACCAGCTACTGCGCATGCTGTCTTCTGCCTTTTACTCCATGCATAGGTAGAGCCCATCCATTACCCAGAACCAGAGCTCAGGCTGCTCACTTTTCTGCTGGGATAGACAAGTGGGGCTGGGCTAGAGGAGGAGGAGGAAGAGGAGAGACTGTTCTGGTAGCCTCCCAGCTCAAGGGAGAGAGCAGGGATGGATAGAGTTCCCAAAGGTGACGGGTAGTGACTATAAACAGGCAAAAGTAAGTCCACAGAGTTGGTGACAAAGTCAGCTTCAGGCCCTTAATCCATGGTGAGTGTACGGACACTCTAGAAGGTAGCTAACTTGGAAGAAAAGAAGAAAGGAAGGAAGGAAGAAAGAAAGAAGCCTGAAGCCCAGCCGGCGCCTGCTCACGTCTGTCTGCTGGAAGAATAACACCAGGTTAGACGTCAGTCCTGAGCCTCTCCCCAAAGACTCCAAGACCAGTTGGAACAACAGATCAAAGGAGATGAAGGAGATTACTACACAAAAGAGATACAGAATGGAAAGTCTCCGCCAGAGTGGGACCTCAGTGGGGCGGGTACTGGAGGTGGACCCAGGAAGTGCTAAAAAGAAAGCCAGGGCCCTGGATTTGAGTGTGTGTGTGTGGGGGGGGGGAGCTTGTCACATCCAGGAAAGACAAAGAACAATTGTATGGGCTGGCAGGATGGCTCAGCAAGTAAAGGTGCTTGTGGCCAAGTCTGGCAAGCCTGACAAGCTGAGTTTCATCTTTGGGACCCACATGATAAAAGGAGAGAACCGACTCCTGTCAGTTGTCCTTTGACCTCTACAAGCTCCCTGTGCAGTGCATTCCAACCCCTGCTCTAATACAAATAAATAAATGTTGAAAAAAAAATAGGAGTGGACAGGAAACAGATACAGGGTGGAGAGCACAAAATTCAGGAACTGGAGAGGAATGCTGGGATAGGTACGGCTGAAGCCTCCAACCCTCAAACTATTGAGCCTCATTTGAGTAGCAGGACTGAGAGCTTGCTAAGTGGTTGCTTACCTGCCAAGGTAGACACCGAAGAGGGGCTGGGACAGAGCGCCCTCCCCCAGCATGCCCTGCAAGGCAGTGGTGGCGCCCCCTGAAGACAGACCAGGGTAGGCCAGGCCCATGATGCCATCAAATTGTGCATAGACAAAATTGGTACCAGGCTCCGTCTCACTCAAGCCAAACTCCTGGTTGGGGACCTGAATGCTTTGGACCTGGGGATGGAGATTAAAACACAGGACAGTGACTACCTGGACTGGAGACCCTCTCTGCACTCAAGTCCCCACCCCACCTTGATAAGCCTGGCAGGAGCAACATTCTCTTTCAAGGATCAGCACTAACGGCATTGTCCCTGCCCCTCCCCCTTCCCATCTCTCCTTAGCAGAGCTTATGTTCCTGAAGGAAAATGGCTACAACCAAAAGGTTCTTCATGGTTTCCCTGACACATAATGAGGGTCAGCAGGTGAATGGAGGAGGTCTTGTTGTGCTGACACTTGTCCTACGAGCTTTTCCATCCATCAAGTCTCAGGGGGTTCGCCTAAGGCCCTCATCTTCCTCCCACCCCCCAGCCAGGAGTAGGGAACTTGACTCACGGTCAGAGTATCATAGCCGAAGAAGCCAGTAAGGCTGCCGGTGCCGTACTGCAGGGAGAAGGTCTGCCCTTCGGTGTAGTAGGTGGAGGACTTGCTGGGGTTGTAACGGGTGTGTGTGGCTGCAAGGGGAGGCAGGACATAGAGGACATGTGGTGAGTAGAGGTCTTCGTGCTCTCAAGCCCAGAGCGTGCCATCCCTCCTCAGCCTGTGCTTAAACTCCAGGAGGTTTTAGCATCCCCTATTCACTCCCCCTTAGAAGTGAACGGGCTTCCAAGCATGCTTTCATCCCATGGCCTCCACCCCTTCAAGAAGCTGCCTATACCAAGATCCTGAGTAGCATGAGATATGACAAAAGAGAGACTCCTTGGACCAGAGATAATAGGATTCCAAGGCTCTTCCATGAACCAAAATAATATTATAAAGGTAAATTCCATCTGCCTGCCCAAAGGACTGCAGGACAAGACCACATCCAGTATTGCTCCAACCCATTCTTTAGACACACTTGTTGCAAGCATGGTGAGTGGTGAGGTCAGGTGGGGTGACTACACGATGGGATTGACTGTTGGAAACAGAGTAGCAATTGCCTAAGAGAAAAAGGGATGCCATTGTCCGGGTGAGCAGGATGGATAAGATGGAATAATGGAGTGGGTAAGGTGAGCTGGCACAGGTGAAGGTATATATTGCTTAGCAAGAAAGACACCCGGCTGCAGGGCCAGCCTCTTGAGATGGCTTGGATATGTCACGTGACTACAGACCACCACCATCCTCTCCAGGAGTGGATTTCCTCCCAGCATTCTTAGGCAGGTGTCTGTCCCCTTGCTGCCCATCCAGAACTTACTGCAGGCCTCGCTCTGGCAGTAGATAGAAGACACCCACAGGTTGGAGGAGCCAGTGTCGAAAAGGACCAGGAAGTTCTGGGGTGGAGTCCCGATGCTGATCTCACCATAGTAGGAAGCCTGGCGGGGTAGGGGATGTCACAGGATAAACTGCTTAGCTCTGAGGGATCCAAGGGCTTAGCAACTCCAAAAGTGAGCAAAAAAGGACCCAGCCATGCCCTGCCCTCCAGACCACACCAAAACCACTGGCCCAAGTCTTCTCTCAAAACCTGCCCCAAGCCACAAGGGATGCTCATTCTGTGCCCGCCCCAATAGCCACAAGACTTTTTGTGGGCTCAGCTGCAAGGGCAGAAAGGATCCCTTCTGGGGCTCTTCGAACAGTTGCCCATAGCAGGTTGAAAGAAGCATGTGTACAACCCAGGGCAGGAAGGGAGGGGACCCTTTGGCAGCAGGGACAGAGAAACCCTGGGTAGAGGGAAGGGTGTTAAGACTTACGTCCATGTAGGCCATGGGCTCATAGAGCACACTGTAGTCACCGAACTTGCTGAAGTGGTATTTCTGCCCAGGGTCATATTTGTGGGTCTTCAGAAAGTCTTTGAGGACACCACGTTCCTTCATGGTCTCACGGATAGTCTTCATTTTCTTCAGGGGGACCCTGTGGAAGGCAGTGTGTCAGACCCTGGCTCTCTCTTCTTCTTTCTTCCCTTTCTCCTTCCATACCTCTCTCTGTGTGTCTCCTGGCTCCACCCGTGTGCCTCAGTCTCTCTGCCAGTCTGCCCCACACATGCCCACTGAATCTGTCTCCCCATCTCTCACCCTCTACTCTTTCTAGCTTTTTTCCCTTTGTCTTTTTCTTCCCATTTCCTCACTCACTCAAACTCCTCCTTAATGCTTCCTCCAAGATTCAGAAATTAATCGACTTCAACTAGACCCATCCTTGGCCCACATACAAGGCCTGCTGTTGTTGCCCAGGCCCTCTACTCTACCCACAGTCTGTAATTCTCCCCAAGAACGGGAGGGTGACTTGGAGAGATGTCCTTGTTAGCATCAGTGTGTTTCTGTTTTTGAGACAGGGTCTCACGTGTCTCAGGCTGACCTCAAACTTAATCTGAACCAAAGAGTGGCCTCAAACTTCTGATCCTTCACCTTCTGCCACCACACCCAGCTTATAGAGTGCTGGAGGTCAAAGCCAGAGTGTCATCCGTGCTAGGCAAGTATCCTACCAACTGAGCCACATCCCAGCCCACACTGCTACACATTTTTAAAGTTGCCAGAAAAAGCAGTTTCACCCCAAAGAATCCTTTCCTATGGTGGTCTTCTGGCACGGAGTACTCAGCCAATGCGACAGAGCATGGAGTAATGGAAAGAGTGCTGATCCTCACTACTTATTGATAACTTTACAACCTGGGGGCATCACTGTGCCCCTTGGAACAGTCCACGGGGAAGTGGATTGGGAGTTCCAAAGTTAGAGCTTAGGAGTCATGGCTTCTGCCAATGTCACCATAAGAGCTGCTGGCTGCCATTGCCCAAGGGTCTCTGCAGATCCACCCACTTGCACTGCAACCTAGAATTCCCTTCCCTCCCCCCCCAGACAGGGTTTCTCTGTGTAGCCCTGGCTGTCCTGGAACTCACTCTGTAGATCAGGCTGGCTTCAAACTCAGAAATCCACCTGCCTCTGCCACAGGACCAGCCTCCCAAGTGCTGGGATTAAAGGCATGCACCACCACTGCCTGGACTCCCCCCCTTTTTTTTAAATTCTTTTTCCATCTTAACTCCTCATTCTCGTAGGACTCTACGTTCCAGGATTTCTATGCTTGAACCTCCATGAGAGACATACCATTCACCTCTACTGCGGTTGCACAATGAAAGCTTATGGGAAGAGCTAGCTGGCCTTTCACCCAAGAAACTACCAGGTAGCAGGCCTGGTAAGATGGCTCAACAGGGAAAGGTGCTTGCTGCCAAGCCTGAAGACTTGAGTTTAGTTCCTAGAACCATACGGTAGAAGGAGGCACTGATTCCCTGCATCTGCCCTCTGCCCTCTGACCTCCACAAGTATTCAGTGGCACAGGTACACTTACCCCCCCCACACACACACACCAAAAAAATTAAAAAGAAAATAATTGAGTCATAATTTAAAAAAAAGAAATCATGAGCTATCAAAATCTACAGATGCGGGGCAGTGGTGGTGCATGCCTTTAATCCCAGCACTTGGGAGGCAGAGGCAGGTGGATTTCTGAGTTCGAGGCCAGCCTGGTCTACAGAGTGAGTTCCAGGACAGCCAGGGCTACACAGAAAAACCCTGTCTTTAAAAACCAAAAAAAAAAGAAAAGCCTACAGATGCTCAAATCCATGAGTATTACTTATAACCTGCATGAATCCTCTCCACTACTTTAAAGTTTCTCTAGATCACTATTAATACCTACGAAGGGGCTGAAGGCATGGCTCAGTGGTTTAAGAGCCCTGTTTGCTTTCCTAGAAGAGCAGGGTTCAAGTCTCAGCACCCACAACCTGTGGTAATGCCTGTCCCAGGGGATCTGACACCTCCGTAGGTATCGGGTTCCCACTTGAGGCTCTCTGAGTCTATAGCCATTCTCCAGTCTCACCTGACCACAGATGCCTCCAGGAGTGGGAGGCAGAGCAAGGCTACCACCATCCACTTCATGATGTCGACTCGTAGCTGGTCTCACAGGAAGAAATCACTTCGAGCTCGACCGTTGCGGTGGAGTGAAGATCTGAGCAGGACTCCTTCCTTTTATACACCCAGGAGCTAGCCCAGCCCCTGACTCTCAGCCTGGGCAAAGCTAGACGCCCCCTGCCCCACCCCAAGCCAAGACGGCCCTTGGACTTCATGTATCGATAGTTTCTGTGTGTTTTTCCTTCTGGAGCAGAACCAGGACACTTTTCATCTTATTGACTTTTTAAATTCAAGCAGGGAAGGCCAGGAGGTAAACGTGATAAGGAGGGAACAAAGTAGCCGCAAAGATTACACCTCTCGGAATCAGAGGTGCAATGTAGGCATTTGAGGTGAGGGCTTGAAGAAGGGGCCTGGGACCTGATGGTTGGTTCCTCTAGTGATATTTGGAAACAAATAATTCTTTGTTTCTGGGCATGGTCCTGTTCACTGTAGGGTACTAGCAGTAACCCCATCTTCCCACTAAATGCTAAGAGCAGCAACCCCCTGCTCCCGACCACAGGCTGTAGCCACCAAAATGACTCCAGGCAAGTCCTTGAGGAACCGTTTAGTTCAAGAGCAGGCAGCATACTTGGAAGTCTGACTTAAGTCGTGCTTCCCAGTCTCCCTTAAACTTCTGGGCTCCAGGGGGTCTGGAGGACAAGGGGCCAGGAACCAGTCTAGTGGCTGTGATCACAGTAGCAGCAGTGTGTGGTGACAGTACTGATACTGAGACCGGGGCTGGCAGATGAAATCAGAATGGAGTGGTGGTTTGGAAACTTTCAGCATGAAGTCCTGTCCCAATTCAGCGGAAATCACTCCCAGGGGAGAATGGTGCATACAACCAAATAAACCTTATTCTCAGAGCAGGGTGTGAATGGGGGCGGGAGGGTGTGTGTGTGTGTGTGTGTGTCACACTTGTACCCTGCTGTGTCTCTAGTTGACTCTTTTCCCTCCCCATTGCTACCTGGGAGCTTTATTTGGTTGGGGGTTTGGGGGTTGAACCTAGAGTCTCATATGTGCCAGTCAACCACTGAGCTCTACCCCAGCTGGCTTTATGATGTGTTCATGTGGTACATGTGTGTGTTTACATGCGTGTGCATCTGCATTCATCTATGCAGGAAGGCAGAGGCTGATGTCGGAATGCCTTCTTCAATTGCATATCTACCTTATTTTTAAAATTTTCAACTTTAAGGGTTTGGGTAGTGGGGAGTGGGGATGGGAGTGGCGGCGTCAGGTAATGGCCGTTCATGTGTCATGTCACCACTGCGGGAGTTTTTTCTCTCCTTCTATCAAGTAGGTCCTGGGGGTTCTCAGGCTTGGTGGCAAGCTCCTTTACACACTGAGCCATTTTGATGGCCCTCCACCTTATTTTTTAAAGATGGTACCTCTCACTGAGTCCTGAACTTGCTGCTTCATCTAGACAGAAGGTTGTGAGTCCCCGGGCTCTATCTGCCTCTGTCCTCCAGGGCCAGGGTTATAAATGCATGCCATCTACTCACAGCCTGCTCTAGTTTGCACTATCTAGGCTATTTTTATTTTTTTTAGTTGGAGACAAAGGCTCACACTATAGACCAAGTTGACTTGGAACTCACTGTGCAGCCCAGGGTGGTCTAGAATTCTCAGCCATCTTTCTGCCCTAGCTTCCCAAGTTCAGGGACTATAGGTGTGTGCTACTATGCCTGGATATATTTTATTTTTGAGACAGATACTTGCTAATTTGCACAGGCTAGACTTGAACTCATTCTGTACTCTAGGCAGGCCTTGAACTCATTTCCCCCAGTGTTAGCACTACCTACCTACTATGTAGGTAGGATTATAGGCCTATACCTGTAGGTAGGCCCAGATCTTCTATCTTTAGGGATTCTCAAAGCCCCTCTATCTCCCCATTACCTTCTCCAAAGCCCTTACCCATACCTACTAACCACTCCTTCATCCCTTTAACCTTGCTACACCTTTCTCATGCCTTGAGTTAGCTAGGCCACCAACCTGGACACTAACAAGCTCTCTATTTGGAGGCAGTGGAAAAATTCCCCTGCCAGATCTGTCACCTTTTACCCCAGACTCAGGGCCCCATATAGATTTAACACACCATAGCATTGTAGGCAGAAGGCTGCGATCAGATCTGCTAGGTACGGATGTCATCTCTCCAGTAGGAATTTTCCGCTCTGGCAAAGCTACCCACCACCCAGCCAAAGCTCTGGAGCCTCCCCAAGCCTGTGAAGAGGGAGAGGGTGGGAGACTAGGTGTCTGCCTGGGCCCGGCCTGCACAGAGGCTGGTAGTCTCTGCAGATACCTGGGCCTGGCATGCACATGGGGGTGGTGGTCTCTGCAGATTTGTGTTTCAAGGCTAGCTTAGCTCTCCTTCCCTACAGTCTTCGGAGCCCCACTGGAGTCTGGGTTGGTGGAGTAAGGTATGAGATCACCAGATTGAGGGGAACAGGGAAAAGAGAGTGAGAGAGTCTTTAGTAGTTTGCCAAAGCCAAGGAGTGTTCTAAGGCCTCTGAGGCCTGCTGGATTCCACAACCCCAGCCTTGAGGAACCTTTCCTTGACTCAGTAGGACTCCAGGAGTCCTTGTCGGTCAAAATCTCTAAGCCAGGTTCTGCCATGTCTACAGAGCATTCCTGACCTGCAGCGGGCCCAGGACATCCCTGCTCAGCTGACAGGTTCCAGGGATTCTACAGCCCCTGTGTACCCAACTTGGCCCTCTGACAGCTCTGCCAATCACTTCAGGGTTCCCAGAAGTCCTAAGACCTCCTCTGCTCCTGGTCTGCCCCCTGCCCAGTATCTAGAAAGCTCACTTGTTTTATGTGTCATGGATCATAAGGACCTGAAGACACTTGAGAAGTCACAGGGCCGTCTTCCTCTGCAGTGTAGTATTGGGTACGGAACCGCTGCATTCAGCCCAAGCTCACCCTCTGACCTCACACGCTGGATATCCAGCCGTCTCGGATAAGTCACAAGCTGTTCCCCAGAGTGTTTTTAAAATTGCATTTGTTTATTTATGTATTTACTGTGTGTGCACTTGTAGACTTGGGCACCATGGCTTGTGCGTAGCAATCGGAAGACAACTTGCTGGGGCCGCTTCTCTCCTTCATCATGTGGGTCCTAGGGATTAAACATAGGCCTCCAGGCTTTGCAACAAAGTACTTTTACCCCTTGAGCCATCTCCTCCCACCCTGGTGGATTTCATTTTGGAAGCTCCCAGTGGCCGTACTGAGTGTTCATGTTCCCCTACCTGTCTGGGGCCCCAGAAATCATGAACAATTGCTAATCGTTTTCAGTGGGTCTTAGCTACTCTTCATGCCCCATTCTTCCCGTCTCCACCCCAAGCTCATGCTTCATTCCTAGTCCCTCAGAAGCTTTCTCCTCAGCAGTTCAGCTGTTTTCTCACTTAGCAAGGCCACCCGGGAAAGCTACTCCCCTTTCAAGACCCAAACAAAGGCCACAGAGTCCTCCCCTGGTGCCCCCCAACTCTGAAACCAGTGTAGAAAACAGATATTCTTTTCCTTATGGTATTTATTTCCTATCCCAATGATTTTACACAACTTCTACAACCTTTAACTCACAGAAGGAGTCTCTCCCTACACACAGCTTCTTCTTCTTTTTTTTTTAAAGATTTATTTTATTTATTTTATGTGTATGAGTATGCTGTAGCTGTACAGATGGCTGTGAGCCATCATGTGTGTGGCTGCTGGGAATTGAACTCAGGACCTCTGCCGGCCCCCCACTCGCTCTGGCCCCTCTCGCTCTGGCCCCGCTCTCTCCAGCATAATTCTCTGTAGACTCACCAAAAGAAGGTGTCAGATCTCATTATAGGTGGTTGTGAGCGGTTGTGGTGGTTGCTGGGATCCAAACTCAGGACCTTCGGAAGAGCAGTTAGTGCTCTTACCCGCTGAGCTATCTTGCCAGCCCTACATACAACTTCTTAAACAATCAAAGATGAGGGCATTGCAAAGTCACACAGGGAGCTGGCAGTGTTTCTAGAACAAGACAACCAGAGTTGGATGGTCATCAAGTCAGGCAGTGGGGCACACACCTTTAATTCCAGCATTCGGGAGGCAGAGACAAGGTCATTATTGTCTGCATAGTGAGTTCCAGGCAGGACAGTTACAGCTACATAGGGGAATGGGGAGGATGGCAACCATTGTTTATCCTTCACCTGTGACAGACATTACTAATCAATCAAGTCAACCTTGACAGACATCACTAATCAATTGTATTATTCAGGGCCTGAGATATTAGACTACAGTCCTTCTGGGTCCATCATCACAAATCTCTCTCTCTCTCTCTCTCTCTCTCTCTCTCTCTCTCTCTCTCTCTCTCTCTGTGTGTGTGTGTGTGTGTGTGTGTGTGTGTGTGTGTGTGTGTAGGAGGTATGCTCATCTGTACAATCATGTGTGGAAGCCAGAGGTTGAGATCAGGGTGCATTTCTTCAATAAGTTCCCCACTTTATTTCCCTAAGGTATACTGTATATGTATACATACATACAAGTGCAGCTTACATGTATGGATGCCACTGGAGGCCAGAATTGGGTATTGGGTCCCCTGGATATGGATTAACAGGTGGTTGTGAGACTCCCAGAATACGACATACCAGGAACTGAACTTGGGTCCTCTGGAAAGAGCAGCAAGTACCCAATGTACCCACCTTGACACCCCATTCACCTTATACTTTTTTTTTTTTTTTTTTTTTTTTTTTTTTTTTTTTTTTTGGTTTCTCTGTCCTGGAACTCACTCTGTAGAGTAGGCTGGCCTCGAACTCAGAAATCCGCCTGCCTCTGCCTCCCAAGTGCTGAGATTAAATGCGTGCACCACCACCACCTTATTCTTTTGAGACAGGTTTTCTCACTGAACATAAAGCTCACAACTTCATGTATCCTGGTTGGCCAGCAAAACCTTGGGTTCCTCTTCTCTCCACCCCACCATCCCTGGAGCATGTACCACCATACCTGGCTCTTACATGTAAATCCTTTATCTTGTGCCATTTCCCCTGTTCCCAAGACCTTTAATAACATTTTGGGTTTTTTTGTTTTGTTTTGTTTTAATTCTGAATACTAGGATGAAACCACTTGCTATCCAACCCTAATGACCTGAGTTTAATTCCTGGTGTCCCGCATGGTGGAAGAAGAGAACCGATCGTCCCACCAATTGTCTTCTGCACTCGACACGTGTGCTGTGGTACACATGTGCAAAATATATAAACAGAAAATGTTTTTAAAATTTTGAAATAAGAATTAGGAATTCTAAGTTTCACTTAAAATGACACCCTCACATATATATACCTATATAACTTTTTATGAAAATGAAGCTGGGCCTGGAGTGTTACTCACTGATAGAGTGCTTGCTTAGCATCCATGAGACCCTGGGCTCAAAGACCAACATCAGCAAAAAGAGAGAAAATAAAATGATTTTTTAAAAAAAAATCAAGGTGTCTTTAAGTGTTTACACCTTTAAATTACCCAGCATCCCTTATTATACACACTTATGTTTTAACACAGCCACATTCCCTGTGCCAAGGCAACTTCTGGTCTGGCCTTATCATGTTGGATTGCTGCAGGAACACGTTTCCATGCGTTAAGATAGGCTGAGTCCCTATCAGCTCCCTAGGCTGTGTGCTGCTGTAGTATCTTTTTGGTAGCTAGGAGTACTTGGCCCAATTTGTTTGGGTTCCTTCCAGTTTCCTAGTGTTATCAATAGCTCGGGCTCCCACACTAGAATGAATGCAAAGACATGGAATAGTGAGTCTCCCACGGTCAGAGACATGCAAGCAGAGGCTGGAGGACCCTGTCTGAGAGAGCAAGGGTCTCTTGCTCTAGCTGTGACACTGAGCCAGGATCTGAATTTCTGCTGTGTGCTGGGATGTCCAAGCTTACCACCAGGGTTCTAGAACCCTTGTCTTTGGCAGCTCACAATATGAGCTTTTAGCTACAGTGTCCGGTGTTCGCTTGGATTTTTACTTTTTTTTTTTTAATGTTGCAAGAGTTTGTTTATGATTCTTATTATTGTTTGTGGGGAGGGGGTGCAGGGGCTCACTATGTTGCCCCAAATAGCCTGGGACTCACCAACAGTCCTCCTGCATCTGCTCCCCAAGTGTTAAGATCACAAGCTTGAGACATTTCTTGTCCATTCCGGCCTTTGATTTTTGGTTTGCATTTGTTGTTGTTATTTTAAGACAGGGTCACACTGTGTCACCCCAGCTAACCTGGAACTCACTCACAGAGATCCTCCTGCCTCTGCCTCCCGAGTGCTGGGGATCACAGGTGTGTACCACAGTGCCCAGCTTTCTGCTCATGACTTTAACATCCGTGAACGAGTCCCAGCATCAACAAGTAAGTCATCACTATGGTGTTTGTCTGGTGGTGACTTCCTGTCTGCTCATTTCTTTTGAATTTATGAATTAGGTTTCTGCTGTACGCAAGACCTAGACCTTAGGCTGAAAGTGGTCTTTTCTTCCCCGGCTAAAACATCCCCATTCCTGAAGGTGCAGAAGGCAGAGAGCTTTGTATGTCTTTCATCATCTGGCTCTCAGTGATTCCTACAGAGGAATCAGTTTTATCTGTCCCTATCTTAGACATCTGGAAAGAAATCTCTGTATCAACAAAGACAGATTGTTTTTGTCTTCTGGTCTATTGATTAACTATGATTGCTCACGGATGATTGCTCGCCTGCCCTGCTGGAAAGAGGCACTCTGGGTAGGTGGGGAAGCTCAGCCTCACACCGAGCCAACTGCAGAAGAAGAGGAGGGGTGCCCCCCCCCGCCCCCGTGTGTCCCCCCCCCACCCCCGTCCCATCAAAGTAGAGCCAGGGATCAAACACCCTTAAGATGTTTTTCTTTGTTTCTCATTCAGGTTTTGTAGCTCCTCCCCCTCCATGTGCTTCCTCCCCCAATCTCTATCGGTGTCTCTGACAAGGTCTTGCTGTGTAGCCCAGGCTGGCCTTGAATTCATGCCCCTCCTGCCTTAGCCTCCTAGATGCTGAGATTATGGGCATGTGCCGGTCAGCCTGGCTTCAACTGCTCTCTCCTATATCGCTGACAAACAGCAGCTAAGATTTTCATTTCTAGAGAAAGAATAAGATCACAATTCCTAGGAGAATTCTATTGGATCAGGCACCTACTCCTGGACCCATCCAGGCCAGGAACTAGGAACCTACTAGATCCTGGCTACTCCCTAGGAAACACCTTGAAGAGGGTGGACAGGAACACTCCGTTGTAAGTCCTCGGGAGAAGTAAGGCTCTGGGAGGAGCAAGAGGTGTTTTGGGGCCAAGACTGTGGTGAATGCCCACATCTCTGTGGTGGCCCCAACGGGCCCTGCATCCATCTTCATTCACCTCACTCTTTGCGCATGTGAAAGGTTGTGCTTCCTGTCTTACCATTCCATTCTCTTTTGGAAACCAGTGTCTACCATCTATCTGTTCTTTGGCCCTGACATGCCACTTGCTCTCTGAGCCCCATATAAAATGAGATGAGAAAATTCTGCAGTGCAGTCACATAATTCAGTGAAGCCACAATTACAGAGGGTAAGAAGGCAGAAAGATTTTAAGCAAGGCATTAGTGGTAAAGATCTGGGGTGGGAGAATCACAAAGTCAAGGCCTTGGTGGGCTGCAGAGTGATTTCAAAGAGCATGTGACTCAGTCAGTAGAAGGTTAAGCTTGAACAGAGCCCCAGGTCTGGTCCCCAGAACTACATACACACAGTCCTGCTTGCTTATAATCCCAGTATAGGGAGGGAGAGGAGGGTAGGAGTATCAGAAGTGTAAGGCTATCCTCAGCTACATAGAGAGTTCGAGGTCAGCCTAGATTACAGGAGACCTTGTCTCAGAAAACAAGAATCCCAGAGAAAGTTCAAGACCAGCTTAGGCTATTTAGTTAGACCTTGTCTCAAGATAAAAAGAGAGAGAAAGAAAGAAAAGAAGGAAGGAAGAAAGAAAGTAAGTAAGTTGGGGGTAGAGAGCTGAGATGTTTGTGGTTCTGTGGCAGAGCAAGCATGGGGCTCTAGGTTTATTCCAAACACAAGAAATAAACCATGGTGTTAAGAGAATAAGGGTTCAAATGGTAGAGACTTGCCCAGCAGTCTCTGGGGTCTGCTTCCATTATTGCCCAGAGAAATGAATGAAGAGAAGAGAGGAGAGAGAGGGGAGGGGAGGGGAGAGGAGGGGAGGGAAGGGGAGAGGAGGAAAGGGGAGGGGAGGGGAAGGAAGAAAGCAGAAGGGATGTGTATCCTCAAAGAACTCCAAGCAATGTGGCCTGTCTCTGCTCTCAGGTCTGCAGCAGGTGAAGCCCAGTCAGCCATAATACAGGGTCAGAGGCTTGCAGCGATATACTCTGGACTCTCTCCCCATTGAACAGCCATAGGTTTACACTAAGGCATTGTGGCATATGCACATAACAGATACAAGGGCTTCAGGGAGGAACCAGACGCTGAGCTCCTTACTCCTAAGGAGCTAGCAGATCTTCAGGCTAGTCACCCAGGCCACCGAGAGTCAAAGTTTGGACTTCTCTGTCAGCTCCTAAGCCAGTCCCAGGAGGAGGAACAGTTTCCAGGAACATCCATCCTGACTAGCCCAGCTGTATACCTAGGGAGGTGTGGCTGGGGGTCATGTTCTGTCCATATGGACTGCAGACACAGACAGCCCCTCAGCTTCTTCTCTAGCTCCTGGTCCTCTAAAGATGGTGCTTTGTGGAATCTGGAAGCTAGGAGGGGGCCAGCATGCCCTCTCTCCTCAACCCTCAGATCTGGGCAGTACAGAGAACAATCTGGAAGTGGTATTTGAAAAACAGAATTGGTGCCGGGCAGTGGTGGCACACTCCTTTAATCCCAGCACTTGGGAGGCAGAGGCAGGCAGATTTCTGAGTTCGAGGCCAGCCTGGTCTACAGAGTGAGTTCCAGGACAGCCAGAGCTACACAGAGAAACCCTGTCTCGAAAAACCAAAAAAAGAAAAAAAAAAAAAAGAAAAGAAAGAAAGAAAAAAGAAAAACAGAATTGGCACCCTTGAGTGGTCATGAGTGGCCCACTCACCTGGCTTCTGTACTCAACCACTTATTAAATCCAAAGGCCAGAACCCACAGTTTTTTGTAATTTTTTGTGGTTTGTTTTTGTTTTGTTTTTTGTTTTTTGCTTTTGGTTTGTTTTTTCGAGACAGGGTTTCTCTGTGTAGCCCTGGCTGTCCTGGAACTCACTCTGTAGACCAGGCTGGCCTCAAACTCAGAAATCTGCCTGCCTCTGCCTTCCAAGTGCTGGAATTAAAGGTGTGTGCCACCACTGCCCAGCTCATTTTTTTTTTTGTAATTTTATTACATCTATCTATCTGTTTATCTCTATGTATCTATTACCTATCAATTACCTATCATCTATTTATCTATCCATCTATCATCTATCAATTATCTATCATCTATCTCTATATATCATCTATCTATCTATCTATCTATCATCTATCTATCTATCTATCTATCTATCTATCTATCTATCTATCTATCATCCATCTCTCTGTGTACACATACCACAGCACATATGTCGAGATGAGAGAACAACTTGCGGAGTCAGTTCTTATCTTCCAATTTAATGTAGGACCTGAGTATCTAACTGGAATCCTCAGTTCAAGGACAGCCTAGGTCATATGAGACCTTACATTGAGGGGGGGGGGAAGGTGGGGATCTTAAGCTGAGCATGGAAGTGCACACTGGAGAGTGTGAGACAGGAGAACAATCTTAAGCTCAAGGCAAGCCTGGGCTACTACCCAATGAGTCGGAGGCCTACCTGGACTACATAGAGACCTGTCTCAACTGATGATGATGAGGATGAGGATGAGGATGAGGATGAGGATGAGGATGAGGATGATGATGGTGGTGGTGGTGGTGATGATGGTGATGATGATAACGGTGGTGGTGGTAAAGCTGGAGAGATAGCGGAGTGGTTAAAAGCACACATTGCAATTGCCTAGAAGGTACACATCTGTGTGTAACTTCAGTTCCAGGAAACCATTGCCTATGACCTTCTCGGGTACCAGCATTCACATGCACAGTGTCCCCTACACATACACAAAATTTAAAAAAATAAAATGAGATAGGGCATGGTGGCTCACACCATTAGTCCCAGTGCTTGAGAGGCAGAGGCAGGCAGAGATCTCTATGAGTTCTGGTCCAGCCGGTTTACAAAGTGAGTCCAGGAAAGCCAGGGCTGTTACAAGAGAAACCCTGTCTCGAAGAACAAACAAACAAATAACAAGAAGAAGGAGGAGGAAAAGGAAGGAAGGAAGAGAAAAAAGAAAATAAATAAGAATCATTAATAATAAAAATAATAAAGCAGTCGTAGCTCTGCAGCCAGAGGCTTGGTCTGAGTCTTTACCCAGCTGTGGCTAGCTTGTAACATGAAGCAAGTCTCTGGTGCTCTCTGAGCTTTGGGTGTTCACCAATGGTCAACAATGCAACCCACTGCTGAGTTCTGCCGGATGGCTGTGTGTGAGGTACTGATTGTGTACTGACCCTCTGGCTCCTGCTGAGTGCATCCTGCATCCTGTACACCACACACAGCTAACACCACCCTGTGGGCAGGAGGATCCCAGGTCCCAGGCCAGTGAGATCACAAAGAGAAGTTAGGAAAGTGGGGGAAGAAGAGAGAGGAGGAAAAGAGATGATGGGGAGAGGGGTGAGGAAAGGGGAGAGGCAATGGGAGGGTAAGAGAAGAGGAGGGGGAGAGGGAAAGAGGGGAAGGAAGAGGAAAGGTTGGGGGGGGGAGCGAGTAGTGGCTCTTTCTGTTGGAAAAACAGATAAAATGACCCCTAACGCCCTTCCCACGCCCAGCACTTCAGGCTCCGGGTGAAGAATGCTCATTCCCCACCACTGCTCCCTTGGCTTTCTCCATCCCAGCCAGGTGGGAAGGGAGTGTGTGGAGGGGGAGGGGCAGGGGGAAGGGGGAAGCCGTGGGGCCCAGCAGCTGACATCCCTGGTGTTGACAGCAGAATTGGGCAGCCTCAGGCCACAGCAGCAGAGAGGGAAATAGTGAAATAGGCAAGTGTGAGAATCTGCTCTAGCCAGAGCGGGCAGGTAGAGGTGACCAGTCCTTGCAAGTGGGGTGTGGTAGCACACGCTATGATCTCTGCACTTGGGCCTATCCTCAGCTCCGTAGAAAGTTCAGGGCTGCATGAGACCCCATCTCCCAAACAGTCACAAGAAAAACAAATTCACCATGCACCCTCAAATCTTCCCGCCCCCACTTCCCAGCTTCCCCTTCCTCTGCCATGGGAGCAAATTATCTTGGTCGGGGATTTCTATCGCTGTGATGACACACCATGACAAAAGAAACTTGGTTAGGAAAGGGCTTATTCGGCTTATACTTCCACATCATTGTTCATCATCAAAGGAAGTTGGGACTAGAACTCAGAAAGCAAGGCAGGAACCTGGAGACAGGAGCTGATGCAGAGGCCGTGAAGGGGTGCTGCTTACTGGCTCATGGCTTCCTCAGCCTACTTTTTTATAGAACCTAGGACCACCAGCTCAGGGTCGACCCTACCCATCCACAGTAATTAAGAAAATTAAATACAGCCAGATCATAGTGGGGTGTATTCTCTGTTGAGGTTCTCTCCCCTCTGATGACTCTAGATTGTGTCAAGTTGACATAAAACTAGTCAGCACCCAAATGTATCCGCGTCCCAGATTAGTACCCTACTGAAGATGCTCTGGTGGAGTCCAGCACTAGAGCCATCTGGACAGGAAGTTCTAAAGAAGGCAGACATCAGGGTAGCCTTTAAGGAGAGGGTGTAAGGTGGGGCGGGGTGGGGCAGGGCGGGGCAGGGAGGGATATCAGGGCGGGGCGGGGCGGGGCGGGGCAGGGCAGGGAGGATGTCAGTGTTTCTGCCATGTGTCATCTGGCAGGGAAAACCACAAGCAAATCTTGAGAGGGTCCAAACGGACCCTGTAGGGTCGGTGTTCCTGGGTTTCCCAGTGACAGCCAGTGGGAGCCATTCCCAACTCTTCTTTGACATCCCTGCCCTCCTCCAACCTCTTTCTCCTACCCCTGAATGGCTCTCCAGAGAAACAGGGGCAACTGGGGTTTACAAGCAATTTCTGCTCTTCACTGGGTCTGCCCCACACTGAAGAGAAAGGCTGTCTGTCCCAAGCTAGGCCAGTAGAGGGTCAGATGGGTGAATGTTAGTGAGGAAATGAAGAGAAAACAGGAACAGGCCTACAGAGCTAGGGAAAGACCCAAGCAGGAAGGGGAGGGGTGGTTTAGAGGTACGGTCTGGAAGCATCGTTGTGCCTCAGGAGGCATGAGAGCGTCCTCTCAGGAAAAAGATTGCAAATTAAAACAAGCCCTTACACTGCCACCTGGGATCTGGCTGGACTGCACATTGTGTTCATGGTGTTGTGTGGCCAAGCAGGGCAAGGCTGGGTGGGAGGTGAATCTAATCTCAGGGCCTCCCAGCTGGGCCCATCTAGCCCTCCAATTATAGAGGACAACCCTAGCGCTGTCAGGCTCCCTCATCACTGGGCCTTTCAAAATAGCAGGTCTTCTCCCATTTGTATGTCATGAAGCAAGCCTGCTGGTAAGGGAGAGAGGTTTTCTCTCTCTCTCTCTCTCTCTCTCTCTCTCTCTCTCTCTCTCTCTCTCTCTCTCTCTCTCTCTCTCTCTCTCTCTCTCTCTCTCTCTCTCTCTCTCTCTCTCTCTCTCCTAGCCCAGGTTCCTTGAGAGTTGGTCTTACAGGAAAATGCCACCAGTGGAGTATTGGGGTTTAAACCCAGGGCTTCCTGCATGCAAAGCAAGCACTCTGCCAACTGAGCCACATTCTCAGCTAGAAGGTCTCTCAATTTTTTTTTTTTTTTTTTTTTTTTTTTGGTTTTTCAAGACAGGGTTTCTCTGTGGAGCCCTGGCTGTCCTGAAACTCACTCTGTAGACCAGGCTGGTCTTGAACTCAGACATCTGCCTGCCTCTGCCTCCTAAGTGCTGGGATTAAAGGCGTGCACCACCACTGTCTGGCTCATTTTTTTTTAAAAGTTTTTTTGTTTTTGTTTTTAAAGAAAGGGTTTCTCTCCTCAGCCCTGGCTGTCCTGGAACTCACACTGTAGATCAGGCTGGTCTCAATCTCAGAGATCTGCCCACCTCTGCCTCCCTGCACATACTTATGCACAGACATATGTGCATATGCACATATGCAAGTTACACACACACATATCAAGTCCTATGTTTATTGGCTGAATCAAAGAGGAAGTCAGATTAAAGGTTAAATTCTAAACTGGGATTAGAGGCACGAACTCCCCCACCTGACTTTATTTATTTATTTAGGTTAAAAACACATTTTTAAAGATTTGTTTAATTTCTTTATTTTATGGGTACATGTGTTATGTGCATATAGGTGCCTGCAAAGGACAGAAGGTGTCTGAGTCCCGGAAACCGGTGGCTGTGAGCTGCCTAGTGTGAATGCTAGGAACCAAACCCCGTCCTTTGCAAGATCAATCTGTACAACTTTTGTTTTTTGTTTTTTGTTTTTTGTTTTTGTTTTTGTTTTTTGAGATGGGGGTTTCTCTGTATAGCCCTGGCTGTCCTGGAACTCACTCTGTAGACCAGGCTGGCCTCGAACTCAGAAATCTGCCTGCCTCTGCCTCCCAAGTGCTGGGATTAAAGGCGTGCACCACCACCGCCTGGCAATTTGTACAGCTTTTAACCACTGAGCCAACTCTTCAGTCCAGAGAGTTTCTTTTTAATGCAATGTACTAGAAAAAATGGACTGTTGGTGTATTAATTAATACAAACCCCAATAGGGGGTTTGTACTCCACTTTAAATCATTTAATTCCAAGATAAAAGACACAAAACCTTTATACTTATGATAAACCTTTAGTGCACTAGAGCTGGGCAGATGTCTACCCTCTAAGGTATTAGTGCCTACTCCATCAGTGACCCCGAGTTATAACTTGCCATGTTCCATCTGGGCAGCTCTTACTCCAGTTGGCCAACCCTCATGGCTATGTTTTCATGATTTATTTGCCCCATGGCACCTTCTCCTCTCTCCACCTTCTTCCCTCTTCCTTCATGGTCTCTGCCTCAGACCCCAAGTCCAGGAACTGAAACTGCCTACCTCACTTGCCCAGCTATAGGCTGTAGGCATCTTTATTCAACCAATGGTTTTTATAGTTGAGGAACAAGGTTGGCCAACAAAAGCTGATCTCACTTGTGGGTCCAGACCTCCAAGGTACAGACTTTAACATTACAATGCATACTAACAGGCCAAACCTCAACAGTGGATCAGCAGGTGGCTTCAGAGTGTCCGGTGATAGCAAGGCTATTCCAAGTTGGAGGTTCGCCTGAGCACAAATGCACAGACACCGGCTCACACCATCCATGCAGGCTGCACAACTGCCTTATTTACTCCTGCACTGGCTTCCTCCATGGCTTCCTCTGCAACAGCTCTGTCTTTTGTTCCAAGATGGCCCTGTTGCTTGGGCTCTGTGAGGGTGCCTTCCCTGGAGCACTAGCCTGGGTGAGGATATTTCTGCACTGGGTAAGTGGTTGGGGCAGGCCAGGGACAGGAGACATGTCTGTGCAAGTCTCCTCTGCATAGCCACACCTTCTTCGGAACAAGGAGGCAAAGACCCCCTATGCTCTCTCATGTTCTCTCTCTCTATATATCATGCTCTCATGCTCTCTCTCTCTCTCTCATGCTCTCTCATGCTCTCTCTCTCTCTCCTCTGTCTCTCTCTCTCTCATGCTCCCTCCCTCTCTCTCTTTCTCTCTCTCCCCCTCTCCTTTGTCCTTACTGAAGAGGACAAATAGGCTTGCTAAGGCTTCTGCAGCCCCTGCTTCCCTTAGGCCTTAGCCAGGACGGCTTGCCACTTCCACAACTGAATGGAGATTAGGGAAAGCAGTTATATAGTGACTACAGCAGAAACGAGGACAGTTGGGCCCACAGCAGCACAGGATAACTGGTCTATCCTGGTCTCACCTGTCAGTCTCCATCCACAGCCTTCCTCCTTTTCTGCAGGAGAGAGCAGGGCTCATTGGCCATTGGGGCCTGTGATCTACTAGAGATCTCCTCCATCCAGGTATCTTTTGCATGGATCCAAACTCCTTGTTTGTGTTCCCCAGGAGGCCCTGCAGGCCTGGTGTTAGCAGCAGGGGCAGTAGGGGAAGGAGCAGGAGGATGAGCTGTTTGGATCAAGCAAGCCTACCCCTTTACCCCCCCACGCCCCCCTATGTCCTTAGGTGAGGGGCATATTGAGTTTGGAGATTGGGTGGCAGGGAAGTGGGAGCCTTGTGTCAAGCTCGGATACATCAAAGTCCAAAGAATCTAATCACAGCCCTGGATAAGGAGCAGGATCCGGACCTGACCCCAAAGCCCCAAGCTAAACACTGATAATGAGCCCAAGGGATGATCTGGACCGGCCTCTGGCCTCTGCCGTGCCACTGTCCCCGCCTCCCAGTGAAGCTTGAAGCCTCAGCTGAGTGGCCTTACCAGATTTGCTTGGGTTGGTCTGGGTGTGCCTGGCTCCTTCTGAGCTCAGGCATGGCTGTGGCGGCTTCCTGGGACATGATGGGGCTCCTAGGAGAAAAGCAGAGAGCCTGGCTGGGGAATTTGACAAGAGCAGGAAGCCACTCAACATAGACATAAAGACTCTAGCTCTGTACAAGGTGGGGAGCTGAGGCCTGGAGCAGGCAAGGGACTGACAGCCTCAGAGGGTCTTCATGCACCACAAGGAAGGGTCCAGAGGCCTCCGGTGATCCCTATAGACTCTGTCTGAAGCTCCCATTGAGTAGATTCTGGGGGGACCTGCCTTTTCCCAAGTATGGAGCGACCCCACTCGTCCTTTCTAGAGTAGCTGAAGCTGAGAGCCAGGTGACCTAAGGAGGCTCTCTCAGGGTCCTCTGTGCTGGTGTTCCCTTAGGCCTGCTGTGGACATTACTGGGGTCTCACCCCTAACATTGCTATCCCTGTTTCTATTTCTTTCTTTTGTTTTTGTTTGTTTGTTTGGGTTTTTTGTTTGTTTGTTTGTTGGTTGGTTGGTTTTGGGTTTTTTTGTTTTTGTTTTATTTTCGAGACAGGGTTTCTCTTTGTAGCCCTGGCTGTCCTGGAACTCACTCTATAGACCAGGCTGGCCTCGAACTCAGAAATCCGCCTGCCTCTGCCTCCCAAGTGCTGGGATTAAAGGCGTGCGCCACCACTGCGGGCACTATCCCAGTTTCTAAGGTCCAAGATGTAGTGATGCTTGGCTCCCAGGTCACCCTCAGAGAGCAGAGGCCAGACTGAAGGTACAGGTTGCTGATGTGGGGTCCCGACTGAACCTGTGTCTGGCCTCCAGGATGGGCAGGGTATGGCAAGATGTCCGGCGGCCAGACAACCCGCTCTACAGTCGTGGGCTCCAGCGATGGGTCACAGTGTGAAGGGTTTGTCCTCTGGGCCTTGCTGGGATCTGTCCTCCTCCCCTAAGTTCCTTCTCCACTTCAGGAAGTGACCCCTCCTTCTTGAGACAAGCCTCCATGATTTCTCCCTTTCTCCTCTCATGTCCTCCTCCCCATAGTGATGGCTGGGCATCCACTGTCAGTGTCCTGTTAGGCGCACCTCCAGAATATACCTGAAATCTGGGGGTTTGCGTAATGAACGACTCCCGAGCTGGGGACAGGGAGCCGCAGATCTGACACCTATGGGGACTACTTGCAGGTTCCTAGACTGCCATCTTTTCCTTTGTCTACATGAGGCAGGTACCAAGGCCCTAACCCACTCATTCAAGAGGGCTCCATCCTAGTGGCTGATCACTCCTTGAAGACCTTTTCTCCTAATGCCATCTCAGTGGAGGGCAGGGTGTCAGTATGGGGAGCTGAGGGACCGAAATATTCAGTTCGAAACAACTCCCAATTTCTGTCTCCTTTCCACCCCGACCCCATCCCCCCACCCCCGCCCACCCCATTGTGCGCTCAGAAGCAGGATCTACCCTGTTACACTCTGCATTACAAAGCATCTGCTTAGGACCCTCCAAAAGCTTTCTATTGCTCTAGGATAAAATCCACCTGCCCCTGGCTGGCAGGGCCTTGTGCCCTGTCTCAACCACAGGCTTTCTCACCCTGCATAAGCTTCTCTAGTCCTTCCTGCCCCTTCCTTTGCTCTTCCATGATCTCCTACCCCAGGCCTTTACACCTGAAATTAACCTCTGCTTGGAACTTCCTTCCCTGAGATATCCCTCAGTCCTTGTCGTGTCACTCCTCTCCTGTTGCTGCTCCAATCTAACCTCCCCAGAGGCTATCCTTGACAGTGGAATGGCAGGGCCACGAGGGCAGATTTCAATGGTCCCATCATGGCTGGGTCCCCAGCATAGTGCCCGGCATACTAGCAGGTAGATAGATACTTTGTTGAATACATGGATGAATGAGCACTCACTGCACTGAACCACAAGCCTCCTCACCACCCACAGCCTGGCCCCCACAGGCCATTCACAGGTACTTTGATCTCTGTCCCATAGACCCCAGAGGGAAGCCACCTCCACTTTCCCTGTCCAGGGCAAGCTATCTTCTCAGCCCCTCCCCCACCCACACTCCAGGCTCTCCCCTCCCAGCAGGCCAATTGCTAGGACTACACCCTTCTGTCCTTCCCCAAATCTACAAGATCAGGGTCCACCTCCTTCAGGAACGGCCCTATAGCAGCTGTTTGTTGCTATGAAAACCACAACAAGGCTAAGCACATGCTGTGTGTTAAGTAACCACTGAGAATTTTATGTGCTTCTCTCTCTCTCTGTCTCTGTCTCTGTCTCTGTCTCTGTCTCTCTTTCTCTTTATGTGTGTGCGCACATGTGTGTATAAGTACATGCACATGTGTGTATAAGTACATGCACATGTGTGTAAGGATATGTACACACACGTGTGTGCTTGTTGCCTCTGGAGGTGGATGTTTGGTGTCTTCCTTAATTTTTTTGTCCATGTTAATTTCTGAGACAGGGTCTCTCATCGAACTTAGAGCTCACTGGTGTGGCTAAAATGACTGACCAGCCGCAAACTCCAGGGGCCCCCCCTGTCTCTGCATCCTAGGCACTGGCCCTGTCTGTGCATCCCAGGTACTGGCATTACAGTGTGCAGCTGTACTTGGATATTTATGTAATCACTAGGGACAGAACTTAGGTCCTCAGTTTATACCGTGAGTATTTTTACCTGCTCAGCCATCCCCCCAGCCCCCCATGCGCATCTTTTTATCTCACTCATAGTAATTCTCTAGGTACCAAGCAATCATTTCCCATAATATTTGAAGAAACAGATTCAGAGTGGAGCATGCCTGAGGTCCTACAGCTATCAGAGACATGAGCACATGTCTCACAATCCTGTCCTTTAGACAAAAGCTTTGGGGAGTTCCAGGCTTTTGTTAGGGCTCAGCCCACACAATCCAGATTTTGTATCCTGGATGGCCAATGTTTACTTGGGAAATCAAGGCCACTGTGTAAACTGGGCCTCACACCCATGTATCAATCTGTTGATATGTTCCTAGGCAAAGAGAGACAAGGAAGGTCCAGGAACACCTGGTACCTCTTCCCTACCCCCATTCTTCAGGCCCATGCCCTCCAGCCAGCACCTTAGCTGCTCCTAGCTCTGCCCATCTGTCCCAGCCTGGTGCACACAGTCCAGAGGAGACCAGAGATTTATTGATTACATTCCTTCCCCCAGGGAGCTGGGAGTCTTAAGCACTCCTTCCTTTCTCCTGCCTTGCTCTTTCTGGGACTCTTACCAGTAGGGACCATGGGACAGGCTGAAGTGCCGCAGGTAGAAGGAAACAAACAACAGGGAGAGCCGTCCTACAGTCCCCCAAGGGGTCACAGCTCCCTGCTAACGGGATCAGAGCTGAGGAAGGAGACAGGAAGACATAGCCACCTAGGTCACGGGTCCAATGGGATTGCTACACCTTGCACTGTTCAAAACCAGTGATCATGGACATAACATCTCACACCGGACACAGCAGTGATGGCTTTGATCCCCAGGGCTTTCCCAGATTCCCTCCCCCTCCCCCCGCAGGGGCAGTTCTGCCAGCAGTGTCCATCCTAGGCAAACAGGGCCCATTGAGGTGTCTACCCAAAGAGCAAGACAAGAGACAGAGACAGTGCCATGGTGACCCAGGGTGGCTTCCTGCCTATCTCTAGCACAGAATGAAGCATCAGGCGGCAATAAGTTAAGGGAGTGGGATATCGAGCCAAACTCTCATGGTCCAGCCTCCATGGAGACCTTCTTCACAGCCTTTTTCCCAGCCCAAGTCCTGTCACTAATTTTTTTGTCACCTCCATGCCTGCAGCAAGAGTTGGTGCCACTCAAGCCCAGGGCATACTCAAGAGAGCCAAGAGGGATTAACTGCTGGATGCATGGACCATTCAAGAACACTCATGCTAGAGGAGGCTGGAGACAGGAGCATGGCAGGTATGTATTGTCTCCCTCCCGGGAACCAGCAGTGAAGCAAGCTCTTATAGTCTGTGTTAATGGAATCGCAATGTCTAAGACAGGGCAACACTTGGTTGTATGTAGAAGGTCAGGCCTGGGGCTGGCGAGATGGCTCAGTGGGTAAGAGCACTGACTGCTCTTCCAAAGGTCTTGAGTTCGGATCCCAGCAACCACAAGGTGGCTCACAACCACCCGTAATGAGATCGGACGCCCTCTTCTGGTGTGTCTGAAGACAGCTACAGTGAATTACTCCAGAGCAAGCTGGGGCTGGAGCAAGCGGGCCGGTGCGAGCGGGGCCAGCAGAGGTCCTGAGTTCATTCCCAGCAGCCATACACATGATAGCTCACGGCCATTTGTACAGCTACAGCATACTCATACCCATAAAATAAATAAAATAAATCTTTAAAAAAAAAAAAAGAAGAAGAAGGTCAAGCCTGGGTGTGGCTTTCGGCCATGGCTCAAACAAGACTTCAGAGGGCATGCTGGAAAGAACCAAACGCAGATGTAAGCAGTGCCAGTCATTAACCATGTACTGAGCGCTTAACTGTGAGCCAGGTGCATGGCTCGCGTTGGGAGGACATTTTCTTATTTCACGATTGCTATCCTTCCTGGAGGGAGGGACTGTCATTATCCTCGTGTGACAGATGAAGAAACTGATGATAAGAGGTCAAATGGTGCCACCAATTCTCAGGGCTCAGCTCCCTTGGCAGAGAGGCCATGAACAGACTGAATAGCAGAATCAGGAAGGGACTATGGAGAGCACACATGCTGGGCTTCTTTCTAGTGATGGCTAATCCATTTTTTTTTTTAAAGATTTGTTTTAATTTCTGCACACGCATGTGTCTATGCCACATGTATGTGTGCCCACAGGAGCGGGGAAGAAGATGCCGGGTCCCCTGGAGCTGTACTTAGTCCTGTGTGAGCTGACAGAGATGGATGCTGGGGACTGAACTTGGCTTCTCAGCATGAGCCGGATGTGTAGTCACCAAGCCACCTCCCAGCCCTGTGTTGGTTCATCCTGACTGCCAACTTGACCAAACCTAAAATCACCTGGGAGGCCAAGCTTTGGGGATGCCTGTGTGTGAGGAGCTTTCTAGATTAGGTTTAACTGAGCTAGGAAGACCCACCATACATGTGGGCAGCACCATGGGCTAGGGTCCCAGACAGGACAAACAGGAGGCGGCAAACTGAGCCCCCGGCTCCTCACAATGGATGCCATGGGGGCAGTGCCCCACATTCCTGCCCTCATGTCTTCCTTCCAGGATGGACTGTGCACCCAGTCAACTCTTCCCTAACCTGCTGAGCTTAGGTATCTTTGCCAAAGCAGAGAGACAATTAACCCTCCTGGGCTGCGATATTGCAGAGCCCTGTTCATCCAGACCCAGCTCCTCTCTACTGCAGGCCTTCACGGCTTTTCTGGAGGACCAGCAGCATCTATCATGACCTTGCCTCACCTCTGGGTAGGATTTCACTTTAAAGCACTTGTTGGAGTAGCCAGCACTCAGGATCCTTTAACCTGCCCTGCCCTGGGAGGTCTTTCCACCCACAAGGAGGAGAAATCAGGGCAGGTGAGGTCAAGCCTCCCACACTCCTGCCTGAGCCCCTCCCATGGATAGAAGGAGCTGTCCCCAAGGAAGTACAAGGGTGTACAAGCAGGGTGGACCTGTAGGTGCTGGACAGCTTGGGAGGAGCTGGCTCACTGGGTAGGTAACAAGGCAAGGTCCTGGAATTCCAAAGGATTTCGAAGGGGAATGTGGTTCTACTGAGAATGGAGCCATTTGGCCAAGGGGAGCGGTCCCCAGTTAGGCCAGGCTTGGCCCAGAGCAGGGGTGGGATGGGGTGGGAAGGACACACGACTGGCATCCAGCCTGAGTACAAGCCGCTAATTAACTTAGAGCCTGAGGCGAGTCTCCTCACCTCCTGGCTGTTTCCTCTCCCAGGGTGATAACAAAACCTGCCCAGTGAGGCCTGACAGAGATAAATGGGTCTCTGCCTCTGTGGAAAGCCGCGGTGTGTGTATTTGGTGAAGCCTTGTTATTACACAGGGGTGGGTTTGGGGAGGGCCTCTCCGGTCTGACCTGAAATGTCACTCACAGACAGGATGCTGGATCCTGTCCTTTCCTGAGGGAAGCCCAGGAGGCCAGCAGTGCCTGCTTCTAAAGAAGAGAAGGGAGTGCTCAGCCACTAATGTTGGCTAATGATCTTTGGATAACATGGCTGATTCCATCTAAGGTCCCAACGCAAGGACAGCTGTCGCCCCCCTGGGCACTGTGCCCATTCTCCCATCCATCCCTTCCTGTAGGAAAGCTGTCCCCTCCACTCTACCCTTTCCCTGGGAGAGGAAAATTCCTGTAGTAGCTGTGGGTCAGGGGCAGAGGACCAGGGAAGGGAAGGGCCCCACTGGGCTGGGAGCCAATTCTGGGGGCCTGTGACTTGGGCCTTCTCACTGAGGCAATGGTGGCTTGGGGGGACCCAGGGAATCAGAGCAGCCTTTGGGGGGCAAGAGGATGAGGCTAGGTGTCTATAAGGGGATGGGGCCTCGAGCGTGGGGACAACTGCTCCTTGTCAGGAACAGCTGGGCTTCTTGGTTTTGAGACAGATATTACTGCACTGGAGCTCGCTACACAGATCAGGCTTGCCTTAAACTCGGAGAGATCCACTTGCAGCTACCTCCAAAGTGCTAGGGGTAAAGATGCACGCTACTGTATTTGAAATCTGTCTACTTTCAAAGAAGAGTCCTATTCATCATCTGGCTGGCTACTTGTCACATTAGCTCCATGTCTTGGGGGTGGGGGGGGGCAGAGTAAAGCTCATTTCCGGTAAACAGATGGTGTGTGACATTGCAGAGAGTGGTAAAGCCAGGGACAGAATCTGGTCTCTTGGCAATAGCCAACCTCTGGCCACCCCTTGGTCATCTGTCCCTTGGCATGGAGGAGTCTGGAGAACTAGGGGTGTAACTCAGTGTGGATTGTTTGCTAAGTATACATCCATGCCACAAGGGTAGAAGGCAAGAAAGAGAAAGAGGGCAAGAAGCAAGAGAGGGAGGGAGGGAGAGGGAGTCAGCATGGACCCATAACTGTCAAAGTGTGGCTAAAGTCCTAAGCTCTGATCCAGCCAGAGGCACAGCTGCCTCCCGCCTCCCTCCATCCTGGCCCCTCAACCCTGTTTGGTTTCCCTGTGTACAAACACAAGCCCTTCTCACTGGAGGCCTCAAGAAGCAATCAGGATCTGCACCGGAGGACATGGGACAGCAGCGAAGCTGCCTCAGGAAGCCGGAGGGGCCAGTAGCATCCTGCCACGGGTGCGGAAGTGAACCTGTTCTGCAGAGGGCCATCCCCAGCTCAGAGGTCAACAGGTTGGAAAAGAGAGAAGGCTTTGCAGCTAGCAGCTCATGGGAAGGCAGCAGTCCCCTTGGATCCTGCTGGTCTCCTGTCTATTTTAGAAAGTATGAGTGATACCCACAGTCAGGAGGGTTCTGTTAGTCTAATCTCCACACAGAAGAAGTCAAAGAAACGAGGCTGGACAGTGGCACAGGGAAACTGGTGAGCCCCATCCTGGACTAGAGCTTTGATGAAGAGGGCTATATGCTCCCTGCACAGGACAGGGAGCTGGTACACAAAAGGTGCCCAGAGAAGAGGCTTGTCTATGTCTTGGGCAAACTGGCTCTCATCCTCACTCATGCCACAGAGGCTCATGGCACTTGGTCCCTTGTGTCTTAGTCTAATGTAGAGAGGAGGTGCAGTGGGCACTGAGAGGGAGGATAGGGCCCTGCTACAAGGAAGCACCAGGCGGCCTGACTGTAGATGGAGGCTTGGTGAGAGTCCTCCCTGGGCCTGGTGGGCCGAGGAGAGGAGAGACCCCTGGATGCTCCGTCCTGGGCTGTTCTCTAGAAAAGCCCCAAGGATGAGCTGGAAAGCTAGTCAGGCATGCATGCGCTTCCTTTGGCTGGTTCCTTTGGTTTGGATTTTAGCAAAATCCCCTGTGAAGGGTCTGACCTACACACAGGCTGGAGTAGCTGTGTGAGGAGAGGCTGTGGTCTACCTCCAGCTCAACACATATTCCGGACAGCAGTGGCCCCTGGGGCTTGCCTGGAGGGCATTCAGAGTCTTGTGAAATGTCTCTCCTCCATTTCCGGTCCACTGTAGCCTGTGAGGTGCACATCATCGCTTAGGTCACACTCCTTCCCGGACTCCTTCTGCATCTGAGCTCTCAGCAGTGAGCTCCCAGCTTAGCAGAAGCAAGAGTTTGTCCATCCCTGGAAACTTTTACATTTCAGGCCAGAGCTTCTTAGAGAAGAAAAAGAAGTGACCACAGACTTCACCCCCATGGATGAAGTCCACTTACCAAGAATGAAGCCCCCATCTCTGTGAGGCCACCAGCCTACCCAGACCCTGCCAGGAAACACTGCACAAAGAGAGTACTCACTGAGCCAGAATTTAAAAATAATTATATTAATAATAAATATGTTAAGTTACATTTAAAACAATAAATAGAAAAATAAACTGATAAATAAAATCAACAGGTACAAAATGTCTCAAAACTCCAACAAATAAAAAGGGAAAGGGGAAGGGAAAGAAAACTGAAAGCACAAACACATGGACAGCTGAAGACCAGACAACGAACATTAGGGAAGGGTGCGAAACGCAACCTTGAGACCCTTCACAGAACGAACATTAGGGAAGGGTGCGAAATGCAACCTTGAGACCCTTCACAGTTTACACCATGGCTCCCTCTCTCCAGCTCACCCTCTCCTCTCCCCAGCTTGGGGAACTGGACACCCAGTGGCTGACATCTTTGGGGGAGTATCTTCTGCAAAGCAGCTGTGGGTCCTGGGCTGGTGGGTGAGGTGGAGCCCCTGCTGTGGGCAGAGGCAGGTGGGTAGGGTGGAGCCCCTACTGTGGGCAGAGGCGGGCGGGGGAACGGGTCTACAGAGGCAGGTGGAGGCAGGTCTACAGAGGCAGGTCGGTGCTGTTGTGCCGAGTCTTCCTGACGGTACCGTCATCTCGTGGCAGAGCCCTCTGCAGGTTGGACATGGCCACCGTTTTCTTGAGGTCAATCACGGCATAGGAGTCTGAGCTGCGAGCAGGGTGTGGGGTGGGCCCAGGAGCTCCAGATACTGAGGGGTTCTGGGGCCCCTTGGGACGGGCTGTGCCCCAGCCCTTGAGCTCCACCTGGATGTAGTTGAGCTGCCTTGGGGGCTCAGGGCCCTGCCGGCGGAAATCAAAGTTGAAGACCCTCGGGGAGCCTCGGCGGCGGGTCAGTGGGACTGGGAAGCTGCTGTGGCTACGGGTGGAGGCCCGGGTGCTGGTGGGTTTCTGTAGTGGGGTTTCATCCTCCTCACCATCAGGGAAGCCATTTGAGGAAGGGGTAAGCCCATCCTTGGAGTCCCCATCATCCCCAGCCTCCCCTCCCAGCTGCTGGCCTTGGCTCTCCCACAGTGGAGGAAGTGGGGGCAGGTTCTCATAGTGCAGCAGAGCAGCCCGACGGTGAGCCAAGCCACTCCACCCTCGCTCCTCTGGGCTCAGTCTCCAGCCAGCCCCTGGCTGCAGGCCCCCGCTGACATTCTCGTAGGTGCATTTGGGCTGGGCTGGGCACTCGGAAGGGCCCTCGTTGTTGTTGTGATGGGGAGGGTCCTGCATGCTCTGGCACTTCATCACCTGTCGACGAGCAGGGGTGGGGCCCAACACGAACTTGACCTGCCCTGGCTGCAGTAACACCTGTGGGTCCTGCTGGTCAGAAACCTGCGTCTGCGATGGGAAGGGTGCCCTGCCCTCAGGCAGTGGCTGCAGGCAGTGGCGACTCCTGCTGGCCTCTTCCCCGGTTGGTGTGTTGACATAGGTGTGAGACTGCAGGGGTAAAGATGTTAAGCGAAACAAGTGGTTTCAAGGACTAGGAGAATGGGGTGCACAGAGGGACAGGTCCAGAGAGGACAGGAAAAGAGCTAGAGTTTCTCCTGCAGCCCCCAAGTCCCCCGACAAGCTGCCACTCACTCCTGCTCAGGTAGAGAGGGCCCTATCAAATCTCTTCTGTTCTCACAACCTTCCCTAGGCCCCACTCACTAGAGTGCCTCCCACCATATGTGCACCTGCTCATCGGAGGCAATGAGAGCCTGGGTGGACTCTTCCCCAGGTGAGGGGTGTCGCAGACTGCTTGTGGAGGGTCGACGAGGAGCGGAGGAGAATCGTGGGCCCTCTCCAGGGCAGCCAGGGAAGCCATTAGAGAAGCTGGAGACTGTGTAGCCTGGAGGTGGGTTCAGGGGAAGCAGCTAAGGTAAGGGGTATGGGAGACCTGATGGTTATTTGCAATCACATGCATACATATGTAGGGTGCCCTGCAAACCCTCCAACGGCAAGCAAAAAGCTCTCACGGCCCTATTATGCCTTACCGCACTGACCTGGCAGCCCCTCCATTCCCCTATACTTCAGCAATCAAACCCTGCCCTGCCCTCTGAAGCTGCTCTGAGGCTGGCTCAACCTTCTACTCTCTCCTAGGCCTAATTAAACACTGACAGCACACCTGTCACTCTGGACCATTCCATGACCAGGCAGGCTTTGCCAGGGAGGGCCAGGGAAACCTCATAAGCACAGGGGCCATCTTAGCCTTTCTGTCTCTCACAGACCGGCCAGGGAGGACAATGTGCAGGGCTGTGTGGTCTGACTCAGGGGCCATCAGGCACAGATTATGGAAACCTCCACACAAATGTGAGCAGAGATGGCTGCGCCAGCAAGCCAGGAGAAGTGTATTTTGTATGTGATCCAGGCCAGTACATGAAAGGAAGCAAAAAGCTCCAGACTGCTGTTTCTATGGCAACCTAACGTCTTCCTGTCTGCTTCCCAACCATTAGTCGACCCAAGGCCCAGAACTCTGCAGTTCCAGCTTGAGTCACCCAACCGGCCCTGCCCAGGACTGATCCATCCTCAGGAATGGTTCTGATGATGGAAGAATGTCCAGGAAGGCTGGCTCACCCCAGCTGTCCCCTACCTGCTCCTTAACTTGAGCCTCCCAGACTGGAGCTCATGTGTGTATAGGATAGGGTGACTGGGGTGGGTCTCTCACCGGCGGGCTGCGGGGGCCCTCGAGGCAGGTCCAGCTCTGGGGGGTGGCTGCTCCGTGTGATGATGACCGGCTCCTCCATCACGTTGATGCTGTTACACTGCATGAGGTCCTGCAGCAGGTTGAAGATGTCCTCTGCCCTCGAGCACTTGAATGCAAAGATCCCTGGGAATGGTGAGAAAGCAGTGAGGGCCTCCAAGACTCAGTACCTTTGTTTTCATAAAGATAGGTGCCCCCATCGCTCCCTGCCTCCCAGCTGCAGCTCTCTCTCCCACTACCCCCAAACCCTTCATCCAGGGTGTAGCCAACTCTACCCCATCTCTCTACCATCTCTGAAGACAGACAGGTCTGACCTACTCCCAGATCATTCACAGAATATTCAGACCAGAGGCTTGCCAGAAAGCAAAGGCCTCCTGTTTCCACACAGGTTCCTCACAGAGCTTGGGGAGGGACGGAGCAAGGGAGTCTGGTGCTCCTTCATGCAGTAGGCCTCTATGCACTTCCAAGTCCAGTCTGTCCCCAAAGTGGCAAGACTTGACTAAGCACCTGGAACTCAATGGCTCTAAAGATGCCAGCATGGGGCTCTGCAACACAGGTCTATGGGATTCAGGGGAAGCTGAGGGGATAGGTCGTGCACACAGCAAAGATAAATGATACCAAGTATGGAACCATGTACCCACAGTTAATCACTAAGTTCAAGGCTAGCCTGAGCTACCCATTAAAACCCTGTCTCCAAAAACCAGGGTGTGTATGGGGGTTCCTAGCATGTACACAGTCCGGAGTTTAATCCTCAGCACCACATCCACAGAATGATAGATACAACTAAACTGGGATATGGACAATCACTCTTATATACTGTTATCCATTAGCTCCAGTATAGGGTAACTGAAGTTTGTATGGGCAGAACAAGAAAGGCACAATATGTAAAAGCTGGACAAGACCAGAAGGACAGAAATGGTGATATGTGGCTATAATCTCTAACTTGGGAGGTGAGAGCAGAATCCCCGTGAGCTTGGAGACCAGTCAGGACCTCATATAGAAAGACCATCTCAAAGGGGTGGGGTGGGGAGAGGAGGAGGAAAAAGAAAAGGAAAGGGAGGGAGGGGGGAGGAGGGAAGAAAGGAATGTGGGGTGGTGGGGGTGCAGCAAAAGTCTGGCATTAGGAGAAGCCCTGAACTGGGAGCTCAGACAAGCCCTCTCAGGTGCCAAGTGCAGATCAACCTCACCAGGAGCAAGGCTGCCTCTGCCTTATCTCTCTGTTCACACACCATGCTTATGTGTACCATGGATGAGGTGCATGGAGGGGAAAGGCCCTTCAGCAATCAACCCAGCACGCGCGCTGCTGTGAGCTGTCTCAGGAGAGAAGCTCTGTCTGCCTGCAGCACAATCCCGAGAAGGACTCCTTGTGCTGACTATGTGTGGACCTAAGAAGCAAACCCAGACCTCCCGCCCCAACCTCAAGCTCATGAGCAGCCTGCCAGCTCCTGAGCTCTGGGTGCAGAGGGCACATGGGCAGGGGGAATACAGTATACTCCACTGCCCACAGATGATGGTGGACAAAAGTCAGGCTCTTGAAGGTTGTGCTGTATACGAGAGACCCAAGCTCCTGCTGCCCAAATCTCTATGCAAGCTACTCAGCCCCAAGTAGCCAGTCTTCTGCCTGACTTTTCTTCCACTGTGCATGAAGCCCGGGGTGTATGACCTGGCAGCTCAAGAGGTTTTGGGTTTTTGTTTTGTTTTGTTTTTGAGACAGGGTTTCTCTGTACAGCCCTGGCTGCCCTGGAACTTACTCTATAGATCAGGCTGGCCTCAACTCAGAAATCCACCTGCCTCTGCCTCCCAAGTGCTGGGATTAAAGGCGTGCACCACCACCTCCCGGCTGCTCAGGTTTTTTTCCTGTTGCAAAGGCAGTAAGGACCCTGAAACCATGGCAACAGTAGAAAGAGTGGTTGGTCTAGGAACATCAGCCCCTTCTGTAGACTGTGTAACAAGTGTCCCCACAAAGGCACCCAGGAAGAACAGCCATGACTGAGGCACGAAAGAGGACATGACTCCGCGAAGACATGCTCTGGGCCTTCGAACGAGACCTCTCCCTGCTCTGAACAATACCACCAGGCCTGATGTCTGATGGTGGGTGTTAAGGGCCATTCTTCAGTTCTGTAACAAACTCCTGCCCGGTCATGGAGGGCAGGGCTGGTACTCACCCTGGCCGGTCTGACAGCGGCGGCCACTCTCAAAGGAGAAGAGATTGGAGTCATAGCCATAGCGCCGCAGGCAGAGGTAGGGCCAGCGGACAGCTTCCCGCTGGTGCAGGTGCAACACCAGCTCGCTCTGCGTCAGCTCCATCACCCCCGAGCCCAACTCCACCCCTTCATCATCCACATTTGTCACCTGTAGGGAGAAGTGACCCAAGGTCAACAGAGAAGCCAGGAAGTGTCTGCAAGGGACCCTGAGACGCTGGGATGCAGTGTCATGAAGGACAAGACTGAGTTGCTCCTGGCTGTACCAAGGGATCCCCTAGTCACACAGAGCAGTGCCATGGGTCACAGTTTTCTGGGGCAAGTCTCTCCTAAGAGCCTCAGCTCTGTTGTTTGTACAGACAGGAAAGAGGTCAGCAGATGACCTCCCCGGCCAAGTGGCTAACTCCCCAATGTTCAAGAACTTCCTGGGCCTTAATATCCAAAGGCCAGGTAACAATGTGGAAAGGTTTAACTGTTAATTCAAAATCTAAAGATTTGTTGACAGGCCCAAGGCAGAACAAATATAGCCAGCCTCCAACCTCCCAACAGTGCAAACTTGCTGAGGGTTCCTCTCCAGTTGGGCAGGAGAAACACAGGCACAGAAAAACCCCAGTTGTAAGAAGATGGCGCCTCCTATGGGATGTGGGGAGCTTAGGTTCAGGAAACACCAACCCAGTGTTTCTTATTGTGCTATGTGTGCTCTACTTAAAACACATCATTCCTGAGAAAGAGAGAGAGAGAAAGAGAAAAAAAGAAAGAGAGAGGATGGGAGGGAGGGAGAGAAGGAAGAGAGGGAGAGAGAAAGAACAACTGTAAATAAAAAACAAGGGTTTAGGGTTTCCCCCTCACACTAGCTCAGAAGCCAAGAGCAAGCATCAGGGGCCTTAGTGGGCCTGCAATCACAGCCTGTCATTTTCCTTTCCCTGGAGATACAGGAGGCCTAACCTCAAGGGGCCACTGGGAACTTGAGTGGAGAGAGGGTCTGGGTACCTTGAATTTGGTCGGGTGGTTGTGTGGCACGCTGTCTCTGTCCAGGCAGCTACAGCAGCTCCCCATGGTGTCAGAGCAGCCTATCGGCCCTAGGGAAAGACAAGAGATGAGCAGGTCACCAGCGGCCCTGCCAAGCTGCTCTGTGCAGAATACTGCACCCGTGAATGAGCGTGTCCTCTGTCTAACAGGCTGGATGACACAGACACACCTGAGGGGATTCTCTCTCAATCCATGGCCAAACACACTTGGGATAAACATTAATTTGAGTTAGAATGTGTTAAGGATTCCTGCAGGTGGGGGCAGGACAGTGAGCTTCTCCGAGGTTAACATTCAATCTGGCCCCTGGCAAGTACACAGGATTTTGACCCAGGGAATGATATGGACGGGGTCTGGGGCTGGAAAAGCAGGATGTATGTAAGGAGGTGTTGGGAGTGGCTCCCTCAGGTGTGTGCTGGCCGGAGGTGCTCATTAGGACTCAGCAAACACAGGGTCACAGGGGCGTCCCAGACACCATCTTGTTCCTCTCTTTCCCCCAGTTTTCACCTTACCCATGAAGCTCCCACATTTCCTCTCTTTCCTCCCTTGCCCCCACCCCAATAGCCACCAGAAGTTAATATTTCTGATGTTCTCTTCAAGTGAGCTACTGCCACATTACGAACTTAAGACACACTTTATGACTGGACACTGGAATTCACAGAAGACCCCCTTGTCTCTGCTTCCAAGCACTGGGAATAAGGGTGCTTACTGTATTTCTTCACTGAGAACAACAAAGAGTGCTGGGGCCCAGCCTGTACCTGCTCAGTGGCAGGGTACAGACTTTATCTGTAGCCAGATTCGATTCCCAACACTCTAAAACAACAACAGGCTGAGCCTTCTTCCCAAGGCCAAAGCAGAGATAAGAGGCCTTAACTGGCTTTTCCCTTCAGGACAATGGTAATCGGATGACACGTCACAACCGACAGGTTTCTGCCTTAATATGGAGAGGACACCACTCAGACCTCTGTGACCTAAGGGAATGAGAGATACACAGAGAGATCCCAAACAGAGGTTTTGTTGTTGTTTTGGTTTTAATGCTGGAAATCCAACCCAGCACCTCATACTTGTTATGTAAGGGCTCTAGGGCAGAGCAGCACTCCTGGGCACCAGGCAGAAGTTGTTCTTGTTTTGTTTTTGGAGACAGGGTTTCTCTATGTAGCCCTGGCTGTCCTGGAACTCACTCTGTAGACCAGGCTGGCCTCGAATTCAGAAATCCACCTGCCTCTGCCTCCCAAGTGCTGGGATTAAAGGTGTATGCCACCACTGCCTGGCCCCAGCCAGAAGTTTTTAAGAGGTTCACTTTGCTGGGCAGTGGTGGTGCATGCCTTTGGTCCCAGTACTTGGGAGGCAGAGGCAGGTGGATTTCTGAGTTCGAGGCCAGCCTGGTCTACAGAGTGAGTTCCAGGACAGCCAGGGCTATACAGAGAAACCCTGTCTCGGGGAAAAAAACAAAACAACAACAACAAAAAAATTCTACCTAAGCCATGGTTCTTACCTCAGCCAGGCCATCGGGGAGCTGACCATGGGAGGGGCATGGGAAAGGGCTCCCACTTTATTCCCCTTGTCCTTGGTGGGGTGTCATGGCAGAGTGTCTGCAGAGACGTCACCTGGATCCCTGGGGGTCACACCTGGGGTTCACCTAGCACAAGAGACAGAGACCACATGTTAATGGAGACCTAGTCTCAACCTCAACTCTTCAGGAAACAGACTTGTTATCAGTGTAGCCCACACAAACTTTCTTAGTCTAGGTACTAGTGAGTCAGAGAGGCCAATGAGTAAAACAAGATTGTGGATGAAAAGACCACAGATTCTTAGCCCTGAAAGGGACTTCTTAGGACCAAAGACAATGAACTCTGAGATTCCCAGTAAACCGTCAGTTCACAGCCCTCATTGGAGCCCCCTCTGAATGCTGGTCTGCGTGCCTCTCAGAACATCACTTAGCCTGGAAGTGGTGGCGCATGACTTTAACTCCAATACTCAGAGGGCAGAAGCAGGAGATGTTTGAGTTCAAGGCCAGCCTGGTCCACAGAGCTAAGGCTACACAGAAAAGCCGTGTCACAACTTCCCCTTCATAAAACAAAAACCAAAACCCAAACACATCACCTGACCATTGCAGGGGATTTTAACCCTCTAAAAAGCTTTTTTTTTTCTCAGAAGAACTATATAACAGTATGCTAGCTCAGTAAGAGCACCAGTTTAGGATTCTGGAAATCAACATTTTAGAATGTTTTGTTGCTATGATATATCTGGGGTGGGGGTGTCATATATCTGGGGTGGGGGTGTCATTCGCCTGCTCCACCATCTCTACTCCTGCCCCTAGGGATTTTGTTGTTTTGTTTTGTTTCTTTGAGGAAACATCTGTCAACTATGGGAGTTCTAGTTGAGGTAATTTCTAGAAGTAGCTATAGGGCTGGAGAAATGGCTCTGAGTTTAAGAGCACTGACTGCTGTTCCAGAGGTCCTGAGTTCAATTCCCAGCAACCACCTGGTGGCTCACAACCATCTGTAATGGGCATCTATTGTGTCTGAAGACAGTGACAGTGTACCCACATACATGAAATAAATAAATCTTTTTTTAAGAAGAAGTAGCTATAGATAAAGCACTTCACATTTGAAAGCTGGACAGACTTTCTGATCCTAATGTCAGAAAGGTCCAATTATAATAAGAGGCAAAATTTCAGATTATCTAAGCCCTAGGTAGATGAATCAACAAAACAAGACTCTGAAGAAAACCCCTGACATCTGACCTCGCTGTCCCAGGAAGACAGTACTTCCCAGGGTCCCGAGCCCTGCATCTCTGCACAGCTCTTGGGTGAACGAACCCACGTTTGGTCTGGCTCATTCCTTGGAAGGAGTAAGCAGGCTGAAGGAAGTGTGTGCAGGCTAAAGGTAGGTACTGAAAAAAATGGGGGTTTAAACTGTCAGCAGGGAGTTGGGAAGGGGTGTGAAGTCAAGAGCTACTGGATGCAAGATGGGAGAGACACTGCATCTTTCAGACACCCCTTTTTTTCTTTGAGATATCAAAAACATTATCAGATGACCCATTGAAGGGGATTATACTGCGTGGTATGGGGGAGACTGTCTGAGGTAGGTAGGGTTGGGTACAGGCACTGGATGGAGGTACGAGATCTGAAAATGTATACGGAGCCTTGGGAGAAGATGGGCTGCAAAAAGCATGCAAAGGCTGAGGAATTTCAGGATTGCAGAAGCCTTTGGGCCACTGAGCAGAGAACGATGTGACTGTGGGCGGTTCGGAGGGTTGGGAGCGTAAGTGAGGGGTTTCTGCGAGATCCTGAAGACCCGAAGGTGTAACTAGGGGGAAAAGAGGGTGGGGTTTGGGGAGCGAAATGCAGGACCGGTAACAGGAGGTTTGTTTTCTAGATACCCAGACGGAATGCGGAGGTCGCAGCCGCGCTCCCAGCCTGGATCCCCGCCCCCAGCTCCCGGGTCCGCCGCTAGCCCGCCCGATTGGGGCTGTCTAGGGTAGGAGGGGAGACTGCGGTGCGGCACGACCGGGCCTCGGTAGAGCCGCCTGGTCCCCGCCCCGCCGCGCCCCGACTCACATCGCCCTGCGGCCCAGGCGGCGTCGGGCCCCGCTCCCGGGTCCCGCTGCAGCAGCCGCCGCCCGCCCGCAGCTAAGGCCCCCCAGCCTCGCCCCGCCCCGCGCCCGCGGGGTCGGAGGTCGCCGGCTGCACCAACGAGACGCGGCGGGCGGACCGACCCGAGCCGGGGCACCCCGCGCGCAGCCTAGAAGGTCCCTTTGGAGGACTTTGCAGTCGGGGACAGAGAGCATGCGCAGACGCCAGAGGGCGCTCGGGGCCGGGGACAGGGACTCCTGAGGGGTGGGGCGGAGACAGAGGTAGGTGCAATCTGTCAAGCAGAAGAGGATCTGAGGAGACTGGACCGGACTCGGAATCCAGGAGGGGAAGTGGCGAGGGACCACTGGCGACAAAGGGGAGGGCTGTCGAGGCCCGCAGAGGGGGCGGGGCTTAAGCCGGGGACGGGCCGAGAGACTCGGGACCTTTCGCAGCTTGGCGGTGGTGCATCGCGTCGCCAAGTCCACGGGTGCCTGTGCCCTTCCTACCCAGAGACCCACAAGCACTTTCCTCGATCTGAAGCACCCGCCTTGTCGGGGCCACGTGGGGGCGCGGCAGACGGCAGGTTTCCTGTACTGCGCTGGCGCTTAGCCACACAGAGACCCTTTCGGATTCTTGATTCCCACTCCTAAACCAGCAGCTAGACAGGGACCCCAAGAGAACTCGGTAAGCACATGTTGAGCCTCAACCTTGCGGATGGACCGGCCAAGTTCTAGGAAAATTTGAGGGCTATGCCTAGAGGCCATTCGATGGAAGCGTTCGCTCCCCTCCCCTTTTCCTCTGGGTGTCAACAACACCTCCCTAAGTCTACTGCTCTCCAGTCTCTAGTGCCTCTCAGGCTCATTTTCCAAGAACCGGTGTTGTTTGGGGAAGGTGGACCCCCTGAACCTAGTTGCACTGGGGCGTGGTGGGAGCCAGTGAGGGGAGGGAGGAAGGGAACTATGGGAGGAAACCAGAATGTTAGTAAGATGGAGTCTAATGGTAGTGGGAGGTGAATTAGTTTGTCCTTGGGTGGGGGACAGGGTGTTGGGTGGAGGTCTGTTTTCTGATAGTTATTTCTGTGCTGGACAGTTCCATGCAAACTAGAACTAATCTTGAAGAGGGTACAAGTCCTCTTCTGGGGCCCCAGAACCTATCCCCCCAACACACACACACACACACACACACACACACACACACACACACACATCAGTGCTAAAGGATGTGGCTGTTCGTAACCCTGTGTGGACAGTCCATCCTGGCCACCTTCCACAGGAAACCTGACTTGAGGGACATAACAGGAAGGAAGCAGGTGGGTGTGGAGTGGGGAACAGGGAAGGGTGGTACTGGGTATAGGAAGAGAGACTGGCGGAGTGCTTGGAGTTGGGAAGCACTCAGATGGTTATAAATTGAGCCTGCTGGCCATCCCCAAAGCCCAGTGATTTACTGGTGGACCTCCTGAGTCCAGCTGCTGTCAGACTCCATCCCAGTTCTAGAATAATCTCAGACATTGAATAAACATACAAGTTTGCTCTGGCTGTACTCACCCCACACAACCCAACCCTTCACCTAGAATCCCTGTACAGAACCCCTGGCTACTATGTTTCTTCTTGTTCACTAGCCTTCCACCTCACTGAGAAGGGCTCATCTTTTCTCTACTGCAGTAGTTAGTTCCACCCAAGGACGCCCTGATCCCATCCGGACTGTGGCTAAACAGGTACACTGGGACTGTCGATTAATTGCTGTTGCAAAGCTGGGTGTGGTGGTGCATGCCTTGGATCTCAACACTTTGGAGGTGGAGGCAGGAGGATCAGGAGTTCAAGGTCAGCCTTGACTCTGAAACCCTCTCAAATAAAACAAAACAAAACAAAAAACCAGGCTGCTTGCTGCTTGGGAGCTAGAGAGATGGCTCAGTGGTTAAGAGCACCAGCTGTTTCTTCCAGAGGTCCTGAGTTCAATTCCCAGCAACCACATGGTGTCTCACAACCATCTGTAATGGGATCTGGTGCCCTCTTCTGGGGTGTCTGAAGACAGCGACAGTGTACTCATATAAAAATCAATAAATCTTTTTTTAAATGCTGCTATAAAAACAGGTGGTATAGCTATATAGTAGAAGATGGCTTACCTGGTCTGTGAGAGGCTATGGCTTCTATCAGAGACAGACCGAGTAAACAAAAGTCTCTAGGATCCTTGAGGCATTTAGACTAGATGAGGAAACACTGGGTGCTGATTTGGGGCCATGGACTATGCTCCACTTGAGAATTCAGGGAAGGGATCACTGGTACAGGCCAGAGAGGCTGAGGAAGATTCCTGCTGAGAGGCCCTTAACCAGGCCCCTGAATGACTTAGCTGGAAATGTGCAAGCTTAAGTGGGGCTTGGTGAGGCGGCAGGTCCTGGGGAAGGGTGCACTGAGGAACCAGGGAAGACTGGTTCTTCCCTGGGTAGGTAGGAGAGGTCCAACCTGCCCAGAGGCTCATGAGAGAACAAAATGGTTTCTTCTACTGTTGCTTCCTCTTCTAGTCCATCCCAGCTTTGTAAGACCCAAGAATTTGAATTTCACAAACCCAGAGACTAAACCATCTGGCTTTGCCATTTCTCAGCTGTTTGGCCCTCTGTGCCCCAGTCTGGCCATCTGTAAAATGGGGCCAAGGCTATCTAAGTTACCTGGCTGTTGGCAAGGCTGTGAGATGGTGTTTGCAAAGCACTTTGGCTCACTTGGCACACTGCAAAAGCTTACTGAATGGGGTGTTCTTGTTGTTTCTTCCAGGTGACTGTCACCAATGTCAGTTCAGAATTCTGACTGGTCCCTCCAACAGGATGGTCCTATCTTCAGGGAGCCAGATCCACCAGTCCACACAGACAGTGACTCAGTCCACCAGCCAGTGGAGGACTATGCAGATAACTTGGCTCAGGTTGTGGGAGTCCCACTCTTTCTGAGACCGCTGTGGTCCCATCCTCTGGCCCTCATTCCCCTTTTGCCGACTGGGTGATAGTTTGCATTTCTCTTTCTATTCAAACAAAACCTTTGTTAGCCGGGTGTGACAGTGCACACCATTAGTTCCAGAACTTAGTGGCAGAGGCAGGCAGATCTCTGTGAGTTCAAAGCTAGCCTGGTCTATATATTGAGTATCAAGTTCCAGGTGTGAGAGACCCTGTCTCAATCCTCCCAACTTTTTTATTTAATTATTTAGTGTGTGCGCGTGTGCATATGAGTTTGTATGACACAATATATGTGGAGGTCAGAGGACAACTTGTCGGAGTCAGCTCTCTTCTGCCATGTGGCCGGCATGGTGATAACTGGCTTTATCTGCTGTAAAAGCCATCTTTCTGTTCCCTGCTCTCCCCTATTTTTTTTTTTTCGAGACAGGGTTTCTCTGTGTAGCCCTGGCTGTCCTGGAACTCACTCTGTAGACCAGGCTGGACCAGAAAATCCGCCTGCTCTGCCTCCCAAGTGCTGGGATTAAAGGTGTGCGCCACCACGCCCGGCTGTTCTCCCCTAATTTGAGCCAAGCTTTTGCTATGCAGCCTTGAACCTTCAAGTCCTACTTCAGCCTCCCAGTGGGTGGGATTATAGGGGTGCACAGATGCTTTGTAGACCCTTTCTCTTGCCAGGAATTGGAGGTCTGACTTGAAATTCCATATAGCACCTCTCCTAGGTCTGGTCTGAGTTGTCAGAGCAGATGAGAGGGACTTTGACCCATGGAATGAGTGAATGGAGGAGCTTCAAATATGTGACATAGTGTTTGGGGGTTCCTTCCAGGCAGACCTCAGATCAGGAGTGGACCTACTGTTCTGGCCTCCAGTGCAGAGGGATGCTTGGGTGCTGCTGTAGACGGGAAGAGAGGTGATAAGGGAAGAGAAAGCCTAGCCCTCCCCCCTTTCCCTCCTGTGTTCTTCCTCAGGCTCCTACATGCTCGAGGTTGGGCCCACCTTGCCTGGATATCAACCAAGCTTCAAACTGGCCTGGCTTTCGGACCCTCCTGCAACAGCTCCCTCCACAGGACAGTGATGTGGGTCTCCCCTCTGATTTCTTCTCTCTCCTCCCCTCTCTCCTTCTCCCCACACTGTTAATAAGTGGGAAGACTCTTGGTGTAGAATCCAGGGGTATGACTAGAAGGCCCAGCTCTGCCACTAGCTGGTGGAAGTCCTTCTCCTTAGCTTGAGTCTAAGAACAGTATCTGTCCCGTGTACCACAAAGCTTACTTAGCTCAAGGGCAGATGGGCAATGGACATGAACGGCATTTGAAATCAAGAGTGAAATGCACAAATGTAGAAATATGATCGTTTAGCATTTATTGAGGCCCCACCATGTATAGCCTAAAGGCTTACACTTCACAAGGGGAGCCAAGGCAGCTATGAAGCAGAGAGAACACACAGACCTGAAAGCGATGCTGAGATCTAGCTTCATGGGAACAAGAGCCAAGCTATCTGGTGACGGTTTGAGGTGCTAAGGGGCCCTGAGTGGTAGCCATTTCCATGGGCAGCAGAGTGAACCCAATGCATTGCGTGTTCTTCCCTTTTCGAGCACATATGCTATTCTCTTCCAAGGTTCTACTTCTCTCTGACCCAGTATCTAAGCCCTACAGAACTTTTCAGTCCTCGTGGTGTTCTACCCTGAGGTCTTGGTGCATGAGAACCTGTTTCAGCAGGAACGCTACTGTCTAGCCCTAGGGGAGGAGGAACTGGCCCAGCTTCGACTCTTCTGTGCTCAGCGGAAGCAGAAATCCCTGGGACAGGGGGTGGCCCGTCTACTGCCTCCTAAGCTGGAAGGATATACCTGTGAGAGGGTAGGGAGCCAGCCTCCCCTTTCCACCCCTGAGCCTCCCCTTCCTCTACCCTTTGCTCTCTTCTTCTGAAGAAGGGCCTCAGGGACTTTGGTGTAGAAATGGTTTCAGAAGCAGTGATTTGGTAAATGTTAAAGAAACGGAAGCCAGGTTTTGGGGGCTGGGGGTCTTTCTTGTGGAGGGCCTGCAGTCAAATGGGGGTTGTGGTGGAAGAGCCCCGAGGGGGCTAAGAAGCTTCAGACCCTGACCAGCTCAGGCCCCACCTGGCAGTGCAAGAAGCTGCTGACTCCAGGGGAGTGTGGAGTGTTCGCCGCCAGGGCTGGTGAGCGGTGCTGCTGGCACAGACCCTGCTTTGCTTGCCAGGCCTGTGGCCAGGCCCTCGTAAACCTCATCTACTTCTACCATGATGGGCACCTGTACTGTGGCCGGCATCATGCAGAGTTGTTACGACCTCGATGTCCAGCTTGTGACCAGGTAGGGCACCAGGAGGAGGCACCAGGGGACTTCTTCCCTGGGGCTAGGAACACAGGGAACAGCTTGCTAGACTCATCAGAACTAGGAACCAGCCAGGGCCGCCCCCATTCCCTTTTGTTCTCTTGAGCTATAGGCATGTGGGACCTGTTGCCTTTATTTATTTCTCTCCCCCCAAGTTCGAGCAGAGGTCCTTAAATTAGTTTGGACTCAGAATATTTCTGGATTCTTGAAAAGATGTTTATCTTATCACTACGCCACATGATCAATGCTGTGTTTGCCCAATGCTAGACGGCTCTTAACATCAACATGAAAGGCCGTATTGAATCTCGGGATAGGAGTCAGGGAAGCTCTGGGGTCCAACTTCGGGCTGTGCTACCTGCTACGTGGACGATCCCGCCCAAAGCCAATCACCCTCCCTGAATCCAAAAGTCACAAAGTACTTCAAATCAGAAGGCCTGTGGGCATAGCGTTAATGGGTATAAGGCGTGGTTATTGGATGGATGACAGAATGAGTGAGTGAATGAATGAATGAATGAATGATGAATCGGTTTCCTCTCCCTCACCCAGCTGATCTTCTCCCAGCGCTGCACTGAGGCTGAGGGACAGCAATGGCACGAGAACCACTTCTGCTGCCAAGACTGCGCAGGGCCCCTGGATGGGGGACGTTATGCCCTGCCGGGGGGTAGCCCATGTTGCCCCAGCTGCTTTGCGAGACGCTACAGAAGTGCGGGCTCTAGCTCAGTAGCGGCAGCGGAAGGACAAGCATCCCTTGGTAAAGGAGGGGGCGGTGCAGATCTCAAGGGGAGGGAGCGGCGGCTTGGGCTGAGCATAGAAGGGGGTAATTTCCCAGGCCAGAAACCCATACCCCATCCCTACGCTGTCCTACCCGCTCCAGCAACACCTCGCCCTCCCACCGCAACCCCCAGACGCGAACATTGGGGCCCGCAGCTCTCACCGCGCGTCCCTGGCCTGCGAGCTCCAAAGGCCTCTTGAACCCACCCGGCTGGGCTGCGGCGCCGGACTCGCTCCCAGGCGGGGGAGGCAGTCGCCCACTGGTGGACAGAGGCGGGGGAGCCCCTGGGGTAGAGTGGCGGCAGCGGTGGCGCGCACGGCACAGCCTGGGGCGGGGCGGGAGGCCGCACGCAACCCTGGCCCGCCTCTTGCACAGGGACCTGGGGGCTCTGAGATGGGCATTTCTGATGGGTTTGGAACAGGGGAAGAAGGACCTGATCCAAGCGTCGGCTGGAACCGTGCCTCCTCGAGTGACAAGATCACCTCCCGAGCTGCTCTTCCCTCGGCAGTTACCAGTCTCACCCTGGAAACCCCGAGTGGGGCGTCCAAACGGCAGGATAGAGACGGCCCACAGACACCCGGGGATCCCAGAGACGGCAGCCCCTGCCCCACCTGCTCCTCTTCCTCTGAGTCGGAACCCGAAGGCTTTTTCTTTGGCCAGCGCCTTCCAGATCCCTGGAAAACCCCCGAAAGCCTCCAAGCAGACGGCAGAGACCCCTCCAGGAAGCACTGCACCATTTGTTAGTGGCGCGGCCTGGAGACCTGGGTAGTGGGGTTGGGGGTGGGGTAGACCTGTGAAGCGAGATAACAAGGCGATGCTGTGGAAAGACCGGAGACCGAAGGCAGGCAGGCAGGCACGCGGGATAATCCCATAGGTACCGCACTCTCTGACCTGAAGGACACTTTCTTGGGAGCACACACCACTGCCCAGTGCCTCCAAGGTGAGCTAGCCCCTCTGCGCAAAGGCTGGGCTAGCCTCACTGTCGTCACCTCGCTTAAACTAACGGAGTTGTAGCGCAGCTCGGGTAACTGACCCCAGGCACTGGGAGGTGGGGCTCCGCCTCCGACCTGGCTTTCTAGCTCTACGAACTCCTGGGGGCGGGCCTTCTCGCTCGCTTCTTACGCTGATAGGCGGAGGTGCGAGGTAGGAAGTTGCGCAATCGGCCTGCGACGACTCGGTGCGACGCGCAGTCGGTACGAACGCGATCGGTGCTGTTATGGCTTCCAGCGGGGTGACGGTGAGCGCCGCCGGCTCGACCAAGGAGGCCTCCGAGGTTCCAGACAACGTGGGAGACTGGCTCCGCGGCGTCTACCGCTTCGCCACCGATCGGAACGACTTCCGGAGGTAACCAAGCCTAGCCCCTTTCTGGTTCCCATAAACTTAAACTTGTATTTTCTTACCTGGTGAGTCTGGCATGTATCCCTAGAGGTTTTGTGGCATTGAGAACATAGTGGTCTCGTGGTGGCAAAAGCCGTCCTGTCACGTGGCTTTCAAGGTATGTCACCCCAGGCTGCAGAGATAGTTCAGCCGCCAAGCCTGAGGACTGGAGTTCGATTCGTGGGACCCGCAGGGTGGAAGGAGAGACCAATTCCTGCGGGTTGTACTGACCTCCACACATGCATTGTGTCACGTGCACGCGCGCACACATACACAAATTAATGAATGTAATACTTTTTTAAGAAGTCACCCTAACTTAGAAGGCAGGGAAGGGGTGCCAATGCATAAATAAATTTTAGCCGTAGCAGAGTAGTAAGTTGGCCTTTGCTTGTATTAGAAGTAGATGTGGCGGTGCACGCCTTTAATCCCACCACTTGAGAGGCAGAGGCAGAGGCAGGCAGATTTCTGAGTTCAAGGCCAGCCTGGTCTACAGAGTGAGTTCCAGGACAGCCAGGGCTACACAGAGAAACCCTGTCTTGAAAAAACAGAACAAAAAGTAGATGTGAACTTAAAATTCTCTTGTGGGGCTGGGCGGTGGTGGTGCACGCCTTTAATCCCAGCACTTGGGAGGCAGAGGCAGAAGGATTTCTGAGTTCGAGGCCAGCCTGGACTACAGAGTGAGTTCAGGACAGCCAGGGCTATATAAAAAAACCCTGTCTTAAATAAATAAAAAAGAAAGAAAAAAAATTCTCTTGTGGGACATACTGTATCAAGTATCAGTCAGCACCTCCAGAAGGTGGTACTAAGAGGAAAGTTCCCATGGTATGTCATTAGCTGCATGAGACTCTCGGACCATAAGGTTCATGAAATGTATTCTTTACCCAGGAACTTGATCCTCAATCTGGGACTCTTTGCTGCAGGAGTTTGGCTGGCCAGGAACTTGAGTGACATTGATTTGATGGCACCTCAGCCAGGGGTGTAGCCAGGTAAGCTCCTCACTTTCCTCTGCCTATTGCAGGAACCCTAAAAGATGAAGATAGCAGTACATTCTGTCAGCTGTTCACAGGAAGTAGGGGACTCCCGGGGTAAAGCCTGGCTCTTGGGCTTCTAGGTGAAAGCAGTTCTCCGGTGTTTTCTCGTTTCTAATGCTACCTGTTATCTGCTTGCAGAGAATGGAATTCCTGTGCATTCAAACTTTCCAAAGACAGCCTACTGTCTGTGACCACCACAAGATACTACCCGAATGGCAGCTGAAGTTGACTCCCTCTCCTTGCCTGACCTCCCCCCCCCACACACACACACTATGCCCCCAGCATCAGCTGAAATGTTGCCTCTGCACAGTTCTGTGTGCAGTTCCCAACTTTATGCAGAGGGTAATCTTGGCCCGTGTCCTGAAGAATAGTAATGGTCCTTGAAAAAGATTTCAAATAAAGCCTACACATAAAGACAGGTGTTTTATTCTTTTAATAAGAAACTTCTTACAAAAACAAGGTGTAAAAAGTCAGTTTACAAAAAAACAAATAAAAATGACTTGTATTTCACACTCAAGAGACAGGAATGAGCCCCAAACATGTGCAGTGGAGATGAAATGGGAACGGAACCACCCACGCCTACTGTTGAGTCCTGGAGGAAGGTGGTGGTGGTTGGTGTTTTAGTTTGCCAGGTACCAGGGAGGCATTGTTGTTGGAACAGAGTGAGATTTGGTGGCAGGAGAGGACAGTGATGTATGGGTGGAGGCAAATGTGTCAGTGAGCAGAAGGAAGCAGCTTCCTTCAAGAAAGGCGCTTCCTACTCGAGATTCACACTGGTGCTGCTGTCTGTGTTCTTCCACGCATGCAAGAGCCAGCATGGGAAGACTCCTGCACTGGGGAACCAGGTGGCGCTAGAGACGGGGTCTCCATGGTTTCATTTAGTCAATTTATTGGGTATTTTAAAACTGCTTTTTATGTGCCAACCCCTTTGGACTGGTCATGGGTTACAGAGCATGAGTAGGAAAGGATTAGTGTGTCTGGACCACAGCTGCATGACTAGTAAGCTGTTACTTATTGTAGTCCACTAAAGGAAAGGACACAGCAGCTCTCCTGGATCTGCTGCCACATATCTCATGCGGTCAGTTCTCTGCGGGCCTAGAGTATAGCTCATTGCAGAAAAGGCTTCAGTTTGATCTCCACAAAATAACTGGGGGAAGGGCGCACAATTAAACATGGCTTTTGTTTTTTGGGGGGGACAGGGTCTGTAGCCCAGGCTACATAGTTGAAGATGGCCGTGAACAGACTCTTAGGCTGACAGGTACAGACTAGGATTAAAGGTTTTACTATGTCTGGGTTTATGTGGTGCTAGTAGCAAACTCTGGGCTTTCTGTGTGCTATGCAAGCACTCTGAGCTATATGCCTAGCCATGGATAGGACGAGGACTGCCATTTTCTTGTGTATGTTTAGCAGGTAGAACCTGTGTGGTGGATGGCTAGGAGAAACACCCTATGAGTGAACTCAGACCTAGAATTTACCCTGAAGAAAGGAAGACAGGCTGGAGGCCTGGTAGCACACACTCAATCCCAGAGGCATATGGATTTCTAAGACCAGCCTATTCTACATACTGAGTTCCAGGTTAGCCAGGGCTACACAGTGAAACTGCCTTTTTTAAAAAAACGGGGCTGGAGAGCTAGGGTCTTAAGTATGAACACAAGGACAAGGCTTCCATTTGAAGCATCACTTGCAGGGTCCCAAAAGGTGACCAGGAAGCAGCCTTGTAGGCTGTGTGTTAGATTTAAAACCCACATGACCTTGGCTACGCTAGGAAAGAGAACCTGATTTTTGGAAGAATAAAACCTTAAAGTGTGCTATGACCCTATAATTGAGTAGTTAATGAAAAGATTTAAGTTAGAAACCAGACTAGCCGGGCGGTGGTGGTTTATGCCTTTAATCCCGGCACTTGGGAGGCAGAGGCAGGCAGATTTCTGAGTTCGAGGCCAGCCTGGTCTACAGAGTGAGTTCTAGGACAGCCAGGGCTACACAGAGAAACCCTGTCTTGAAACCCTGCCTCCTCCTGCCCCCCCCCCCAAAAAAAAACAAAACAAAACAAAAAAAACAACCCAGACTCTACAAAGACTTAAGACAGGACAGCTTTCAGAGCTTAATTGAAGTTTCATTCAGAATCTAAGGTTTAATTCCAAGTAACTTTACTGTTGTTCTTTGAATCCATAATGCTGGTTGGGCAGTTTCATTTAAGCTGGTTTAGTGGAGCTGGGTGAAACCCAGGGCTTCAAGTGCTAAGTGCTCTAGCAATGAGCCATTCCCCCAGCTGCTAGTTGTATTTTAAGTAAAGGATACCAACTTAAGCATGGACAGGTCTCACAAAGTGACCCCTCACTACATAGCTACTGAGCCTTGGTGTAGTTAGAGTGGAACACGGGTTGACAGATACATCAAGTTAAAGTGACAGACCTGGATTGAGAGCAGAGAGGAATGGAGAAGAGAGATTCACAGTCCTGAGAGCATTCACAGTCCTGAGAAGGCGCTTTTCAGCTTTAGTACTGACAAAAAGAGCCACATGCAAGACCCACACTTAGCTGACAAGAAAATCAAGTGACCCTAGAAAATTTCACCCCAAAGATAAAACTCTTTACCTAATTAGTCTAGGAATGAAGCTGCGGGACCCAGTTACCGAGAGTGCTTTGAATGGTAAGTTCATGACCACTCGGTGAAGTCTCACAAGTTCAGTAGAAACTTTAAGCTTGGACTGAAAGAACTGGCTGGACCCACCCTGACGGAACACACTTGAGTCTCCCCACCTTCCTCAGCCACTCAGCACTGTCCCAGTTGTCATTTGCCCAGGGAATGTCGAGGGTGGTGGAGACAGGGGTCATTTCTCCATGATTCACTGCGTATTACACAGTGGCTTGTCTTACAGTCTGAAGGTTCATATGTGGGCATTGCTGTACCACTGCTTCCTGATGGTTCATGCAGAAGACCCCAGAGTTAATACAGACTCTACTGCCATTGGTCACCTAGCTTCATTGTGATTTAGAGAAAGCCTTTTCTGATCATTTGTGCTCTCCCAACTAACCGGGAACCCTCGCACACATAAGCTGCAGCCCCACATAAGGATGTGACAGACATTCAAGAAAGGCTCACCTTCCAGAACCCCACATAGGGATGTGACAGACATTCAAGAAAGGCTCACCTTCCAGCAAAGGCCGGCATTGATGTTAGGCATGCACAAGAGGCAATGAACAACAGTGGTAGTCAGACATTTGATCAATGATTGATTACAAATACAATTTGGACATTAAAACTCTAGAACTTGCTGGTAAGAGCAATTTACATTCGTACATAAGAGAAAGAAAGGAATGCTCTAAAAATCTGATAGCACGTATGCTTTAAACACTACAGAGCCATCTGCCACTTGACATAACAGAAAGGAGCCCTCCCCTTAACTCTCATGCAAACCACAATCAAGTACAAGGCACCAAATTTTATGAATTGTAGAAAATTAGTTCACAAAGCTTTATCAGTAAAACAAATTTCAGATATCCCCCCACCCCCCAAGTTTTCATTCTTCACCATGGACCTCGGCTTACTTGGGCACCACCGGCCAGTCCACCTCATTGGTTCTTTCCCTGAATGTGGATGGAGCTGAAGGCATAGCCAGAACAGGGACCTCATACAATCATGGACTCAAGAGGCCTTGCCACTGTTAACAAAAATAAACTCTGCTATTGAGTCCATAGGACACGTTAACTCTTCTACAGTTTCCAATTTTATTCTTGATGTTTTAAGAGACATCTAAAGGTTCTTTACTATGTGGTGGTGTCCTCCCATCTCAGCCAGAGGGGCTGGATTAAAGCTGGCAAGAGCTCTGCCTGCCATGGGATGAGAGCTGCAGTTCCTGGTGCCAAGGGTATCCCTGCTGGTTTTGCACTAGAAATGGGTGCTGCTCTTGGAGGGCAGGCTAGACTGAGGTAAGAAGTCATCTTTGAGGGCTGGGGTGTATGCACCTTGGCTGGTTACAGCAGTAAGTAAACACACCAGCCAATCACAAAGGGTTCAGACAGAGACTGCAGCCGGGAGAGCAGCACTGGGGTTTGTCCTGGAGTCAGCTAGTCGGGGTCTGTCTGTCCTTTGTTTTTAGGATGTTTCTCTGACAGTGCTCTGCTTTAGCTGTGCAGGCACCACAGCAGCCCTGACCCTCCTCGCACAGCTCTTCTGCGGCAGAGGTCTCCTTAAGCACCACATCCCTGACTCTCGATAATGCTTCGGGAGCTGAGGTGTTGTCTGTGCTTGCAGTGGCATCTTCATGAGGGTGGCTCAGTGCAGGCTAAGTGATTTTACTAATCTCATATGTGGGTGTTCAGGTCAGCTAAGCATTTGTTTTTATAAAGTCCCTAATCTGCTTACCAGTCCTGCTGATAGCTGCTATAAAACTATTTTTAAAAATTGAGTAAGAATCCTTTAATGTTCCTGTAAGTGTTTATATTGATTAATGTGTTTCCCCTCTTGACAGGCAGATCTGTAGTCTCTGCCTGCAAGTTCTCTTTCTAGAATAAACAACATGGGGTTTCAGGTGAGGTACAATCCAGTCTTATCTCCCTTTTTCATCCCAATAGTTTGTTGGTTTTGTCTTTCAAACAGGGCCTCACAGTGTAGCTTCAAACTCATGATCTTCCTGCTCAGCCTAACAAGTGCTGGCTTTACAGGGCTGGAGTAGCACACATGGCTTTTTTTTTGTAATGGGCTTTCCTACGGTGGTAATGAATCATCACTGTCATGCCGTCTTAGTAATATAGACCTCCCTGAAGGGGTACAGCTTTACCTCAGAACCTCAGGCAGTGTGGGCAACCAGGACACCTTCAAACAGTGTCCAGAAGAGGGGGAACCCAAGCAAAGCTCACAACGAAGCCTGCAACAGACAGTAAAAACCAAACAGCACAAAAATGCCTTACGTTATCGCTTCCAAATAAAAGCTAAATATTACAGAAACCACACAGTGTTGTAAAAAAGCAAGTTTGAATCTAGCACACCATCCCTGTCAGGATGAGCCACTTTCTGATTTCTTCCACATCCCTGAAGTCTGGCAGGCCTACAGGAGAGTTCACCTCAAAGGAGAGCATCAGTAAATACCACAGATGTGCCTGGAAGTGTGGCAGTGCGTCCTTCAGCCTCTCCATCTCTGTTCCACACCTCTAGAACCCCCATCAAGTGACAACTGCTCTGCCTGAGTTCAAACATTAACAGGAGCTACTTAACCAAGAGAGAGCATTCATGGGGAGGCTGTGGGGGCACTGCAGGAGCCACTGCAAAGAGAAAGCAGCTTACTGTGCCCGTAGGGACAGGCTCTGAGCACCCGAATCCCTCAGCGATGGAGTGAATTTTAGAGATGTGTTTATTAATACCAGAGTAAGAGATGGAGCCTTGCTCTATTCCTCATGGACGAAGCAGCAGGCGAATACACAGCACACGGGGATAGAACAGGCAAGCCCGAAGCACTGCTCACACACGAACACTGATGTTCTAGGGCAGGAAGGAAGCTTCATGCCACACAAGGTGAGACCTTAGAGGCTGCAGCCTCAGACAAGCCCAGCTCACCTTCACTGCATTCTCAGAAGGCTTCTGACAACTGACCCAAAAACTGATCCAAGTCAAACCATGACTCTTAAGCCCAGGTCTTGCTACAGGACTGGGGAAGTCAGGAGTGTCCACGGCTTACCACATGTAGACCATGCACACACAGGTCTATGTGTCCTTCTGACTGCCTTTTCTGAAGGAAGGAGTGGCTCAAGCCTCAGCCTCACTGTGTGGAGTGACAAGGTGACAGCAGCTCAAGAGAAGCCGAGCTGTGACAGACAGGCTTCCCTTTGGCATGGGGGAAGTCTGCAAGCTATGCCCCTTGATGATTACCTTCTTAGTGTGAATAACTCCTGTGCTTCACCTTCCGAGTTGGAACCAGTCTTTCCCACCAGCTGTCAGCCCAGGGCCCTCATGTACTGTGCAGTGCTTCGGGAAGGGCCTGATTAGTAGGGAACTCATGACAGAGACAGACGTGGTTGCTCTCCTGGTCGGCTGATGACTTACCCTCTCCTCTACCCAGATCTCTGTTATCAGACAATTGACAAAGCAATCTTCATACAAGCTACCCCTTTACATTGTTTTATGAAAGGAGGATTTGCATGGTTTCACAAGAAAGTGACTACCAATTTTTTTGACAGAGCAGGAATCACAGGGCATTGTCTCCCCTAGACCCAGTGAGGCAAACCCAGGAACTGTTACTGTGGCAAACCCAAGAGGGGAACTGGAGGCCATTTTGATGCTTGCCTCCCAGTCAGGGCAGTGTGTATGTTCTGCGTTCGTCCTTGCTGCTGGAGTGCACCTGAGCTCGGAGATGGGGTTCTGAGAGTTTTGCACTGCCCTGAACTGTTCTTCGAGTATAAAAAAGAATGTAGGCCTGGGTTTTGCACACTTCCTCGACACTGCATACATCCAGCTTTGAGTCATTGCAGTGGACCCAAAAACCTAGGAAGCCAAAGGAGAGAGAAAAAATGACAAGCTAGTTTCCATTTCAGACAGCGGCAGCCAGGAGGTGAGGAGAGAACAGTGGGGGACACAGCTGCCTTATGATTACTGGGGGTTGGGGAGACATGTGAATGATGGTAGGCTCCCTGGAACCACTGGCTTTCATCCCTTCTCCACCACCACGAAGACTCCTGCCTGCAGTATTGACTGAGCGAGTCCTGGCTTCCTTCATGCTCTTATGTTGTTTAGAAAGCCTCCATGGGGCAGGCGGGACAATGAGGGCTAAGCAGAGGGAGATGGGAGAGAATGCAAGGAGAGGGCTCAGCAGCAGCCCTGTATGTAAAAGCTTGGGCCACTGAAAACCTGCTTACAGCCCATCATCGGTGCAGTGGCTGGAAACTGCCCTGTAGGAAGGTTGAAGCTCCTCAAGGTAAGGGAGCTAGTGAGGACACAGAAAGTGCCCTCAGTGTCCTCAGAGATAAGATATTTGAGTTGTAACATATCTATCGCCATGAAGCCCCATCATTTCTGCATGGCTGAGAAAGAAGCTGAAGTCAGCAGAATTATCATTACCATAGCCATAGCGATCTCATCAGTAGGAAGTCCTAGGAATGACAGATATGTGCTAATCTCCAGCACTGGATCTAAGTGCTCTGATACAGGTAGTTCTGTTCATTCCTAGCATAGCCTTCTATCCTTACCAAACTCCTAACTTTCCTAATGCTTCCCATTGACTGTTAATGTATGTAATTTGTCCCTAGCTGACCCAGGGGATAGAAATCACGGAAAGCAATAAGGTGTGAACAAACCAACCCCACAGAGAAAAGCACACGCACCTCCCTCCGTGTTGTAGCAATAGGCTGTGTAGTGTCCTGAGCCAAACCCTTTCCCGTGATGCATGACCACTGCGGAGAGATCATAGGCAAAGGTCTCTTTGTCAAGAGAGGAGAGCGTGTCCCTGCAGCAGTAAGGTTCCATGGTTAATACCTGGTCAAAGACGACATGTACCCCAATCTTCTCACGATGGTTACGACCAGACCACCTACAACAAGGAAAGGAATTTCTTACTAGCAAAGAGGAACAGAGAGTTAGACAAGGAGGTGAGAAAACAGCTTTTGTTTCTGCTTCTGCCCCCTACTAATCAAAATTCATGTGGATATCTGCTATGACAGTTTCATGGAGTAACTGAACCTACAAATCCCTAAAGAAGCAGTTTAGAGCCTGGCTGTGGTGGCAAGTGCCTTTAACCCAGCACTCAGGAGGCAGAGGCAGGCACATCTCTTGAGTTTGAGGACATCAGGTTCTGTAGAGCAAATTCCAGGACAGTCAAGGCATCCCCTGAAGCACTGCACAGAACACAAGAGGGCCCTGGGCTGCCAGCAGGGCCAGAGTCGGAGAAACCCTGTCTTGAACCACCACCACCCTCAAAAAAAGAAAGAAAAACAAATCAGTAGACTGTATAGTCTGTGGAGTCTACTGCCTGCCCCTCTCACTGTGATTTTATACTGCGTCCTTAGGGTGAATCTGCATAGTCCAGACAAGGGCCAGGAGGGTACTGTCAGACAGTAGGTGCACGCTAGCAAAGAAACGGCAAGAAAGCTGAAGCCCGGGCTGCTGCTCTAACATCAGCTTGTCTTACTGGACAAGAGTGACTCTCCACGGTAAGTACAAGGCCCCACACGGACAGGTTTCTTTCCCATGTCAGAAACAGACACCTGACTTCCCCAGCCTTTGAGGCAGCTATCCCAAAGCTCACCTGAATCTTTTAAGGTGTAGCCGGAGGACCTGAGGTAGTCTGTAGATCATTAACTGCTTTCTAGCTTCACTCAGAACAAGGGGTTTGGGGTTGGACTTTCGTCGTTTGCCTACATGGTTTGGAAAGGTATAAGACATAGGCGGTGAGGAGCATCATCCATCAAAAATTGGAGCTGGGTTTTATCTAAGGTGCTAATATGATACATCTTAAACATGTCTGCATTGCCAGCTTCACAGCCTGAATGCAGTGCTTCTGGAGTTGTGGCTGAGAGAAAGGAGAAATGGAACCCTGAGGAAACTCTGAGGAAAGGAGCCTGCAATTCCTTGATGACCATGTAGCCACATGCTAGCCCTGGGGTGTCCTCCAGACTTCTTTATATGACAGTACTGTTATTAGGCTCTGACCAGCAGCTAAACCTGATTCTGATACGTCTGCTTTCAAACTTTTGCCAGCAGCAGCTTCCAGAAGTGGTGTGACTTCAGGATGGTCCATTCTAGGCACCATGGCTTTTTAATAGAATATATAAGTATATTACCACAGTGGACACACTACACTGAACACACCTGAATCTTTATGGTGTGGCCGGAGGACCTGAGATAGTCTGTAGGTCTTTAACAGGTCGGATTTTTGTTGTTTGCCTATATGTTTCATTGTTTGGAAGTATAAGACCTAGAGAGTGAGCATAGTTCTATGCTTTTACATTCCTATCATTTAAATTATTATGAACTATAAGTCTAAAAGGATTTTTCTTTATACAAGTTAGTCCTAGCCACACTTCCTGCTTGTAACTATCTGTATACCAAATGAATATGCTATTCAAAACTTTGAGGCTCAGCTCCCTCAGTAGGAGATATATTTTTGGTTTGGATGTTACATATTTTTGAGGCTTAGGAAAAATAATAATAAATTATGACTGATAAAACATAGAATATGAAAGCAGATTTTTCCAACATGTTTTGCTTACGGTATACACAAATTTTAAATATGAACTCTAGCAGTAGTGATGGCCTGGAAGAGAGACGAGGAACACAGGATGGCCTGTAGCCATGTCTCATTTCCTTGGTTGTTGACCGATGTGGGAGGGTATGACCCACTGTGGACTGCACTACCCACGGCAACTGGGCCGAGGTGGTATAGAAGGTGCTGATGTGAGCCTGGAAGCAAGACAGTAAGTAGCTTTCCTCCATGGTTTCTGCTTTAAGCTCAGACCCTGACTTCCCTTTATGGTGGACTGTATATAACCTATAAGCTTAAACCCTTTCCCCCCATGTTGCTTTTGGTCAGTGTTTATCACAGCAACAGAGAGCAAAGTAGGACAGTAGTTCCGGGCTTTTATGTTATGGTTTCTGAAATGTGCTTTTTTTCGGGGGGTGTAGTTTGGTTTGGTTTGGCTGGGTTTTGGTTTTTTGAGAAGAGGTTTCTCTGTATAGCCCTGGCTGTCCTGGAACTCACTCTGTAGACCAGTGACTTAGGATCGTGTTAGGTCTCTGCCTCCTAAGTACTGGGATTAAAGGTGTGTGCCACCACCACCTGGACTGAACTGTATTTCTTACAGACATGGTGAGAAGGCAGCCAAGTTCATCTAGTCCAAAAGAATAAATGCAGACTCTAATTTTGATTCTAAACCACGGACTTGTAAGTGAAATGGACCCTTACATCCCTGGAAACTAGACAATGGGAACAAATGTTTTAACTCTCAGTCAGAGATGTCTGTGAGCACCTCCTGATCCATCAGAGGGTATACAACATTGGTGCTTGCTCCACCGTCTCTACACTGGTGCTCTGAGGGCTCGTGTGACCACAGGACACGGAGGGTTAGCTCTTCAGGACAGACTGCACCAGAGTGCATGTGCTGCTGGGGAGCCCTGACCAGCCATGCAGTCATGACACTTGGGATATGCACAGAAGCACTCAAAGAGGGGCTCTGCCCTGTTCTATTCCACTTCCTCAGACTTGAAAAGCTGGAGCTCGGCATAGGAAGCTGCAATGACCACAATCCACAGCAGAGGGAGTATGTGAGTTAAGACGAAAATGCACACTGGCTTTGTTTCCCTAAATGAAATTCACCAAGAAACAGAAATTACTGACTCTGTTGAGACTATTTCATCTCTGCTTAATTAATTAAGGTAAGATACAAAGAGGAAGAAGAGTGGCGATCCTTAGACTTCATAAGCACCAGATCAGTGCAGTCCAGGCCCTTGAAAGCCTTTGTTCTGCATTAGTAGCAACACAGAGAAATCCTGACTGACTGGCACACGCAGCTACCAGCAAATGATACCTTCTGGAAAAACTAAGGTGTTTCCTACCTAATCCGTCATACCTAAGAACGATACAAAGTTATTAATGCCCTTCTGTTCCTTACAGGTAAAAAGGGTTGGCCTAGTGTGGTGGCACACACCTTTGATCCCAGCACTCAGGAGGAGACAGAGGCAGGCGGATCTCTAAGTTTGAGGCCAACCTAGTCTACAGAGCAAGTTCCATGATAGCAAGGGAAGTGTAAGAGGGAGATCCTATCTCAAAACAAACAAGCAAGAAAACAAGAAACAAAAATAAAAAACACAAAACTAAAACACTCCCAAAAGGAAAAAAAAAAACAAAACAATGTATATTCCCAACTCTTATTATATAGTATTAAACTGATTATTTAGGTCATTGCATAACCCATAACTTTGTATTTTTTGTTTCTAAATCTTTATATGTCATAAAATCTAGAACAAGGATTGGAGACATTGCTCAGCATTCAGAGTACTGGCTGCTCCTGCAAGACAACCTAAGTTTGGTTTCTAAGGTCCACATGGCAGCTCACAGCTAGTCCTTATAGATTTGAAGCCTCTTCTGCCTTCTATTAACAGCGGGCATGCACATAATGCACACACACACAAATAGGTACATAAATAAATAAATAAATAAATAAATAAATAAATCTAAACGCCATCAGCTAACATGGGCTTCCATATTGTTATACATTTCCATCTGTGCATGCTGGGCCAGCAAGAACACTGGGCATTAGTATGGTGACACAGAAGGGCCTGCACATGATGCCCATGTAATCACACAGAAAGAGACCCACTTTAAGTTAAACCAGTGACACAGAGACACTTCTTTGTGAAGCATGTCAAGAAAAAAAACAGAAAATACCTATGAGACTGGCATTCACCATCTGCCTGTGTGAGTCTGTTCTGTCAACCATATAAGTCCTGGGAATCAAACTTGGGTTGTCAGGCTGGGTGGCGGTGCCTTTACCTGCTGAGCCATCCTGCTAGCCCCAGTCTCGTGTGTGTGTGTGTGTGTGTGTGTGTGTGTGTGTGTGTGTGTGTGTGTGTGTTTGCATGCGCGTGTGCGCACGTGTCATCCATGTTTGGTTTTGTTATTTAATTTGAGACAAGGTCTCTCACTGGTCTGCAACTTGCTAAGTAGGCTAGGCTGTTGACCAGCAAGAATCAGGACTCATATGTATGTACTTCTTCAGGGCTGGGGTTGGGGGCACATACCATACCTGCCTCTTTTCCCCTATGTTAGGGGCTCCACCTCAGTTCCCTTTTGCTTGCAAAGCAAACCCTTTACCAACTGGGAAGTCTCTCCAGCCCTATCATCCCATCTTTTAGTATGAGTTTTAACAGACTTTAGATCTATGGACTCAGCACAAGAACCTACTGTCTCATCCTACAGCACTCAGTGGGAATTCAGATCAAACAAGAACCATGAGACTCCATCTGTGAGCTTAGGCCCTGTAGCATTAGGACTGTTAAGCACTAGTGTTCTCACTGCCCCTGCCTCAGCAGCCACTTTCACACACTTCCCCATAGCCGAGGCCAGTCAGAAGGAGGCTTGGTTTGGTTTTGGTTTTTTAAGACAGGGTTTCTCTGTGTAGCCCTGGCTGTCCTGGAACTCACTCTCTCTAGACCAGGCTGGCCTTGGACTCATAGAGACCTACCTCCTTCTGCCCTCCAAGTGCTAGGATCAAAGGCGTGAGCCACCATCGCCTAGCAGATGGTGTTATTTTTAGTACTCTAAGAAGTATGTGCATGTAGGTGTGGGTATGAGTATGTATTCGCAGGTATGTGTGCTACCATGGCAGGCAGTTATCTCCATCCACCTTTTTATGGGGGTCTAAGGATTGAATTCAAGACCTTTCCTACTGAGTCATCTCATTGGTCCAGGTCTGTTTTTAATAATGTAAACTCTGTATTAGCTATTTTAGAGGCTGTGAGGAAAAGATCTTTAAAAGGTGGTGTAGAGCTTAGTGCTGTCAGTGTTACTGTTGACTGAGGGGCAAAGCAGCTCCTTCAAGCATGTTCTTCCTGCAACCCCTGCCCTCCTCATGCAGCACTCACTGTTACACTGGTCACAAGCGTAGATTCTCCCCTCCAGGGCCTCTGTCTCGGTGAACTTGGCTAGCATCTCTGTGAGCAGGCACTCTGTCTGATTCAAAGGGACAAACCCCTTTTCTATGCAGTGGTATCGTTCAGGGAATTCCAGGGACAGATCCCAAAAGGGCTCAATGGTATTGGATTTATAATTGCATGATATACATGTGACCTAGAATGACAAGATTGGTTTGCAGATTATAGTTTCCAAGCTTCCCACATACAATTTTGTTTGTTTTATATAACATATATAAATTTATCAACCGCTTCTCCCAAAAAGCTATTCTAATAAGAACTCAAACTTAAAAAGCATTGGAGCAAATTCTGTGTGCTTGCATTTCTAAGCATGCTGTAACTAGCAGTACCTGAGGAACCACAGGGCACCCTCACCTTCCCAGTGGATGCTGCTCAGTAGAGATGGCAAGCTACCGAGGCATTAAACGAACTGGGCTGAGAAAAAAGCGACAGGCCACTGTCTGCTTCGCTTGTTCTCAAATTCCTCCCTTTCCCTTGGTGCTTCCACATAGCAAATTTACTTTTCCTTCTCTCCCTCTCTCCTTCTTTCTTTCCTTCCTTCCTCCGTCTCTCCTTTCCTCCCAGATTGTCTTACTATGTATTCCCTCCTGGCCTGGCCCTCACTACAGAGCACAGCTGATCTTGACCTCTCAACTCCTGCCTCAGCCTCTCCGGTGCTGGTATGAGGACACGGATGGTGACACTGAGTTCCCTGTTTCCTGTGGCGTCATCTGCAGAGCCTCAGAGCACTATTTAGAGCTCCTCTCCACTGCAATACTCCTGGGTGCCATTCACAGGCAGGGTAGGAGGGAGGGGCCTCCATTTCCTTTCCTAGCCTACTCATCAGTCCTTTCAGAATCCTAGGAACTGAGGCACACAACCTCTGCAACTCAATGGAAAGGCTTATCTTCCTGAAATCACCCACCTTTATTTTTAAAGAATCTATAATAATTCTTTCTGTGCATATTTTTATAAGGTCTGGGAACCGTTGCTTAGGTCTTGACCTGGCTAAAGATCCTGAAAATGAGAGGTAGTGAGGGATATGGAGTCTGTAATCTGACACTTGAGAGGTGGAGGCAGGATGGTCCAAGGCTGCACAGTTAACTCAAAGTGCCCTGGGCTACTGGAGACCACATTTTGGGGGTTGGGGGAGGTACGGGAAGTGGGTCTGTATGGGCAGTGTGGTCTTTGGCATACTCCTAACTAAGTAAAAAAGAAGGTTCTTTCAAAGAACTTTGGGAATTGGACTGATTAAAGATCTGGACAGAGAGAACACCCAAGTTCACTTACAGGGCCACCATAGTATCAGGTACAATCACCTTGAAACATCGCAGAGTTACAGAAAACACTGCTATTGTGGAAGCCCAAACGACCACCCAAGCTTCCCACCTTGCTTCGGGTAGGCACAACCTACCTGACTGAGCAGCTGCCCATGAAATATGGTGTTCACCACCTTTAAGACCTGTTTGGTGAGCTTCCTCTGGGAGAAGGGGATGAGGATCCGGCGAGTGGAGCCCTCAGACTCAAGTTCCTGCTGCACCTTGTGCAGCAGTTCGCAGAGAAATTCCTGCGCATCCTGCTGGTCGTAGCCACGGAAGGCTGGAATCAGGCTCCACACGGAGTGAAGCATGGCAAAGGGTGACACCAGCGCCCACTTCCCAGACCACATGACTCGGAAGAGGGTGTGCAGTTCGTGGCAGAGGGAAATGTGCTTTGAGCTGGGTTCCTTGTTCTGAATGAGCTCCAGGCTCCTGCTGATGGAGGGTCCGCTGCTCCAGCACAGACCCCGAGGTTCGCACCCCTGGGCCCGTACACTCCTTACTGACAAGTCGGCGGCAGAGCTGCTGGCTGGCCTACCAGAGAGCTGAGCCTTCCCGTTGGTTGCTTGGGGAAACAGGTGCTCGGAGGTGGAAGGGTCGAGGTTCAGGAAACATTCCCGGAACTTCTGGAGGTGGCTGAGCACCTGTAGGATGGAGTTCATGTAGCAGGTGTTACCCAGGTTGCGTAGGCCGGTGACACCTGGGGCCACCGCCGGCTGGCGGCGCGGCTTGAGGGCAGCCGCGGACATGCGCCGGGAGGTAGCGAGGGTGGCAGGGCGCACGGCCACGGGCCCGGGAGCGTGCAGGAGCAGGCGCGCACTCTTCCGCGGCGGCGCGGTGGCCAGCTCCTCCAGCAGTCGCCGCTTGACCTCGCGCCGCCGCTGCCGCGCCGCCTCCTTCTTGCGCTCCAGCGCTTCCTCCTGCCGCCGCTGCTCCAGCTGCGCCCGGCCGCGGGAGCTCCTCTCGAACCAGAGCCGCAGCGTCTTGGCCAGCAGGCGCTGGCGCCGGTACCACAGAGCTGTGAGCATCTGCGGCTGTCCCTGAGGAGTGCGCTGTGGCGGGACCACGTCCTCGCCTGCAGCTGTGGACCGCAGCGTCCGCCCATGCCTAGCGGGCAGGTCCTGCTTCTGGCCTCGAACCGCCAGGAGGGAGCTTCTCAGCAACTTCAGGTCCCCTTCGGGGTTGTCATTGAGCACGTAGTCCTTGCACAGGTAGCAGAACACGTAGAGATCCCGGACCTCCATGGCCAGCGGGTGTCCGGTCTCTTCAAAGTGTTTTAGTGCATGGTCTTCAATGTAGCGGCCGCAGGCCACGTGCGAGCACTTGAGGCAGGCCCACGCAGACTCGGTGGTGGCGCACTCCAGACAGCACCACTTCTGGGGGTTCAGGATGGAGTGGTCCTGGGCGAGCCGTAATCGCCCTACATGTTTGCATCTATCCATGTTTTAGCGCAGTCGCCACTTTCTTAATCTGGCACCACGGAGCCCCCAAAAAGAAAAAAAGAAAAGCAGAATTTAAGGAAAATATTTTTCTAGAAAAAAGGGTTGCAACTGGTATTTCTGTGCAAGACTTACTAGTTTTTAATTAAAAGATTGTCCTTTTCAAAGTTGAAACTGGTATTTCAAGTACCACAAGGAGAGACAAGGGTCTCAAAATAAAACCTTAGGTCAAGTTCACTATATTTCAAAGCAAAGGTATAGAATAGGGAAAGGTAAGAAAAAGAAAGACAAATGACACCTAAGGAGGCAGAGCTCAAGCCTCAGTTTAAGGAACATTTTATAAGCTAGCCTTTCTGAGGAAAGCACATTTTATAGAAAGAATGGTAAGACTCACGTCTTTACTGAAAAGCAAATTCACAGATGGATCTGATAGGACATGAGGTGAGGTGGTGGTACAGCCGGCTACTAGGAAGACAGAATTCGAGCCAACTTCCCAGACACAAGGAACAAGCAAACAGAAGCAAGCTTGCTTTCCTTCCTCCATTCTTCTGTTTTGTGACTGACTGACTCTGTAGCCCAGGCTGACCCTCCTGCCCCAGTGAACAGAATGCTAGGATTCCTAAGCTGTAACACTGCCCCCTCACCCTGAGTTTTTGTTGGTTTGGAGACAGAGTCTCACTGTTTCCCTAACTGGTTTGGAACACATATGAGACCTGGCTGGCCTTGAACTAAAGGAGATCTATCTACTCTGCCTCCCCAGAGTATATGGGATTACAGGCGTATGCCATCACATCTGGTCTAATGTTGCTTTTTAATATTCACAAAAGAAATACAGTAGGCAACTTCTCCAAGGGAATTAAGCCCAACAAATATTTTTTAAAATGTTATATTATTTGGAAACGCAAAGTTTCACCAGAATTAAAAAATTCTATTTTTAATTAATCAATTAACTAATTGATTAATTAATTAACTAACTGATTAATTTTGATACAGGTCATCCTCTGGATGTCCAGGAACTATTTAGACTAGGTTGCCCTCGAAGTCATAGAGATCTACCTGCCTCTGTCCCTCGAGTGCTGGAGTTAAAGGTATGACCCACCACACATGGCTATTTTATTTTTGTGTGCTGTGTCTGTCTGTCTGTCTGTATGAAGGTTTGTGCTCATGTTACCACAGAGGCTAGAAGTCGGATTCTCCTGAGCTGGACTTTCACTTTTAGGAAGCTGTGAACGCTGACATGGGTGCTGGGAACCAAACCCAGTCAGTCATCTTGAAGGGTAGGACGCACCGTCAACTGCTGAGCTGTGTCTCCACCCTGAGTTGTTGGAAATGAGCTTTCTTCTCCCCAGATCTCATTAGGTCACATGAGAGAACAGCCTTATTCTGCATGGAAGGTTTTTTTTTAATGTTGGCTTTACCTTAATGTTCTGATTAATGGGAGAAATAAAACACTCCACAAAAAGAAAGAGAAAGATGAAAAAAGAAAAAGAAAAAATCTCCAACCACAGAAAGGAAGGAATCTATACTACCCCAAGCAAGGTAAGTTCTCCCAGGACCTAGCTTCAACTGCATTATTCTTCTAATCATCGTTCTTATGCTCATAGTTTGCTACTGATTTGTTGCTATGTTCCCTCTAAGGCATTTCTCTAGATGAGGTTATTCATTCTGACTAGATATAATCTCCTTTAGGATCCAGCTGTGGGGCATTTTCTCGGTTGATGATCAAGGGAGGGGGAGGGCCCCTTGTGGGTGGTGCCATCCCTGGGCTGGTAGTCCTGGATTCTATAAGAGAGCAGGCTGAGCAAACCAGGGGAAGCAAGCCAGTAAGTAGCATCCCCCACGGCCTCTGCATCAGCTTCTGCTTCCTGACCTGCTTGAGTTCTAGTCCTGACTTCCTCTGGTGATCAACAGCCATATGGAAGTATAAGCTGAATAAACCCTTTCTTCCCCAACTTGCTTCTTAGTCATGATGTTTGTGCAGGAATAGAAACCCTGACTAAGACACACGAGGACCTCAGTTCAGATGACCCTGCGTCAGAAAATAAGGTGGAGGGGCTAGAAAGATAATTCAGTGGTTAGGAGCACTAGTTGTTCTAGAATACACAGGTTTGATTCCCAGCATCTACACAGTAGTCCACAACAATCTATATAACTCCAGCTCCTGGTGACCCAGAGCCCTCTTCTGGCCTCCAAGGCCCTAGTACATACTTGTGCAAAGACATACATGCAAACAAAACACCTACACGCATAAAATAACAATAAGTCTAAAAGACATTCTTAGAAAGCCTCCTTGAACCTAGTGTCTATAATAGAGACCAGAGTGTCAGCACTGCTGTGGCAGCAGTTAGCTACCAAAAGGATTGTGTTCTGAGACACGGTCCCTTGATGTAGCCTAGACTGGCCCTAAACTCGCCATGATTGTCCTACCTCCCCCAAGTAGTGAGATTACAGGCTTGGGCTACTACTCTTGGCCCAAATGTATTATCTTGGACAAAATTCATTCAAGCTCGAAACTTAAGATCCAACTTTTTTTTTTCCCTGGGTGCAGCCCAGGCAGTGAAACTGGGAGTCTCCTTCCTAAACTCTCGACATGGTTGAAGATGGCTTTCCACATGCCATTTGTACTGAAGACACATTTATATGTTAAGAATTGCTGGCAGAAAAAAAAAAAGGGACAATTTCTGTGAACAAAAACTATGCCTTCTATCTGACTAGAGTTTCCAAAGTGATCCTCTGGAATGGATGCCAGTGTCCGTTATTTCAGGGGCAGCTCTAAGGCATGGGGATACTGATGCCTGTGCACATGGGCTACCCTCAGCATGCCTAAAAGTATCTGTCAGGACAGAGATCCATTGAATTTTGCACGAATCAGCCACAGACCTTAAACACTTGGTCTCAAAAGTAACAACAACAAATTTATAGAAAGAAGCAGTCAAGTAAGCGGGACTATCTGTTAAATGCACACTAAAGGGTAAAGTGACAGAGACGCTTGAGGTACTTTATTAGGGAATAAGCCCGGGCTGCTATAGGTCAGGACTGCAGATGTAGGTCAGTCTCACCTTTCGTGTATGAAGCCCTGAGTTCTATCCCAGCACTTGGAACGTAGAAGCTGTAGAGTCAGGCAGGGAGTCAAGACCACCCTGGCTACCTGAGACCATCTAAAAAACTAAGCTGGCCAGTGGTTGCGCACACCTTTGATCCCAGCACTTGGGAGGCAGAGGCAGGCAGATTTCTGAGTTTGAGGCCAGCCTGGTCTACAGAGTGAGTTCCAGGACAGCCAGGGCTACACAGAAAAACCTTGTCTTGAACCCCCCCCCCAAAAAAAAAACTAAACAAAAGCAACAATAAAATTTTATAAATCAGCCACAGATGGATTCCACAATGGAATCCACTATTTGTTTTTAAAAATGCAGAGAGGAGGTGGCTATGTGTATAACTAAAAACACAGTACATGGCTGGTCATGGTGCACGCCTTTAGTCCAAGCACTCGGAGGCGGAGGCAGGCAGACCTCAGTGAGTTCGAGGACAGCCAGGGCTATACACAGAAACTCTGTCTCAAAAAAACCACATCGGGCTGGAGAGAGGGCTCAATGGTTAAGAGCACTGACTGTTCTTCCAAAGCTCCTGAGTTCAAATCCCAGCAAACACATGGTGACTCACAACCATCTGTCAGGAGATCTGACACCCTCTTCTGGGGGGATCTGAAGACAGCTACAGTGTACTTACATATAATCAATAAATAAATCTTTTTAAAAAAAAAAAAAACAAAACACATCAAGCCATATGGTGGTGGTGCATGCCTTTAATCCCAGCACTTGGGAAGCAGAGGCAGGAAGATTTCTGACTTCGAGGCCAGCATGGCCTACAGAGTAAATACCAGGAAAGCCAAGGCTACACAGAGAAATCCTGTCTCAGGGGGGGAAAAAAAAAAGCAAAGGGGAAGAATATTGTACTATTGGTCATGGGTGTCCTTCTGCCTAGTGCCACGCAGAGAATGAGGAGGAGCTAGGCACACCGGGTTTTCCTGTGGGGTGTGAGTAGGGATGGAAAGCAGACCGTACCTTCTGAGGGAGAAAAACTGTTATATTTTCAAAAGGAGGAGGTAGCACTGAGGCTTGGTGTTTCCTCCCCAACTTGCATTATGGTCACGGTGTTTCATGGCAGCAAAAGAAATCTTAACTAAGACAGACAGACAGACAAGCCAACGACCAACACTCATACACACGAACAAAAGTGAACATTCAGGCATTTGCCAGGTGACCAATGTTAAACATAGAGCAATATAGTTTACCACACTTTCATTAGGAAACAAAGCATCAACGACAGGCAGTCTAATGACAAAAACTATGTAGTCCTGAAGAAACTAGTCATTTCAGCAAGAGGCCTCTCCTTATTCCAACTTTCTGAGCTTTGAGCATCAAAGTGCAGCCCTCTCCAACTTTCTGCAGAGTTGCAAAACAACGGAGCCTCCATCAGTTAAGTGTCAATCATCTGAGAGTTCATATCAGCTGCGGCAGCGTGGTAATCTCTTCTTCCCAGGGGTCAGTCCCAAAAGTCATTCATAGAGGTGGATTTCTGAGGAGACTGTCTTTCCTCAATTCTAATGAGATCTTCCTTTCTCTCGAGGGACAGTTCCTAACAATATTCCAGCATATTTTCTCTTTACACCCAACTAACCTGTCTGAAGGAGGGAGGGAAGGGGGTTTAAGAGGAAGGAATTGTTCACATACTCCCTTATACTTCAAAGTCACTGAATCTAACCAAGACTCCAGTAGACCTGGCTAATGGTGGCTTTGTCTGAGACAGGCTTTATCCTGGTACCTCTACAGAGCCTAGTGTCCTAGAAGAACCAAGAAAAGGGTCGTGATTTTACCCAGAGAGCTTCATTTAACAAGTTATTCATACTGAGACCTTACACAATTAGAGTTTAAGTTAAAATTAGAAACGTAAAACTGTACTATCTTTTCAAAATAAATGTAAAGGTTTTATCCTATACTTTCCACTTTTCTAAAGTCTTTCAAAGTTATTTAATAGCAACATAGAGAAAGGATAGTAAATGTCCAATTAAGATGTTAAAAGCAAACAGTGCAGTTGAATTAAAGAGGCCAAGTTTGTTTCAGCTCGACCTTCAGGCAGGGTTGCACACAGACGTGCTGCGGTCTGTGCTCAGGGGCATGAATATAAAGGGTCTTCTTTCAATAAGGCACAGAAGGCGTCAAAGCCATGAACTGTGCATGAACTCTCCCTCCTCTGTAAGGACAGAGCACAAGCCCAGTGAGCAGGCCTAAGAGGTAAAGACTGGCCTGGCTCTCACACAAAGGCCAACACATCACGCAGGGTTCATAAGAGTTCAAGTCCCATGAGCTCAGCACTGTTGCTCCCATTTCAAAAACAAACAAGACAAAACAACAAAAACAAAAAACCCAAAAAGCTCCAAAACCAAACCAGCTTTCATGTCTTGCCAGCCAATCCCACCACTAAGTTAAGACATCAGAGACTATGTGAAGGTGAACATGATTTTATTAGGGAAAGCAACCAAGCCAAGCAGCTGCTAATAACTTAGTGAAGGCTCACTTAGCACAACAGGAATCAGAAAGCAGGACTGGGGGGTCGGGGGGAAGGATACTGCATGAGCAAATGCAGACAGAAAGAAGAAAAGGTAAAAGCATGAGTTATGGGTGGAGACCTCGCAGAGGAAGGACGAGCCTAGCGATGACGGATGCCATCAGTCATGAAGAGTAAGACATGAGAGTGGAAGACACGAGCCTTGCAGGTTTCCTTTTCCCACATCCCTCTATGTCGCCTGTATAATGTGGTCAAATTATAAAATCAATGAGGCATGTTTACAGCAAAGGCCGAATAAAAAGACAAGGTAGTTCATTCACTTGTGGCTTCATCTTATTATGTGTTAACATAGAATTGCCTGGTCTAGGCCCCAAATCCCAAGCTCTAGCAATCCCCTTGTCTTAGCCTTCTGAGTATGTGGACTACAGGAATGCAACACTAAGCCTAGTTAAATACAAAATGGAATAGTTATGAAGAGCAGTAATTATTCTAAAGGAAAATTTTTCATGAATGAACCATGTCATGTAAATCTGTTGTCCCTATAAATTTATTTTATTATTTTATTTTATTTCTGACAGGGTTTCTCTGTGTAACAGAACCCTGGCTATTCTGGACTCACTTCATAGACCAGGTTACACTGGAACTCAAAGAGATCTGCCTGCCTCTGCCTCCAAAGTACTGGGATTAAAGGTGTGTGCCACCACACCCCGCTATGAATTTATTTTTACTTTACTTACTTTAGTTACTATTAATCTGTGCATGCATGGTGTGGTCAGCAGGTCAGCAGGCTTGTCCAGTGAATACTTTCACACTCAGTCCTTACTCCACTGGTCTTATTCTCACCTTCCTTATTTGACCATGGTACTGTGGATCAAAGCCAGGCCCTTGCACATTCTAACCAGCACTCTACCAGTAGCTATAGTCCCAGGGCTGCTTATTATCTTTAAGTTAATGGTTGCTAACAGCCCACACCCAAAGACAAATAGCTTGTTTGAACTACCAAGCTGTACCAACATACATATTCTTCACTCTCTTTATCGTTTGAAGAATTTAACTACAGCTAATAAGAACTAAGCTGCTGCCGGGCAGTGGCAGCGCACGCCTTTAATCCCAGCACTTGGGAGGCAGAGGCTGGTGGATTTCTGAGTTCAAGGCCAGCCTG
>NW_022196909.1:62314387-62323998 GCF_008632895.1 Mastomys coucha | reverse complement strand
AAAAAAAAAAAAAAAAAAAAAAAAAAAACCAAAAAAAAAAGAACTAAGTTGCTTTGAAGGAAATACAGATTAGAAACATCCTATTTAATACTGACAGATTAAAACAATAGCTATTAGCCAGGCAGTGGTGGCACACACCTTTAGTCCCAGCACTTGGGAGGCAGAGGCAGGTGGATTTCTGAGTTCGAGGCCAGCTTGGTCTACAGAGTGAGAGTTCCAGGACAGCCAGGGCTACACAGAGAAACCCTGTCTTGAAAACCCAACCAACCAACCAACCAACCCAACAAAGAAAACCCAAACAAACAAGCAAATAAACAAAAACAATAGCTATTAATTTATATCCCAGAAGGAACTAACTCTGATTGTCCAGACCTGATCTGGGCTTGCACGCAAAGGTAGAGGGGGGACAGAGAACTAAGTGCTGTGCTTGGCTTAGGTACTTTTCCTGTGGCTGTGATAAAACACCCTGGCAAAAGCAACCTGACTAAGGATTGTGTGGTTCTGCTTTGGCTCTCAGTTCAGGCCCCAGGGGCAGAAAAATCAGGGCAGCAGGAACTGGAAGCAGCTGGCCAGACTGTGTTCAGTCAGGAAGACAGAAACTAATGCTTCTATTTATCTCATGCTCTGCTCTTCCCTTCTATGCAGTCCAGAATCCCAGCCCAGAAATGCTGGCACCCACAGAACCTGATCAAGAGAATCCCTCACAGTTGGCAGAGGTTTCCATCGCAGGTAATTTCACATCTCTCATTAAGGTGACAAACTGAGATTAACCATCATAATACCATCGATCATACTCAAGATTTAAGGCATGGTGGTCCACACCTTTAATCCCAGCACTTGGGAGGCTGAGGCAGGTGGATCTCTATGATCTTGAAGTCAGCTTGGTCTAGATAGTGAGTTTCCAGGATAGGGAGGGATGAGAGACTCTGCTGGAGTATTTACCTACCAGGTACAAGGGACTTGAGACATTAGTGTGTACCATCCTCATGCACACACAAAGAATGAGCACTTTATGTTTACACATAGTAATGACATAAAAATATTTCCAGAATAACAGCTTTGTTGGAGAACATTTGATCACATTGTGAACCCTGAGATTGTGTTCTTTACTGAAAAAACAAAAAAAACAAAAACCAAAAAACAAAAAACAACAAAAAACAAACAAACAAACAAACAAAAAAACCCTGTTTCTAGATGTGGTGTGGCTCAGGCCTTAGCACACACCTTTAATCCCAAACGATGAAGGTAAAGTTAGTTTGTAGAGGGAACGTGATGTCTGATTGAGTGGCAGACAAAGTGATAAATCAGAGAAAGATCTGACAGACTAGGATATGTCCTCTCATGAGAAGAGAGAGAAAAGGGAAGCTGCTGACAAGAGCAGCGCAGAGAGAGGAAGGAGGCAGTGTCACTGGTGCAGTTTGTACAGAGACAAGTAGCAGAGAGAGAACAAGCTAGACATAGATGAAGACAGAACGAGCCAGAGAAGGAGCCAGAAGTTTAGAACAGATTGTTAGAGTTACTGATCCAGTCATTTTGGAGAGGAGTTTGACCCAGAACACCTGAGTTGGACCAGCCAACAGAGTTCAGAAGTAACAGGAAAAGGTGAGCTTATTCAGCAAGTCTGAGGCTGAAAACATTCTAGGCCTGGATTAGATTGTACAGAGGCTAGAAGCTTCTAGGACTAGGCCTAGGTTAGTAGACAGAAGCAGTAAACTTCAGAGATGACAATTACATCAGATGAATAAAAGGTACTTTTATAAAGCCCAAACACCTAAGAATGAAGAAAGTTATGGTTTAGATAAACAGAAATTCATTTTTAAAAATGCCAAAACACAAAGGTCTAGTATCAATCAGTTGTCAGATATCTAAGTGACTTCAGAGTTCCATGATTAAAGTGACCCAGGTACAACTTTAGACAGCCAGAGAAAATTTGACTGTCAAGGACTATGATCCTATGACTGACCGTAGACTAGGTCTCTGCACTGACTGGTCAGTGTGCGCCCTACAAGGCTGAGGGGGAGTAGGTCTCATAAATACAACAGAGGCACTTGCTGACAGCACAAAAGGGCCTGATGCAAGCACTCATTAAAACTACTCAGCAAGGCTCTCTCTGTGCAGAAAACCAAAATTGATTTTCTGTGGAGCTGGCTTTCAGGGACAGAATGTAATAACCGCCACACTCAAGGATCAGTGTGCTAAACAGTCCTGCTCCTCACTGGAAATGAGTCTTCACTCTGCTGATTCCAAACACATATGTCTGTTCCCAAGAAAACTGGTCATCATAGCACATTTTTACAAAATAGAGTTCTGAACTTGCAGTGGTAGATCCAGACCCTAGTGATGACCGAGCTAGGGTAACACTCTCTGGGAGGGCTCTCAGAGGCTTGGAGCTAGTAGTGTTTCCAGAGTAGGTAGCTCTCTATCCAAGCTCTCATCATGCAGAACAGACAAATTTGGTCAGGGACAGATGCTTTTTCCATATTCTTATAATTAACTGGAATTATAAATGATTATACAATACAAATTATATACTAATTATCAAATACTACATCCTAGAACTGTTCTAAAACTGAAGATAAACATTTGTTTCCCATGACAAGCTAGTGAGGTACTAACTATATCCACTTTTATTAGACCTATTAATTATTTTATTTATTTTATATTTATGTTTGGGGTGGGGCAAGCATTTGTCTCAGGACATGTGTGGAAGTCAGAGGCGACCGTCTATCATATGGGTTCCAGAGACTGAAGTTAGATCATTAGGCTTGGTGGCAGCTGCCTTAAGCTGCTGACGCCTCTTGCTGGTTCTGTCACCCCATTTTAAACATGAGAAAGTAAAGAAGTTTCTCCATAGTTACATTGATAGTGCACAGCTGCATTGTGTGGCAGACTTCAAAACTGGCTTATAAGAACTAGATGTGGTGGATCCCAGAACTTAGGAGGCAGAAGCAATTGGATCTTTGAGTTCTAGGCCAGCCTGGTCTACCAAGTGAGATCCAGGACAGTCATGACTATGTAGGCAGATCCTGCCTCTGCTGGACAGTGGTGGCACATGCCTTTAGTCCCAGCACTTGGGAGGCAGAGGCAGATGGATTTCTGAGTTCTAGGCTAGCCTGCTCTACAGAGTGAGTTCTAGGACAGCCACGGCTATTTTTGTCTACGGAAAAAAAAATCCTGCCTCAAATAAAAATAAAAACAAATCAAATTGAAAACCCCTGGTTATTAAGAAAATATAACTGAGAATAGAAAAGTTGTAACAGCCAGAGGGAGTTTGTTGTGTCTCCTGCAAATGGCAGAAGCTACACCCATAAAGTCTACCAGAACAACACAACAGGCATGCTAATGTGTGTGTGGGAGGCAGGAGCTCTCAACTCTACACAAAGAACTGCAGGCAGCTAAGGAATGCTGGGAGCAAGAGACAGTCTTCCCAGGGAAGAGCCACTGGTTTATTCAATTCCAAATGGCCACTCCTGAAAACAGATGTACAAGGAATATTATACTAACAGAGAATGTTGTACTTATGGATTTAGAAAAAAAATGTATTCACACATGACATAACATACATATGCATTTATGTGTGTAACAACAATTAATAAACCATGAATTTAAAATTTGGAAAATTAAAGAAATAATAATACTAATACAAATAAAACATGATTAGGGAAGATGGCTCAGTGGTTAAGAGTACTTGATGTTTCTCCAGGGGACCTGGGTTTAATACCCAGTACCCACATGGAGGATGGCTAACAACTGCCTGAAATCCCAGTCCGGGGGATTTCATGCCTTCTGGCTTCAAGTGCCAGATACATACATGGTACACAGATATACATGCAGGCAAAATACCCATATGCATAAAATAATTAATAAACTAATAAAAATTTAAAAAGCAATGTGATTATTAACTCAGAATTTGAATGTTAATCCAAGCATGTCTAGTTTACTTGCCATTTTCTTTTCTCATCTGTAAAGGGACAGAGCATGCACTCATCACTGTACCTGCCATCCACACAAGACCCTTGCCAGAACTAAGAATGCAACTGCTTTGTAGCTACTAGAGACTTAATGTTAGCAGAAACAAATAGACATTCCATAGCCCAAGCAATCAGCAGCTCTTGTCAGCTGGGCTGTCCTTCTCTCATTAAACTATTAGCATTCTTTGTATATTCTGTATACAAACATTTGCCAGACAGGGGAATCACCACAGCTTTCTTCTGTGGCTTGTCTTCTGTTTCAAGTGTCTTTCCATACATGAGATTTACACTTGATGTATTTTAGAAGATCACGTTTTGCCCACAATGTAATGAAAACACCCCCTCTTTCCTTCCATACCTTACCTAGGCTGCTCACACCTGTCAAGGTTTTGGCTGGTGTGTCTCTTCTACTGCCCACTGGTCTTGCCCTCTCCCATTCCTAAGCCACTCTGATAAGAACAAGTGTGTAAATCTTGCTCTCTCCCTCTCCCAACTCTTTTTCAAAGTAATTCTGACTACTTACTTCCATCTCCACACTGATGAAATTTACAAGGAGTTTGCATGATGTTGCCCAAACATATTCTCTTAAAAGTTCAACTGCAACTGAATGTGGTGGTTCACACCTGTAATCCCAATACCTGGATAGCTCAGCCAGCTTGGTGCGCAGAATTAGTCTGTCTTTAAAAAAGGGCCAGGGGCTGGAGAGATGGCTCAGTGGTTAAGAGCACTGACTGCTCTTCCAAAGGTCCTAAGTTCAAATCCTAGCAACTACATGGTGGCTCACAACCATCCGTAATGAGATCTGATGCCCTCTTGTGGTGTGTCTGAAGACAGTAATTTATTATGTCTCATTATTTTAATAATAATTAAAATCTTTTTAAAAAAGGGATGGGGCGGGAGGGGAGGAGAAGGAAGGGGAAAAGAAGAGAGGAGAGAACCTGGGAGATGCCTCAGTTGACAAAGCACTTTCTATGCAAGCCTGCTTGTAATCCTAGGCCTCCAGAGGTGGATACAGAGGATTGCTCTGGCAAGCTGGTTAGCTAGACTAGTGAACTTTGGTCCAGTGAGATACCCTGTCTCATAAACTGGAAAGTGATTAAGGAAAGCATCCAGTGTCATCTGGCCTCCACATGTAAATGTACACATGCACACGTACACACGTGTGCACACACACAAACACACATGAATAAACCAGAAGAGACATAGCTAAGCAGTTAAGAGCAGGTACTACTCTTGCAGAAGACCTAGTTTGATTCTTTTGTTTGTTTGTTTGTTTGTTTGTTTTTCAAGACAGGGTTTCTCTGTGTAGCACTGGCTGTCCTGGAACTCACTCTCTAAATCAGGATGGCCTCGAACTCAGAAATCCATCTGTCTCTGCCTCCCAAGTGCTGGGATTAAAGGCGTGCGCCACCATTGCCTGGCCTAGTTTGATTCCTAGCACATAGTTCAAGGGGCTCACCACTACCTATAACTCTAGCTCTAGATGCTCCAACCCCTTCTTGCCTCTAAGAGCATTTGCATGCACATGTACATACACCTCAATACATACACATACACGTAATTAGGGAATAAAAAGGCAGGGTAGTAGTGGTGTAATTTCAGCACATGGGAGGCAGAGGCAGGAGGATCTCTGTGAGATCAAGGCCAGCCTGATCTACAGAGTGAGTTCCAGGACAGCTAAGGCTATATGAGACTCTATCTCAACTACCTTCTACCAAAAAAAAAAAAAAAAAAGGTGTGGGGGGGTGTAAATAACAGTAGAACTGAGGAGATGATCCTGGAAGAGGAAAAGTAATGGCTGCTCCTGGGTAAGGGTATCATTCCCAGCTTGACCTGTCACTGAGTTTCAGTGGAGTCTCTGGCCACTGTTCCAGGTAACACAGCTTGCTATTGATACTTCACAGATAGGGAATGGATGGATGGGTGAGTTGATGGGAGAATAACAAAGCCCCACTTAGCATGCAAGGGAGGCTCTAGTCACTGAGAAGAGCACTCATTACCATCACCGTCACAGGATTCTGGAAGGCATGTTCATCATGAAACACACTTGATTGCAATTCTGGTTTGCTGGCTTCCTGGAGACAGAAAATGGGAAGCACTGAATGCAAACACAACTGTTGTTTAAGAAACACAGCATGATCTTCTGGCCATAGGACAGCCAACCAACCCAGTTCTGGAGTGTGTCATGCCATGAGTTCCTTCAGCATCAGCTTCATGAAGAAGGAGCTCAGCACATGGAGGTTTTCTAGGCAGCTGCAGACTTAAAGCAGCTCTGTCTGTAGAATGTTCACTATGACCTTTGCTGATGGAGACGTCTTCTCAGATGATTCATTCCCACAGACCCCAGAAACTTTGTTCCTTGTTTTTGTTTTGTTTGTTTGTTTGTTTTTGAGACAGGGTTTCTCTGTGTAGCCCTGGCTGTCCTGGAGCTCACTCTGTAGACCAGGCTGGCCTCGAACTCAGAAATCCGCCTGCCTCTGCCTCCCAAGTGCTGGGATCAAAGGCGTGCGCCACCACCGCCCAGCTGTCTGTTCCTTTTGTTAAAGTTTTAATTTGTATTTTTTTTTATGTGTCTGAGTATCTCTGTCTGCATGTACGTATTTGCATCATTTGCAAGCATGCTCTTGGAAGCCAGAGGAGGGTGTTAGATGCCCTGGGACTGGAGTTACATACTTGTGAGCTATCATGTGGGTGCTGGGAATCAAAGCTGGGTGCTCTGGAAGAGCAGTGACCATGCCATCTCTCCAGCCCCTGCTGCTTTGTGTAGTCACATCTCTCAGATATCTCTTGAAACACAATTTATACACCAGTGGATACTGAAGAGAACTAAATGTGATCCACATAACACATGTGCTATGATAGACAATATTTTGCCTGCCAGTCTTTTTAACGTTAACCTCTCTGAATTTTCATGAATTTCTATTTTACAAGGTTATAATTATTTTATCTACACTTACTGTAGCATATGGTAAAACAATACAATGTTCAGCCTTGGGTTTGTTTCTTTGTCTTGTTTAAAAAAAAAAAAAAGAATGAGAGGGCAAGCTAAAAAAGAGTGCAGAAAGTAAAGGAAGCTTAAATGTGCTTCCAAGGACAAATGGACTTATTTCACACCAAGTTCAGGGTGCACAAACTTATTACATTCTACACTGAACTGAACTCCTACAGCAGTTACAGGTTGCTTGCTCACTAGTCTACTGAATACAGGTACTTTCAATTTACAACACATCTTTTCTCAGTAGGAAGGTGAATGATTCCAAGGCAACCATCATTTCCTCTTGTCTCCAATGCCATGCAAATTGCCATGTGAGGTAATGCATGCTTATAATTCTAGCACTTGGGAGGCAGAGAACTGCCAACTTGTTCTATATATGCAAGACTCTGCCTTGAAACAAAAAAATTTTTCTTTAAAAATCAATAGAGGGGGCTGGAGAGATGGCTTAGCAGTTAAGAGCACTGACTGCTCTTCCAGAGGTCTTGAGTTCAAATCCCAGCAATCACATGGTGGCTTACAACCATCTGTAATGGATTCTGATGCCCTCTTCTGGTGTGTCTGAAGACAGCGACAGTGTACTTAAATAAATAAATTTAAAAAAAGAATCAATAGAGGGGGTGCTATTAGCAAAGTGGAGTGGGAAGCTAGAGGTCCTAGAAAAAGCAGGGACTGTGCCCTCCCCCACACTGCATTTCCAGGAACAGCATAATGCCTAGTCAGTATGTCCTAAAAGAAAGAAGAACAGGGGCTGTGGAGGCTCTTCTTAGATGGGGACAGTCTGAGCAAGGCCAGCGATCAGGAGGGGGGTTAGTTTATTAACAGCAATGTATGCACTGGAATACCCCTGGGAAAACCCTAAAGAAAAGCCAGAAGCAACAACACCCAGGCCATTTTAAGAACAAAAAAGGGGCTGGAGAGATGACTCAACAGCTAAGAGTACTTGCTATGCTTTTAGAGGACACAAGTTCTATTCCCATCACTGACATGGGCTCACGACTGTCTGTAACTCCAGTTCTAAACAATCCAGTAATCTTGTTTAGCTTCCAAGGATACCAGACACACATGCAGTTCACATATATACAAGCAGGCAACCCATGTATACACTGAAATAATAACTTTTAAAAAAAGAAAGAAAACTGGGGCTGGTGAGATGGCTCAGCAGGTAACAGCACTGACTGCTCTTCTGAAAGTCCTGAGTTCAGATCCCAGCAACCACATGGTGACTCACAACCATCTGTAATGAGATCTGACTCCCTCTTCTGGTGTGTCTGAAGACAGCTACAGTGTATTATTAACGCTGAAGCGTGCGGGGCCAGTGAGTGGGGCAATTCTGAGTTCAATTCCCAGCAGCCACAAACATAATGGCTCACAGCCATCTGTACAGCTACAGTGTACTCATACACATAAAATAAATAAATCTTTTAAAAAGAAATAAAGAAAACCAAAAAGAATGTGCTAAAATAGGGTAGGAATACCCATATCAAGTCTCATGCTATCTATGTTCCCACCCTAACACAACACAGAGCAGAAGAACCAGGAGGAAACCCTTTCTCCTCCTCTGGTCAGAGAGAGGTGGACTGCACCCCCCTAATGTGGGGGAAACTCACTGGAGGGACTGGACAAAACAGTGCTGGACTTTGGAAGCCACTGGAAACAAAACCCAGCAAGCTTAGCAATGCTGTTCAGCAGATGTCAGAGACAGTGAGGGATCATAAAAAAAAAAACAAGGAAGCCAAAGACTTTTTTTAAAAAATTGTATGCACCCATGTGCACAACTAAGGTCAGGTATATTCCTCTATTGTTTATACACTTTTTTTCAGTCAAGGTGTCTCAGTGAACCTGGAGCTTATCAGTTGACTATGCTGGCTGACCAATGAGCTCTGGGGACCGCGTCTCTTGCCTAACAAGTGTCAGGGCTACAGATAACCACCGTCACACTCAGTTTCACTTATTATTGTGTGTGCGTGCCAGCGTGCATGTGTGCCATAGCAAGCATGTGGAGGTCAGAGGTCAACTAGCGAGAGTCACTTCTCCTTCAGCCGGGCTTACACAGGTGGACGGAGGCATCTCCTCACCTGTCAAAAACAGTTTTTTAAAAAATATCTATGTGTGCGTGTGTGTTATGTGTGTATTTGTGTGTGAAGACCTGCATTTATGTATGTGTACCACATGTGTATTTTCAGGCCCTCAAGCAATTTTTTATACATTTCTGTTTTGAAATTTTTATTATTTTTATTTGTATCTTCATGTTATGTGTCTGTGTCTCTGCCATGTATATGTGGGTGCCCAGAGGCCAGGAGAGGGTAAGGATCCCACAATGTGGGTGCTAGGAAATGAACTTGGTCCTCCAGAAGAGTAGAAAGTACTCTTAACTACTGAGCCATCTCCCCAGTCACATTCAAGAATTTTAAAGCATAAGTCTCAGAAATATATTAGCAGTACTGTCCACGGTAGTAGTATTGCTTTACCGCCAAGAAGTAAAAGCCACCGAAATACTGATACACGTATTATATACAATGAAATATTTATTATTCAGCCTTAAAAGAGAGGACTCTGAGCTAAGCATGGTGGCACATGTGTGTCTTTAATCCCAGCACAGCTCTCTGAAGAGAACAAAAAAAAAATTTTTTTTTTTTTTTTTTTTT
>NW_022196909.1:62240557-62314216 GCF_008632895.1 Mastomys coucha | reverse complement strand
TGTAGACCAGGCTCGCCTCGAACTCAGAAATCCACCTGTCTCTGCCTCCCAAGTGCTGGGATTAAAGGCGTATGCCACCACCGCCTGGCAACAAAAATGTTTTAAACAACACAAATAAGACCTGTGTCCAGGGCTGGGGAAGATATCTCAGTCAACAGAGTGCTTGCTGTCCAAGCAGAGACCCAGGTTTGACCCCCACATGCACCTGTAATCCCAGCACTTCAGAGGAAAAGACAAGAGGACCTCTAGGGCTCACAGTCAGTCAACCTGCTCAGTGAGCTCCATGCTGTGAGACACTGTCTCAAAAACAAGGCAGACAGCTGACAGTGGCTGAAGGACTAGAGATAGACCTCTCTCTGGCACTCACATACGCATGCAAACTTGCCTGTGACCTCTGAGTTTATTTAATCTAAAAAATGAAAAAAAAAAAAAAGAATGGATAGGGTCATGCTATCACTCCAGACAGAGTTCATCTGTTTCAAGGTTATTCATCCTAACTCCAATGGAATCTGATTGCACAAGTCCAGATGAGTGAGCTAACCACTAGTCTTCAGAGAAATAATTTAACTGACCAGAGTGAATCTTATCAGGTCTGTTCTTGGGAAACACTGGTTCTTTTTTCTTTTTTTTTAAAGATTTATTTATTATTACATGTAAGTACACTGTAGCTGTCTTCAGACACTCCAGAAGAAGGCGTCAGATCTCATCAAGGATGGTTGTGAGCCACCATGTGGTTGCTGGGACTTGAACTCAGGACCTTCGGAAGAGCAGCCAGTGCTCTTACCCGCTGAGCCATCTCTCCAGCCCCGAAACACTGGTTCTTTAGAAAGAGATTTTATCCCTAACATTCTTGATGTTAAAGTGTTTTGTTTTCATGGTGAAGAGAGTAGACTATATAGTTCAGGGTGTGTGCATTTTTGTGTGTGCAAGCATTGCACGACCACACACTCCAGTGCACATACTTAAAAGACCCATCAAATCACAGGTCAAAGCATCTGAGAACAGTCCTGCTGGACAGACACACTTGTTACCACTGTGACATGGACGTGGCTGCTGGACAGACACACTTGTTACTACTTTGACATGGATGTGGCTGCTGGAATAGAGAAACACTATTATCTTGTTTTGTGTGTGGATAAGCAGGTATATTTCTTACTATAACTCATGTTTTTATTATGTTAAATATACAGTTGCTTCTTGTCTCAAAAGGATAAGAAAGCCAGGATGATGGCTCAGGGGGGTAAAGGCTTGCTGACAAACTGAAACACTGGAGTTCAACCACTGGGAGTCACGTGACAGGAGGAGAGCCTCCCACGAAAGCTGACGTTTTCTTTTGTATACTATTATCTCCTCACTAAAAGTATTTTTTAATTTTTTTATGTTCATACAACAGTAAAATGTTAATGGAGAAAATGTTAACAGTCGCTGACAGGCACGAGCACAGCCATTAGGTGAAGCCGCACTAGCTGGCTTGGGAGTCAGTCTCTTGCCTGTTGGTTTTGTGTGACTGACTGACAGTCGTCTCTTCAGGAGCCAGAATAGTTCTGTTAGTGTACATGGAATCACTACAGTATTAATGAGTTAACAGGTAAGAAATGCTTCAAGCAATGCCTGACACCAACAGAGCTCAGGAAAGTTATTTCATCAACTGACAGACACTAGGACTCCCTTCAGATCAGAAGTCTCTGTGGACAGGCCCAGCCTAACTAGCTCCTGTCAAGGTCCTTTGGGCAGACACAAACTCCCCTTGCTTCTGATCAAATGATACAGGTAACAGACAAAGTATGTCTGGGAAAATGATTACTCTGGGTTGTGACTAGTTCTCTTCAGCACAACTGGTGGCTTTGAGGACATGAAGTACTGAGCTCAGACATGTTGGCAGCCACTTTCATGCCCTTTCTGAATGTCTCTGTTTCGCATGGCCAAGTAGCTGCTACGTGAACAGGGAAAAATCAAGCAGAGTTTGCCCAAGAAAGTCTTTGAAGACACATTAAAATGTAACTTCAAATAGTACAGCTCTACTGGGGACAGAATCACAGTAGCAGATTCACCTAGGGGGCCTACTGAGTATGTGGAGTCTTTTTTTCTGAAGAAGATGGCAGGTGTGAGCTGTGCCAAGTGTGCAATGTGGGGTCAGCGGCCATAAGTCATAGGTTGGGATGTATAGCTGGTGAGGATCTGCTGGCTGCACAGCAATTGCTGGTCAGTGACTGTCATTATTACCTGCAAAGGATCAGATGTGACTCTTTACATCTGCATTCTTCAACTTCATCTTTTTTTTTTCATTTTTTATATTTTCTTTATTTACATTTCAAATGTTACCCCTTTTCCTTGTTTCCCCTCTGAAAACCCCCTATCCCCTCCCCTTGTTCACCAACCCATCCATTCCTGCTTCCTGGCCCTGGCATTCCTCTACACTGGGGCATAAAGCCTTCACAGGACCAAGGGCCTCTCCTCCCACTGATGACTGACTAGGCCATCCTCTGCTACATATGCATCTGGAGCCATGGGTCCCACCATGTGTACTCTTTGGTTGGTGTTTTAGTGCCTGGGAGCTCTGAGGATATTAGTTAGTTCATATTGTTGTTCCTCCTATGGGGCTGCAAACCCCTTCAGCTCCTTCAGTCCTTTCTGTAACTCCTCCATTGGGGACCCCATTCTTCAACTTAATCTTATTGCTAAGGGGATAGGTGGCCACAAGGTATTTACCCAACTAACCAGTCCCATTTCCTGCTTCATTTCTTTTTACTTTTTTGGTGACTCAGTGAATTTCATTAGGGTGGTTTGCAGGGTGAAGGGAATTTATTTGACTGCACCACTAAAAAAAAAGTACCCCCCACCCATTAGAGTTTTCAAATTATTTTATTATATTGCTTTCATTAAAAAAAAAGATTTTCTTTAAATTTAATTTATATGTATGAATATTTTGCCTGCATGCATGCTATGTACCTGTTGAATCCCCTGGAACTGGGATTACAGTTGGTTGTGAGCCACCGAATGGGTGCTGGGAGTTGAGCCTGGGTTCTCTGCAAGAGCAGCAAGTGATGAGCTTTCTCTCCAGCCCTACTATATTGTCTCTTGAGAATCTGCTTTTAAATTGCTCCTGTAGGGTTCTAGTAATGGGTAAGACCACGCAAGCACGGTCTGTACGGTCTGCACGGCCTCCCTCTCGAGGGGAGTGCAGCCAGGCCTGCTCAGAAGGCGGGGCAGCAACTCCAGGGCGCAGAGTCCCAGCAAGCCAAGTCCCTGGTGTGGACTCAAGGCCATCAAACCCAGAAGTGCACCAGGCACAGAGAGCTTTAGGTTGCCATCTCTAATGTGTGTGTGAGGCCAGCTTGCAGGAGTCAGCTCTCCTTTCCCATGGTGGCCATGGGTTCTGGATAATGAGACTCAGGTGCTTAGGATTTGCAGCCTGCACTCAGATCTGTGGCGCCATCTGCTGCCCAGCTTCTGGTTCTTTTTTTCTTTTCTTTTCTTTTTTTTTAAATTTTTAATTTATTTATTTAATGTATATAAGTACACTGTAGCTGTCTTCAGACACACCAGAAGAGGGCATTGGATTCCATTACAGATGGTTGTAAACCACCATGTGGTTGTTGGGAATTGAACTCCTCTGGAGGAGCAGTCAGTGGTCTTAACCTCTGAGCCGTCTCTCCAGCCCCAGTTTCTGGTTCTAAAGGGTCAGAAGAGGAGCCAGTTCTAGGACAGCCAGGGCTACATGAGAAACTACCTCAAAATAAATAAATAAATAAATATCAAAAATAAAATATAATATTTGAAATCCGCTTAAAAGTAAGATGACCGATTGCATAGCAGTAAACCTTGTGACAACTGAAATCCGTTCTCTAGGACATGTAGCATATGATATAATCACAGGATGTAGGATGGTTCTCTAGAACCTGTAGCATATGATGTAATTATAGGATGGTTCTTTAAAACTGTTTCATATGGTGTAATTATAGGATATTCAGACAAATGTCAAAAAGATATGTCAGATGTTCATCTTCACCCAAGCATAAAATTCACACCTGTTAAAATTCCCCACTTCTAGTCAGTGTTAACCCCAGCCTTTAATCCCAGCAGAGGCAGGTGGATCTCTGTGAGTCTGAGCTCAGCCTTTTCTATCTCTCTCTCTCTCCAGAACAGCCAGAGCTACACAACAGGGACTAACAAACAAACAAACAAAAGCAAAAAAACAAAAAAACCCAAATTAATAAAACAATTCTGTCTCCCCTTAATTCAACACTTGTTGTATATATACTGTTCCCAACTTTGGTTCGCCTGACCTGAACACCAGTCAGCATCAAGGGAATAAAATTCATTCACACATGTTCTTTCTCCCTCTCCTCTGTCCTCTCTCCATTCTTTCTTTCCCTTCCTCCCTCCCTCTTTTTTGTTTTTTGTTCTTTTTGTATTTTTGAGACAAAGTCTCACTGTACAGTCTCAGGGGACCTAGAACTCATTCTGTAGAGCAGGCTGGTCTTGAACTCACACAGATGGCCTGTCTCTGCCTCCCCAGTGCTGGGATTAAAGGCCTCCCTCCCTCTTTTTATTGTGACCTTGTATACTAAACAAGAAGTCTGCTACTGAGCCACCTCTCCAGCCCTCTGCCATTCTCTTAAAGCCCTTATTTACAATCAGATGTAAACTGTACCTTGTGTCAAGTTGACCAAATACCCAACCAGGACAGAGACCTTCCTAAGGATCTCAATTCCTGCTCCTGAGACCTGAAAGTCTCTCCTCTCTCTCACTCTCCCTCTCTGCTTTTCTGAGACAGAGTTTCTCTGTTTAACAGCCCTGGATGTCCTGTAACTCACTTTATAGACAAGCCTGATTCTAACTCACAAAAATCTGCCAGCCTCTGTCTCCTGAGGGCTGGGATTAAGGGCATGCGCCACCATGTCTGGTGTGACTATGTCTTTTTAAGCAGAAGTTGGCTGGGCATTCTAGTTCTGAGAACAATAAGCATAGCTATGAGGGAATCAGCTGGCAGGGAGGAATACAGAGTGGGCAGCAGCCACCTGAGGTCTCTGATTAAAAAGCACCTCAAAATCAGGAAAGGGAGGCCAAACGTCAGGTTAAAAAAAAGAGCTTCTGTTAAAGTGGATTTAAGGTTAAAATAACCTCTAAAGTCTGTAGTCATTTCCATGTTGAATGTTAGCTTCTTTTTCCATTAGTATTCTACTGATATTGCCGACTGTCTGTGCTTAGAAATGGCTGGAGTTGGTGAATGCCAGCTAGACATCTAGCTGGTGAGCAGGAGTCTGTGGCTATATTAGTTAACCTTCAGATCATTATTGAGTGAGCCAGTATAATGAACCAAGTAATCCCGTTCTTCTATATGAAAGCCTCTAAGGAAGTTACGGGGTCTCGGGAGCCACTCGCCATGCAAAGACAATCTCACGCCCGCAAGGACGTTCTTCTTCACACAATCAAAAGCAGTGGAGTAAGTTAAAAACTAACTGGTATTCCATTTCCTTTAAACATCTTAGCAAAACGAGCCCTAATTTTGAAAATAAATGAGATCAAATCAGATAAAGAGAAATTCTTGGCAGATTCTATTATAGTACTAGGGGAGCGGGTTGTGAGGGAACGGTGTGTCCATTGAATACTAAACTTTCTAAGTCATTTGTTGTCCTTTAAAAATAATTTAAAAAAATCACAGGCGGGCAGTGGTGGCACATGCCTTTAATCCCAGCACTTTGGAGGCAGAGACAGGCAGATTTCTGAGTTCAAGTCAGCCTGGTTCCAGGACACCAGGGCTACACAGAGAAACCCTGTTTTGAAAAAAACCCCCCAAAAAACAAACAAAACAAAAAAAAAAATTCTCAAACAATAATAGGCATGGGGGATGAGAAAAGAGAGAGGAAACCATCATTGCTGCATTGCTGCACTGCCACTGAAACCAAATGTCCCAAAGTAGGCCTGCATTGAAGCTCAGAGTTCTCAACCCGTGGTGACCCCCAGGGGTCACCTAGGACCATTGGAAAACAGAGACTCACATTACTGTTTATGACAGTAGCTAAATCACAGCTATGAAGTAGCAATGAGAGTGATGTTATGGTTGGGGAATCACAACATGAGGAAGTGTATTAAAGGTTCCCAGCGTTAGGAAGGCTGAGAACCACTGCCCACAACAAAGAGGCTGCCTAAATAAATGTTGCATAAACTTCTAGACACTGAGAGGGACCTAGCATTCAGGGAGAGTTTGGGTTATCTAGAATATCTGAGTTCTGAACAATAAACATTTATGGACTTTTGAAGTTTTATTTGAATACCACCTGACACACATCTCCAGTGCTCAAGGAACAAGACTCCCATGGTGAGCCTGACATCACAGCAGTTGGCAGGGTTCAGAGAAGAAAGGGTGGCTAGTTACTCTTGACAGGCTATGGCAAGCACAGTATCTCCATCAATAAACCTCAAGCTAACCAAGACTATATTAAAATTCAGAACATCTCCAAGACACAGGTTACGGTCACTCCCTTTCCTCACCAGGCTGAATGATTCTCACGAAAGGTTTTCTCACAGTAAGGCTTTTCCTTACCCATTAAACAAGCTGCTCCCACCGTCTTCCATATTCTCACACAATCACTGGCTGCCTTTCTTCTTCTCTGTTACCTACAAAGGGAAACAACCTGTGAGCAGGGCTGATACATGGCAAGAAAAAAGCAACTTTTATAAAATTTATAGGTTCAGAAAAGTATTCATATATTACAACAGTGAAATTCCTATAACTTTTCAACTTTGAAATTTCAAAAAGCAGGAAACAACATGACCCGTGTTTCAGCTAAGAGCAACTTAGGATTCAGCCGTTTACAGGGAAAATAGACCATAAATGCAAGCATTAAAGGTTTCCTTCTAGAAAAAAAAAGCACTTCTATTTAAGATCACACACTATGTATATAACATGAAACAGTCAGAACTGAAAAATTATGCTAACAAAAACACTCCAGTACCAACAGCTAAACTTATTCATGCACAAGTGCAACGCATGATGGTTTGGAGAGGGTGTGAGATGACTCCTTTGTATTAACTGGTTTTTTTTACCTATATGGAAGCAGCAAGTATCTTTAAAAGCAAAAAAACAAGGATATTATATTAAGCAAAGAGAGAGTTTAAGAGTCTAATAGATTACACATGCAATCATTTTTTAAGATATCTGTCACCTTTCTTGGGATTTAATAAAACCCAATTGGTACATTAGCTGCTACACAACAGGATGGCAAATTCTCTGTTTTATCAGCCTAACAGTGAACACAAGAATTCCTCTTGAGGAAAACTTTCTTTTTGAAAATATGCACCCTTGATATGGGGCCCCACCTCTAAGGTCCAGTCTCCTTGGAGTGGGCGGTTCCTTGAAGAATGGCTGTCAAGATCTCAGAATGGTTGTAGAGAAAGGGAATTGCTCTGCATTCTACAGGGGAAAGGATTTGTTGTTTTATCTCTAAAAGGGACCCGGAGAAGAATGTTGAGAGGACAGAGAAGAAAAGAAGAGCCCTACAATAGGGCAGAGCTGGGATTGGGTGGGGGTGAAGTGCTCAGGCGAAGGACGGCTGAAAGTTGCCTGCATGAATGCAAAGCTAGGCTCTTTCCACCTCTATTTTGCTCCCTTTCTTTAGTTAGGTATACAAATCCACAATGCCCTGTGTGAATAGAGCCTTTCTGAAAATCAGACACACCAAGGTTCACATCTGGGTGCACTTGGTGCAAATCAGTCCTAGAGGGCGAGAGAAGTCTGGGCCCACAGGCAGAAGAGTTGCAGGGCCAAGACACTCACAAAAGCTTTATAGGAGAGCTTAATTTACTCTATATTATAGGCTGCGGGTCTGAGACACTTACCTAGACACACTACATTGACACTGTATGGATGGGGCCCCAAATTCAAACAGTATCCCTCTCTCTCACCCAAACATGCTGACTTCCAAAGTAATAACGTCGTCTCCCCTCAAAGCTAGTTACAGTTAAAACCAAGTAATTTTAATTTAATTTTAGATGTCTCCTCTCCCCAGCTAACTATATAAATCACCTCTATACTCAATAGCTGTAAGATCTGTAACCACATGGAATTTATATTTAACATACTCTATTTGATCTTAGTCTGAAGACCATGCTGGGTGCGGTGACACAAGCTTCTGATCCCAATGCTTCAGAAGCTGAGTTGGAGGCCAGGCTGCTCTGTGGTGCTGAGTATAGAATCAAAGGCAGGGCCTCCTCCATCAGGCAAGCACTCTACCAATAACACTGTATCCCCAGCCTACAATCTTAACTTTTCATCAGAGAAACTGAGCTTGCAGTTCAGAGATAAAGGGCTTGCCTAGCTCAAGGCCCTCAGTTCAAATCCCAGTACCACAAATCTCAAATGAGACGTCACTCTGTATTCCATTATATCCAATAAGACACTAGAAGGATCTGTTCATTTATAAGGGTTGGCACAGATCATGGAAGTGAACAAGCCTTAGATTCAGAAGCAAAGAGCTTGAGTGTATGGCCCAGGTGATCCACTGGGAGAGCTTGGACCCCTCACCTTCCTCCCCTGTAAGTAACATCAGCTGCACCAAAGATGCTGCTGAGTTAGTAAGAGAATGTGTGTGCATGCACCATAGATGAGTACATAGGAGAGGGTATACTGCAGAGAGGGGACCCCGGGATTTTAACATTCCAGGGGCTCTGAGCAAGCTGGAATCAAAAAGCCGGGTCATCCAGGCAGAATTCAAAGAATTCTGAAATGTGTTTGGCATTTGGTTCTTTATTTTACTTAAGTAATACCTAGTTTTAACTAGTAAGCTTTGTAGGGGTGAAAGGACATAATTAGATGAGAATTCTAGATTGAGAATTCCTTCTTACTAAAAAATAAAATAAAATAAAATAAAATGAGCTAAGAGACTGGTTTAGTGTGATCCTGTTCTCAAAACCATCCCAACCCCACCTACGATGAGCAGGAGCAGAGGCAGTCAGTCATGACCTTACTGTGCACCAGAGCTCCCATTTCATCACCGTGGAATTCTCCTCCTACCCTTTATGCCTCTACATACAGTGCACACTGTTAATTGGAAGAGTCTAACCTTCCAACATATAGTTACACAGTAACTTCAAAACAGTGATTCTGGCATCAAGGACTCCTTAGAAATACTAGAAAATGGTACGGAAAATGGTTCAACAGTTAAAAGCACATAGGCTCTTCAAAAGGACCTGGGCACCCATGTCAGGAGGCTCACAACTACCTATAACTTCACCTCCTGGGGTTCCAATACAGTCTTCTGTTTTCCAAGGGTACTATCCACCATAAATAAATAATTTTTAAAAGTTTAAAGAAGGAAGACAGACAGACAGACAAAACGATAGGCTAGAGATGACCCAGTGGTTATGAGCAAAGGCTGTTCTTGCAGAGGACCCAGGTTTGGTTCCCACCGTCAGGTGACTCACAAGGACCAGTAACTCTAGTATCAAAGGGCAGGCCCTCTTCTGGAGTCTGTGGGCACTTATTCAAACAGCCCCACCTAGACACACACACACACACACACACACACACACACACACACAACATTTAAAAGGGGGGGGGGCTGGTGAGAGCGGGTAAGAGCACCACCGACTGCTCTTCTGAAGGTCCTGAGTTCAAATCCCAGCAACCACATATGGCTCACAACCACCCATAATGAGATCTGACACCCTCTTCTAGTGCATCTGAAGACAGCTACAGTGTACTTACATATAATAATAAATAAATCCTTGGGCCAGTGGGAATGGGGCCAACCGGAGCGAGCAGAGGTACTTAAAGTCAATTCCCAACAACCAGATGAAGGCTCACAACTATCTGTACAGCTACAGTGTACTCACATACATAAAATAAATAAATCTTAAAAAAAAAAAAAACACTAGACAACAGTTTTACAAGCACAGAGCTGCAACTTTAACAGGGAGGGGACATGTGGGGATGTCCACTGCACTTCTACAAAACATCACTGTGTGAGGTGTTTCAAACACATTTGCCCTATCAAGCCTCAAAACTGAGATAGGTGGCCGGGCAGTGGTGGGGCACGCCTTTAATCCCAGCACTTGGGAGGCAGAGGCAGGCGGATTTCTGAGTTCGAGTCCAGCCTGGTCTACAGAGTGAGTTCCAGGACAGCCAGGGCTACACAGAGAAACCCTGTCTCGAAAAACCAAAAAAACAAATAAAAAAAATAAAAATAAATAAAAAATAAAAGGTCTGGAGATATGGCTCAGCAGTTAAGGTGTACATGCAGACAAGCATTCATATATATATGAGTATACATATTATATTCATACATATTATATATATTACATATATAAATCTTAAAAAAAAAAAAAGAAAAAAGAAAGAAAAGGTTCCAGTTCTTGCTAAATTACCTAAAAGTTAAAAGAATGTCAAAATTCCAACAGGGGATTTCAGTTGCAGAAGGCTGGCTTAGTATCATGTCCAAGGTCCTAGACTTGGTCCCTAGCACGGGAAAGAGAAGGTAGGGAGGATGGAGATGAAGGAGAGGAGGAAAGGCAGGAAGGGTTCCACATACATGAAATACAACAGGAAAACCAATTCCATCACGAAAAAAGAAAGACGTCCAGGAGACAACCTGGGAGTGCCAAGTCCAAGGAGTTCCATAAGGAAAAGCTGTTAAGACTACAAGTGATGGGTCTGACTACATTCATTTGTATTCAATAAGGAACAGTTAACAGATGACACTCACATGGCACTCTCATGGCTTAAAACCAACCAGGGAATGTGCAGATATTAAGTTTATAGATTATTATAATTATATAATCATATAATTTCTAGTTTTTATAGGAAACAAAGAGTATACAGAGGCAATTCACAGAAGAGAAGCAATTAAGTGAACCAGGAAGAAAGGTTCCAGCTCATTAGTGCTTTGCACAAGTTTACACTGAGACATCGTTACTAAACTGCAAAAAGTAGAAATATAAGTACTAGGGCAGTTGCAGACATGCCAGGCTTGTGGGGCGCAGTGTGATAGATCCACTTGGCGATCCTGGGCCTGTATCCCTGAAATTCTAAACTCTGCTGGGTTTGGGCCCTGCGAGGTAGCTACTGGTACTACTGTTTACAGTAGCCTAGGTACCCATTGCTATGGGGATCTATGTACACCATGGAATACTATGCCACAGTTAAGCTCAATTAGCTAAGTCTACAGCCAGCATAAGTGGATCTTCAAATAGTAAACAAAGTAAAAACCAGAGATAGATGGCATTTCCAGGGGATTCTAAAGCCAAATTCTCCAAGAGCAAGGTGGAACCAGATATTCTGTGACTAAAGATAAACACCTCCCATTACTAAATATTTTACAAAGATGCATCTAGAATTAAGAGCCTATATAAGACACATTAGAGAGTATTCTGTAGGGAAGGGATGTGAGAAAGATGAACACTTTCTCACTTTTGGCCACTGAAGTAAGAGTACTCAAACCATGGAGTGTGAAAGTGCTTGTCCCCAATCCTGATGATATAGTTTTGGTCCCTATAATACATACATCAGTAAAAGAGAACCAAGTCCCACACACAATTATCCTCTAACCATACATACACACACCTCATAATTACATACATACACACACCTCATAATTAAAAAACCTCTTAAGAAGGCCAGCTGGGTCTTAAAGGGTAGAGTGTGGTGGCACACACCTTTAATCCCTGAGCTGGGGAGGCAGAAGCAAGGCAGCTGGATCTCTTTGAGTCTGAGGCCAGTCTGGTCATATATGAGCTCCAAGACAGTGGGGGGTGGGGGGAGGCGGAGAGCTACATAGTGAAACTCCATCTCAATAACCAAAACAAACAAGACCACTCTGAACTCACACATATGTTGATTTATGCAAAAAGACCTTATAAAAGAGTTAAGTTTAAGTAGAATTTTTTTCTTATTTTTAATTTAAAAAGTTTGTTTTGGGGGCTGAAGAGATGGCTCAGCTGGTTAAGAGCATTGATTGCTCTTCCAGAGGTCCTGAGTTCAATTCCCAGCAACTACATGGTGGCTCACAACCATCTGTAATGGGATCTGATGCCTTCTTCTGGCATCAGTGTACTCATATACATAAAATAAATAAATCTAAAAAAAAAAAATCTTTAAAAAAGTTTGTTTTCACCGGGCAGTGGTGGCGCATGCCTTTGATCCCAGCACTTGGGAGGCAGAGGCTGGTGGATTTCTGAGTTCAAGGCCAGCCTGGTCTACAGAGTGAGTTCCAGGACAGCCAGGGCTACACAGAGAAACCCTGTCTCAAAAAACAAACAAACAAAAAAAAACCCAAACAATTAAAAATAAAAAATGAAATAGAAAGAAATAAAAAAGTATGTATATTGGACATATAAGGAAAAAGTAAATTATACTAGAGTATGTATATTACAACTACCCAGTGAGCTCACACACAAGTGTTTGGAACATGCATGTAGAGGCCTGAGGTCAACACCAGTGTACTTCCTTGAACACTTGCCGCTCCCCCCACCCCCCTCTCCCTCTCTCTCTAACTGAAGCTCATGATTTGGCTGTGCTGGCTGGCTAGTGAGCTTCTCTAGCCCTGGCCTACAGCATTGATTGGAGGAGCAGCCGCCTCGCCTGGCTCTTCATATGGTCTGCTGAAGGAGTAGCACTTTATTGACTAACCAGTCCCCCTAGAAATCATTCTCTTTTTTTTAACTTTATTTTTTAGATTTTAAAAATCTTATTTGTGGAGGCTGGAGAGATGGCTCAGCGGTTAAGAGCACTGACTGCTCTTCCAAAGGTCCTGAATTCAATTCCCAGCAACTACATGGAGGCTCACAACCACCTGTAATGGGATTTGATGCCCTCTTCTGGTGTGTCTGAAGACAGCTACAGTGTACTTATATAAATAAATAAACCTTTAAAAAATTTATTTGTATGTATGAGTGTTCTGTTTGCAAGTATGTATATGCACCACACGTGTGTCCATGAAGTCAGAAAAGGGCACCAGATACCCTAGAACTGAAGTTACAGCTAGTTGTGAGTTGGCACTTGGGTGTGAGGGACTGAACCTAGCTCCTTTGTTGGCAGAGTAGTGTGAGCTCTAAACCACTAAGCCATCCCTCCAGCCTCAGAGCTCATCATTTTTTTTGTTTGTTTTTGTTTTTCTTGTTTTGTTTTCTATAGAGACAGGGTTTCTCTGTATAGTCCTGGCTGTCCTGGAACTCACTCTGTAGACCAGGCTGGCCTCGAACTCAGAAATCTGCCTGCCTGTGCCTCCCAGGCACTGGGATTAAAGGCAGGAGCCACCACTGCCCCGCTCATCATTCTTGAAGGTAACCAAGCCTAGAGCTTGCTGCATGCTAGGAAGTAAACCCACTAAGCTGTAGCCCTAATCCTTCAGGGTTTTTGTTTTTTTTGTTTCTTGTTTTTTTTTCCCTTCATACAATAGAAATATATTTTGAGAGCCAAATGTGGTAGCTCATACTTTTAACTCCAGCACTTGGGAGGCTGAGACCGAAGATCAAGAAATCAAGATCAGTCCTAGCTGCCCAGAAAGTTCAAGGTCAGCCTGAGCTACCTGAGACCTTATCTTCCAAAACAAAAAAACATACAAAAAACCCCCGAAAGACTAAAAAAGGAAGAAAAGCAGCTTTAATTAAGTTCTTTAAATAAGCTGGACTGGAACACAAGCAACTCTAAAACTCTAGCAACTTCCACACCCCAGTCTACAGGGAAGACACTCATTCCCACATGTGCACTGAGAAAACAATTCCTTTTGGAGAATCCCCCTGCCCCCATCCGTTCTAACTGCTTAGAAGCCTCAGCAGATCGCCCTGTTCTAAGAGACTTCAAAGGCAGACCACTGGACACTATGTAGGTGCCATAGTTAATGTGCTCATCAACACATGCTAACACAGCCTGACTCACAGGGACCAGGAGGCAACTCAATAAAGCAGTCACTGCACAAACACGCAGCCTCAGTTCTCACTCACAAAGGAAGGAACACTGTGAATTCCCTTGGAATCTCAGTGGGAGAAGGGTGGAGACCGGAGCATCCCTGGAGCCCTTTGGGGGTCAGCCCTAGGTCCCAGTGAGAAACCCTGTCTTAAAAAGCAACACAGCCTGGGCAGTGGTGGCGCACACCTTTGATCCCAGCACTTGGGAGGCAAAGACAGGTGGATTTCTGATTTCAAGGCTAGCCTGGTCTACAGAGTGAGTTCCAGGACAGCTAGGACTACACAGAGAAACCCTGTCTTGAAAAAACAAAACAAAACAAAAACAAAAAACAAAACAAAACAAACCAACAAAAAAAAAAGCAACACAGATGGCTTCTGTAGGATGTGGTCTGAGTTTGACCTCTGACCTCCTCTCTCTCTCTCTCTCTCTCTCTCTCTCTCTCTCTCTCTCTCTCTCTCTCTCTCTCTCACACACACACACACACACACACACACACACACACACACACACAAACCTGGTTACCATGTTCAGTGCAAAATGACAGTTCTACTCCACATCCTCTTAGGATAGAACATGAGGGTTAAAAAACAAAAACCCAGTTACCCTCCCCACTTCTCTGATCTTTATAGACAAGGGCTATATCTATGTAGCTCAGGCTATCTTAAACATGTGGCTGCCATCTTGCTTTCCCCTCCTGACTGCTGGTACTACAATGTTAAGCCACCACATCAGGCTTCATACTTCTCTTTTTATCTCAAGTACATGGATACAGAACAAGTTCCTAGAGAGGGACATACGCACATTTGAAATTCTAATAATAAACATTGCCAAACTTACCTCCAAGAAAAGTTTCCATTCCTGGCAACGGTGTGCACAGTTTTCAGCTGTCCCCAACCCCCATCGACTGGCTAGCACTGACTTTTACATGTTTGTCATTTAAAAGGGTACAGGTAAAGGGGTAGTAAGTTATGTTTCATTTTATTTATATGTAAATGTTTGGAACTACTGAATTTAAAGCTTGGGTAGATTTTACAGCGAATAATAGCTGTAGACTAAGATGAATTCAAGAGTCATGCTAATAGTGTAACTGGGGAGGCTGTTGTTGCTTGACCCATAGGGATTTCAACATGGGGTATACCATGCCATATGCATGGGGTATATCTGCCACACATCTGGAACATCTGAGTGTACTTGGCTTTATGGTCAAGCACTTACTTTCCTGTTCCCTAACATGATGATAGGGGACCTCTGGAACTGTAAGCAACCCAGAATTAAGTGCTTTCCCTTATAAGAGTTGCCATGATCATGGTGTCTCTTCACAGCAATAGGAGACTGACAAATAGACTTAAAGAGTTATTTTTTTAAATTACTTATATGTATGTAAGCATGCCTGCATACGTTTATGTATGTGTATTACATGGGTGCAGACACAGTCTTAAAGTGCCATGTGGGTGCTAGGAAGCAAACCTGGGTCTTCCACAAGAGCTCTAAGATTTCCTAAGCACTGAGCTAGCTATCTCTCGAGGCTGCTGCTGCTTTTTCTTTTAAGCCTTTTGTATGGGGCAGTGGAGGTTTATGTGCACCAAGTTTATATGCCTGAAGAGGCCAGAAGAGGGCAATGGATCTGCAGGAGCTGGACTTAAGAGATGGTTTTAAGTCACCTAATGTAGGTCCTGGGCACCCAATTCTGCTCTCCTGTGATGTTTAGGTAACACAGTTTAATATTACTTTGAATTCCAGCTCATTCGGCCTCTTCCTCCCAAATGCTGGGATTGCAGGTACATTCTATTCTACCATGCCTGGCTGGGATTTGGGTTTAGAAAAACAAAATACTAATTCAGACCCACAGACTTTGTAAGTGCCTGCATGAATGAGATGACCTCTGTTCATAAGTGCCAATTCACCCTCAGAGGCTCAATGCCCTGTGATGATAACCCTAATAGTAACAATGACTGAAATAAGCTATTCACATTTTCTTTCCCAATTTTCTTACCTCCAGGTAACAATTTTTTTTCAAGGAGAATCAAATTAGCTCTAACAGGCACTGTGACCTTACTATCCTGATAAATTAGTAGCTATCATTATAAAAATAAGTACCATAATTTATCTGCCACTCTAGAAGGATTTTAGCTCAAAACTGATAAATCAATAAACGTCTACCCATCCTTGCTTTAATTTTCAAATAAAATTTACATTGACAAGATAAATGAATCCTTCAGGCTATTTAGGAGTCAACTGTTCTTGCTGCTCTAACATCCCCCACACAGGCCTGTGCTAGTGAAAACACACAATCGCCCGCCCAGCACATCTTCCCTTTATTCAGAAACTGAATAAAGAAAGAGTGCAGAGCCTCGGTGGGACACAGGTTAAAGCTCAGCTATAATTTATATTTTGATCACTCAGCTGCCTTTTGTAGAGGCTGATGCAAAGGTAGGACCACCTTTCCTTTGGGAGCTAAGCGACAGACAAAAGCACCTTCCTAACTCAGCCTCAGCAGCACTGCCCTCCCTCCACGGAGCAGTCCCTGGCCCAGCAAGAGCAGCACTGCCTGGAGGCTTCTGAAAACAATGCTGGAAGCTTGCTATTCTACTGGAGTGGGAGCAGTGAAGACTGGTTTCCTGGGGTCTAAACTATGCAGTGCCCTGCTAATCCTTCCCAAATCCCACAGCACACAAAATATCAAACTGAACCTCAGGCAGTGGGTTACAGAAGGTCCTAACATTTCTATGGCTAAGGAGGGCATGATGGAAAGGGAGAGAGATACATACAAAAAGCCTTTCACAACATGCAAAAATTAATTTTTACTGATTCTCTTATGATGTGCTATTCATGTGTCAGCCACCACTGTGCGGAAAGCATGGAACAACAGCATTTTCACACAGTGAGGCTGGGAGAGATGCTACTCGAGTATAAATTACTAATTAGCTCAAAGGAAGACAAAGAGAAAAAATACCTGTCACAAAATGCTGTTTACAACTTGACACATGATAAAAACAACACTGAACATTTCAGAGGAGCCCTTACTTTCCAGATTTGTATTAACATGTGAATGGGAAAGGAATGGTATTATAGTCTTAAAACTGTCCATGTCTCAGAGACAATAATACATGACTAGAAACAATGCTTCTCAAATAATTTGTAATTTTCTCGTCCTTATAAAAGGGGAGTGTTTCTAATTATTACAATCAGCTTTTACAAGAAGCTACATTTCATAGCTGGGATAACAGCTTAAAGAAGGGGAGAAAAGGAAATGAAGCCCACAAGCTCTGGGTCTCACATTAGTCAGAAGCAATAGCCCTGGCTTCAGCTGGGCAGCTCTGTCTGCATTCACACCTTAACATCCTAGACTGCAGACTCTCTGGAGGTGAGATGGGGCCAGTTCATTTCCTCCAGTGCTAACACTGGGAAAGGTTCAAAATTTAGGTTGGAGGTGGTGACTACGTTATCATTTCCATAGATGACCTCAATGTACGGCAGACCAACTTATATGAATCCCAGTCAACATTCCAGAAGCAGAACCCTGTGGATGTTGGTCCTTTCTAGCTCCTTGAAGCTGCATAAAAATCTTCAAGATAGAAATATCACCTCAGCCGGGCAGTGGTGGCACACGCCTTTAATCCCAGCACTTGGGAGGCAGAGGCAGGCGGATTTCTGAGTTTGAGGCCAGCCTGGTCTACAGAGTGAGTTCAGGACAGCCAGGGCTACACAGAGAAACCCTGTCTCAAAAAAAAAAAAAAAAAAAAAAAAAAAAAAAAGAAAAGAAAAGAAAAAGAAAAGAAAAACAAACAAACAAACAAAAAGTATCACCTCAAATATTTCATGGCACAGCATAACAGCCGTTTCTCACACAGTGCAACATTAGCAGCTACTATGTCCTAAGGATGCAACATAACTTTTTGTGACTAGCAGGAGCCTACACATCTGTCATTTACAGGTGACAGGATCCTTCCCAGCATCTGCTAAAGAAAAGTACCCTGAATAACCCTAACAAGTTATTACCCTCCTAATATTTATTCATTTAGGTTTCTTAAGAGAAGGTCTTACTTTAGCCCAAGCTGGACTGAATCAACCTAGCCCAGGCTGACCTGGAATTTATGGTAATCCTTCTGCCTCAACCTCCTGATTGCTGAGACTCCAGGTTTTGAACTAATACCCCCTGACTTCTAAATTCTATCTTGACATAGTACACCAAATGTTCATTTTTTTCCAAAGGTATTTATTTATTTTGAGACAGGGTCTCTCTATGTAACCCTGGCTGCCCTAGAACTTACTATGTAGACCAGGCTCACAGAGATCTTCCTGCCTCTGATCCCTGGGTGGGTCACCACACCTGAGCCCTATTTTAATTTTTTATGTGCATGAGTGTATTTGCCTCTATGTATGTATGTATGTATGTATGTATGTATGTATGTATGCATGTATGTATGTATGTACCACATGCAAGCCTCATGATGCTGAAAGCCATATGAAGTCACAGGATTTCCTAGAAATGGAGTTAGAGGTGATTATGAGCTGCTGTATGGGAGCTGAGGTCCGCTGCAAGAGTATCTCTTAACCACTGAGCCATCTCTCAGCCTCCTTTAAAAGAAAAAAAAGGCTTGCTTATGTACGTATGTATGAATGTATGCATGCATGCATATATGTATGTATGTATTTAATTTGTTTTGTTTTGATTTTTTAAGACAGGGTTTCTGTGTAGCCCTGGCTGCCCTGGAAGTTACCCTCACAGAGACCTGCCTGCCTCTGCCTCCTGAGTGCTGAGCTTTACGGTGTGTGCCACCACACCGGGGAATTTTATTTATATGTATGTGTCTTGTGTGGGGTATGTATATATGAATGTAGATGCCCTTAGAGACCAAAGGTGTCAGAGGTCCCCATACCTGGAATTACAGGTGGTGTAGAGCCACTCAGCATGAGTGCTGGGAATTGAACTCAGAGCCTCTGTAAGAGCAGTAGGCACTCTTTACCACTGAGCTAGCTCAGTCCCTTCCCTTTTCTTTATTAAGACACACGTGTCCAAATTAATTTTCTCCTATGTTATTTGTTTAAACATTTTTAGCAATGATAAAGCAAATCATATAAAAACCAGCAGCGAGTTTGAATGAAGGCATATAAAAATCTCTTTACGTCACTTCTGCAACTTCCCTCAAGACTGAAAAACTAATAAAACCCACAGTCATAAAAATGTAGTTTTGCAGGTCATGGTAGTGAGAGAGCAGGAGTTAGACAGACAGGGAGAGTGGACCTAGCTAGGTAATAAAGGTGTCACATTTCCAAGATGGCCAGCTTCTTCCTCACCCCCCAGACAGAGACAAGCAGCTCTAGTCTCCTCCAGCAGGCCTCTGCTGATGGACTGGTTCAACAAGTTCAAGGTCAGATCTGCACTCAAGAGCTGGACCAATCCACCCTCCTGTCCTCAAACAGACCAAACCTCCGGGAGGGGGGGAAGGCTCTTCAGAGGCGTTGGAACAGCAGCCCTGGAGAAGAGACTGCAGCAGAGCCCGCTGAGCCAAGCCTGCTGAGCCTCTGCTCTGCAGAGGGAGAGCCTTTTCTCTAGGTGCCTGCCTGTTGCATGCATCTTCTCACCCCAACATATGCCTTGTCCATTCTGTCTGCGGTGCTGGAGCACTCTCTCTGCTGTCCCTGTGCTGGACCACTCTCTCTGCTGTTCCCTGTGCTGGACCACTCTCTCTGCTGTTCCCTGTGCTGGACCACTCTCTCTGCTGTTCCCTGTGCTGGAGCACTTTCTCTGCTGTTCCCTGTTGCGCTTCCATCTTTCTTGCTGTGTAGTTCTGAACTGGCAGAGAAAAACAAACCCAATCCAGACCCCTTGACTGTATCATTTCAAGACCCCCAAGATAAATCAGTAGCACAGCCTACACTTACAGAAATCGGAAGGTGTAGGCAGGAGGTTCAAGAGTTTCAGCTACATAAGAGCCCATAGCAAACAAACAAACAAACACTTTAAAAAACCTCACCAATGGGGCTGGAGAGATGGATCAATGCTCAAGAGCACTGACTGCTCTTCCAGAGGTCCTGAGTTCAAATCCCAGCAACCACATGGTGGCTCACAACCATCTGTAATGAGATCTGACGCCCTCTTCTGGTGTGCCTGAAGACAGCTACAGTGTACTCATATATAATAATAAATAAATCTTAAAAAAAAAAAATTCTCACTAACAGAAGCCCCACCCCATTTTTCCTGTCACGATTTACACACTCAGCTACTAAGTTAAGCAGTCAGTAGTCTCAGTAGAGACAGATAGAGAGTCCAACTTGGTAGCCCAGGTTAGGCCAGAATTTACTCAGGCTGTTCTTGAATGTATGGGTAATTCTTCTGCCTCAGTCTCCCATATGCTAAGACTCCAGGTGCGAACCACCATATTCAACAAACTATGTTTTTAATTTTAGTGAGTAAACTGATTCATGTCACCAGATGAAAACTGGTACTTAGTACATTTTTTTTAGGTAGGCATACATAAAGAGAGAATAAAGAGGAAAATAAAATAACAATGTTCTGAACAGATTTTTACTTATGGATAGCTTAAGTGTAACTTCCATTTTTCCTCAAATAGCAATAATCTTTCAACTGAGTAAAAAATATTTTTCCAACTTCAAAAGTGAATAGGCAATTTGCAACACAGTAAGGTGCTAGAAAACTGGTTTGGGGTTGTTGGTTTTATAAAAAAAAATTTTAGGATAAAAAATAAGTAAAAGCACAGGAGAACCCTGTGTAGCATGTGATTCGGATGTTGTCACCCTGTGACACAGGTCCTAGGCTCACCACTTATAAAGAAACAGAACAGGGTGGTGTATGGTGGGAAGCTTCTCAAATTCCAGACCTGGGGGAAAGGCAGGTTAAGATTCAAGACCAGCACTCAGGAGGCAGAGCAGGAGGATCTATGAGTTCAAAGCCAGCCTGGTCTACAGAGTGAGCTTCAGAAGAGCCAGCACTACATAGAGAAACCCTGTCTCACAAGAAATAGAAAAAAAAATTCAAGGTTATTCTTTTCTATACATACAGACAGTTCCAGATTTTAGGTCCAGCTGAGCTATATGAAACACTATTTTCAATAACAAAGAAAATGGGAAAAAGGAGGGAAAGGAGGAAAGGAAGAGGAGGGAGAGGAAGAAGGAGAGGAGGAGGAGGGAAAAGAGGAGAGGAGGGAGAGGAGGAGGAAGAAGGAGAGGAGGAGTGGGGAAGAAGAGAGGAAAGAGGATGTTTTAGAATAGAACTGCAGATCTTGATAGGACTGGAAAGAAGATCTATGAAAGAAGAACTATGAGAACTAATCTCATAGCTGAGATTCACATAAAAAGCCAGACAACTGGCATTTATCTGTAATTCTAGCACTGGGGAGTCAAAAATGACAGGCACCTGGAGCTTCCTGGCTAGCCAGCCTAGCTTAGAAGGTGAAGCCAGATAAAAGGTAGGGCGTGACTAAGGAAACACTTACACCTACTCGTGTGCATGGGTATACACAGACTGAAGAGCTGAGGGGTAAGGGTGGTAGAGCACGTGCTTATGTACATGAAGCACCGGGTACAATCCCCATCTACAAATATAAAATAAAATAAAAAATAAGGCCGGGCGGTGGTGGCGCACGCCTTTAATCCCAGCACTTGGGAGGCAGAGGCAGGCGGATTTCTGAGTTCGAGGCCAGCCTGGTCTACAGAGTGAGTTCCAGGACAGCCAGGGCTACACAGAGAAACCCTGTCTTGAAAAACCAAATAAATAAATAAATAAATAAAAAATAAGTATATCATTGATAGAAATAGTATTTGTGCTGAAAGACTATTAATAATCAGATAAATATGTCGTTGTAGAAATAGGGAAGTCCCTTCATCTCAAAGGACCCTTTATTTCAGTACAATAGTTTAAGAGTCCTGCCTCGGAACTGCTGGGAGGAGTTGACTCACGGCAGGTTCTGGTACTCAAGGGTCATGCAACTCAGTGACACCTTCTGCTACCAGTGCAGAAGGTTGCTTGCTTGCTTATTTGTGTTTTGAGACAAGATCACCTTAGAGCTCAGATTGGCCTGGAACTTAGTAGTCCAAGTTAGATTCAAACTCCTGGATATTCTCCTGTCTCCTCAATATTCTCTGCTTCCTCACTGCTGGAATTACAGCCATGAGGTATTACACCAGCTAGTGATTTTATAAATGCAACAATAGTGACTTTTTTCCTAGTAAAAGATTGAGGACAAAGCAAGGAAATGAATATGAATAACATTAAGTATGCACTGATTATTAAAAAAATAAATCTCCTAAAAATAAAAGAGACTACCTACAAGATTCCCTGTTGACACTTTAGATTTCTAAGAAAATGGGGTAAATTTGATCTACCTGGGATAATTTAGGTAGGATAGTGACTGAAGTCGCAGATAAACCGGAGGTTCTTTCAAGGTCTCTTCCCATCCAAAGACTCTACAATTAACCAGAAAAAAAAAATTATGTACATCCGACTCGTCCAAATCTGAAAATATAAGTAAGTTTTATTCTTAGCAAATAACTAAAACAAAAGTTAAGTTCCAGTGATGGCTGGGTTTGGTGCTGGAGCCTATAATGCTGGTACTCAGAAGCTAAGCAGAAGGACGGCCACAAATTTAAAGCTAAGTTAGACCACACAGTCAGCTTAAGACCAGGCTGGCCTACAGTGAGACGTCATGTCTCAAAACAAAAACAGAAAACTAGGGACAAGCCAGGACAAGCCAGGTTTGGTAGAGCTCACCTTTACTCCAAGTACAGGAGAAGCATAGGAAGGTGGAGCACTATGAGTTCCTGCCAGCCTGCTCTATATAGTAGGTTCAAGGCTAACTAGAGATATACAGTGAGATCTTGTCTCAAAACAAACCACCAACAAACTATGGTGAACACAGCTAAAACCTAACACTGGAGTCCTTTTAAGCAATAGTGTCTGAATTTAAAATCATTCATTTTTCAGCTAGGCATGGTGACCCACCGCTTTAGTTCCAACATTATGGCAGCAGAGACAGGTGAGTTCAAAGCCACCTTAGTCAACACAGTAAGTTCCAGGCCAACCAGGGGTGTGTAGTGAGACCAGCATCCCATAAACAGAAAAGATCATCCATTTTCAGTTCTAGAAATGTGTGCTGAGGGCTGAGGGTGCTGTTCCTTGGTAAGAATATTTGCCCAGCACATGTGGTACTCTGGAGGTGGTGACCAGCACAGAGGAGGAATAAAGCAGAGGAAGGAAGGGAGAGGGGGAGGGAGAGGGAGAGGGAGAGGGAGAGGGAAAGCAGTATGAAGCAACCATTCCCAACAGCGCTCTAGTACACAAGAGCACTGCAATGGAAACAGAAGGCCCCGCTCAAAGAAGCTCCTTCCTTTGACTGAGCCTGTAGCTTGTATTATCAGACACACAGACAGAACACCTTTAGACAACTGCATCATAAAAATGACAGTACCAGGCTGGAGATGGCTCAGCAGTTAAGAGCACTGACTGCTCTTCCAGAGGTCCTGAGTTCAATTCCCAGCAACCACATGGAGGCTCACAAACCATCTATAATGGGATACGATACACTCCTCTAGTATGTCTGAAGACAGCAACAATGTACTCATATAAATAAAAATAAATAAACCTTAAAAAGTGAGAAACCTTTAAAAAAAATTTAAAAAGAAAGACATTACCTTAAACAGCCCAAACACAGCTACACAGGCATGTGCACATAATTCACATAAATAGCCATCTCAAATTAAAGATACTCTTCATTTTCAAAGTTAATATTTTCAGACTAATCTCAGTTAGCAGCAAAAAATTATAATTAAAAAATTTTCTATGCCAGGCAGTGGTGGCGCACGCCTTTAATCCCAGCACTTGGGAGGCAGAGGCAGGCGATTTCTGAGTTTGAGGCCAGCCTGGTCTACTGAGTGAGTTCCAGGACAGCCAAGGCTACAGAGAAACCCTGTTTTGAAAAACCAAAAAAAAAAAGAAAGAAAAAAAGTCTCTAAGTTGCTAAAATCACTACCTACTTTGAATCTGCCTAGCAGAAGCCATGAACTATATGCTTGCCCTTAGTACAACTAACAGTTAATCCAGAGTTCAGATTCTAAGTTACACACAGGCACGCACGCACCATGTTTCTGATATTCACAAACCAAAAGTAAACCTAATGCCAGAAACCTAAGTTTTGCTCCATATGCAAATATCCGCCAAAGAAGAGCAATCTAAAGATCACACAACCCTGGAAACGGAGGCTGGGCTGTTTTATTAGAGATAATGCTAACCCCAGAGGTGTGTATTGGCCTCTTCTTATGTTTGTTTGTTTAGACACAGTCTCCTGTAACCCAGGCTGGACCCGGCCTCACTCATGTAGACAAGGCTGACCTCTACACCTTGGGAGTGCTAGGATGACAGGTATGCACCACCATGCAGTGCTCAGGAATCCAACCCAGGCCTTCATGAATGCTAGGCGAGCCCTCTACCAACTGAGCTGCACACCCAGTCCCTGGACGAGGACTGCTTGAGGTTACCTTGTTTGCAGTGCTGAGGACCAATCCCAAGACCTTGCATTCCCTAGACAAAAGCTCCACTGCCAGCAACACTTACAACCTCTTCAGGACTTCGAGGGGAAAAGGTGCCATTGTTTATCTGAATGTACACCAGTGAAATAACCTAGAGAACACAACTGGAGAGATGATGGCTCAGTGGGTAAGAGCCCTTGGCCTGCTCTTCTCAGAAGACACACACTAGATTCCTAGCACCCACACACTGCTCACAACTGTCTAACTCCAGTTCCTGGAGAATCTGACTCCGTCTTCTGCAGTGGCCCTCTGTAAACACCAGGCATGCATGTGGTATACAGACATACATGCAAGCAAAGCACCCATACACATAAAATCTAAAAAAAACTTCAAGAATAGTTTTACCCCCTGTGCTCCTGGAAAGAAATTATACATTCTTTTTCACATTATCAAATATGAAATAAATACTCATTAATATTCTTAGCTAAATATAATCACTTTAGAATGAAAAATCATTAAAACACACTACCAAGAAAGAATAACCTAAAATTTGTCCCTAAATTCTCATCTGCCCTTTAATTCCCAAAATGGTCTTATAGGGCAAGAGAGATGGCTTATTGGGTAAAGGAGCTTGCTGCCAAGCCTGACAATCTGAGTTCAATCCCCAGTACACTCTTGATGGGAAGAGAGAGCCAACTTCCACAAGTTGTCTTCTGACTTCCATAAGTGTTCCACATACATACAAATAAATGCAATTATTTTAATTAAAAATGAGCCTTACAAATCAAAAAGGTTCTAAAGAATATTAGTATACCCTTCCTATTCACAATCATAAAACACAACAGGCAGAGGGACTACAATCTTACAGAATTTTTTTTCATATAAGATACTCATAAATCCACTATGTAATCTAAAAGATGACTCCCCCGGCTCTAAAATTCTCCACAGCTCTACACTCCACCTTTCTTCATCATTGTCTGAAAATCTGCAGAGTGAGAAATTACCCCATGAAAAATGTCTCAAACAAAACTGAAAGCAGCATACGAACTCAATGCCCTCCCTCTCACTTCAGACTCCTGCTCAGTAAAACTTCCCTACTTCCCTGGTTGGTTATTCACACCTCTCTCTCTCTCTCTCTCTCTCTCTCTCTCTCTCTCAGTTGCTGAAAACAATTAGGCAGAAATCTGTCTGATTAATGAAAACCAAACGAGTCATGTCTTTCTGTCCCCAAAGGTGCACTCTTCAATGAGATGCCCAGGCCAGTGCTGTCAGCTCTAAAACTGCTCCTTCACCCACCCCAACTACCACATCACACAGTCACATTGTAAATAAACACAACTTGTTTACCCTTTAGCACAACATTAGGTTTTCAGCACCCAAGGCGGCCAATTTTTCTATCCCACAAGAACAAAATCAAGTAAAAATGGGTCTCATCTTTTCAAAGTGGACATGAAAGTGGATTTTCCTGCAATGAAAGATGGAAACTGGATCCAAGACTCAAGAGCAAAAGGTTTCTGGAATTTCCTATTATTAGGGACAAAAGGACTCACAAATTCAATACACATTTCTCTTAACAAAGAACTCCTATGGTGCACCCCCACCTGGGCCCCTACTTCTCAGGCTTTAAGAGTCTAGGTCCCCTTTCACTCACCATGGTTCCTTATCTTCTGCACCAAAGGCTCCCTACATTGGATCCTTCACTACAGCGTTTGTTCCCTGCCCCTTCCAGACCTTCCGGGGCACCCCAGGGCAAAATATTCGGTTCCCACGCCTGTGCAGCCCACCCCAGTTCTATACCCACCAGGACTCCCCTAGCATCCCTTAATCTTTTTTCTCTTCCCCAACTCCCCATCCCATCCTTTAATTCCCAGGGCCCATCTCTTCGTTGCTCATCTCCTCGGGTTGCCTTTCATCCAGTCTTTTGACTCTACTATCTTTATCTTGCTGAACCTCTTCAATAAACAATTCCCCAGTTTCCCCGTCCCAGCTCACCATCATTCTTCCACCCTGCTTCTAGCGTCCTTTCAGCGTTTTTCTCTTTCTCCAAGAACTGTCCTATTAACGCCCAGCTCTCAGCTCGCTTCCCTTTAGCCCTTCCACTAACGCTTCGATTCTTGATTCCACCTGGTTGTGATCCAGATCTGTCTCCCTCACTTTACAGAATTTACACCTCACCAGCTACTGACCCACACCTTGTCGATCCCACCCCAGCGGCTCCCAGCCCTGCAGCTCATCCCCAGCTCTGCACTAGTTCACACCCTTGTCACGTCTGGCTCTTAATCACTCTCCTCTACTCCCAACTACTACCCCAGCTCCAAGCTCCGGCTCCGCTCCTTCCTTGTGTTCCACTTGCAACTCTTCTGCCCCTGGCACCCCTCACCCCAACACCTCCCACCTGCCAAGCCTTGCCTCTTCCAGACCCCTGCTCCTAGCCCTGACCCCGGATCCCTCTTCCCAGCCCCGGGCTTCCTAACCTCATCCCTGGGCCAGCCTGGGCTCCTTTCTCACTCCACTCTCTGGCTTCTAACCCTTTCTCTCCTAATCCTCCTCATCTCAGACTCAGCGAAGCACCGCCCCTCCGTCCGCCCCAGTCTGCCTTCCCCTCTCTCCCCTCAAACCTTTCACCTCAGACCCCAGACGTCGCCCACCCCGCCAAAACGCAGCGTCCGCGCGCCGGGGCTCGCGCCTTCGCGGTCGCCGCCCGCCGTCCCCGCCCCGGGCGCCCGGGCCCGCCGGCGTCGCGGTCCCGCCCCCTGCCGCCGCTCCTCCCGCCCGCTAGGCGCGCGCCGCCTTTGTCGCCCCTCACCCGGTGAGGGATTTTTTTTTTTTTCTCCTTTAAAAGGGGAGGGCCGGCACGCCGGGGCCGCGTGTCCCCGCCTCCGAATGTCTGCGCGAACTCCCAGCCACTGCTGCCCCTCACGCCCCCGGCCGCCCCCTCGGCCGCCCCGCCGGCCCTCCGCCCCCTTCCCAGCCCCCTCCCCCTCTATTTACCGCCATCATCAGCACGCGCGAGCTGTCACCGGAGCGCTAGACGACCGGGCGGCCCCGCCCCTCATCGCCCATTGGCCCGCCCGCCAGAGCCCCGCCCCCAGGTCCCGCAATGCGCCAACGGCGCACCTCCCGGCCGACCCCGGGCCCCCGCGCCCCTTACGCAGGTTCGTGCCGCGGGCACCAAGTTTTGGGTCAGCGGCTGTGGCGGGCCGGCGTGAGAGGCAGAGACACAGCGCGGCGTGAGTCACCGGCAAAGTTTGGTTGAGGCACAGAAGGGTACAGAAGAAGGTTTCTAGACAAAGAGGCTCTTAAAGGTACAGAGTCTACGGTCTGGCCCTCCTCCTTAAAGGGCCAGGCACTTTTCCGAGCGCCCCACCCCCACCCCATAATCTGTAAAGGTAAAGGAATTCTGCACACCCTGCGGCTTACCTTCTGTACGTCTCACCGCTCCAAAGAGGCCTTTCCCACTTCCATGTATTTTTTGGTTTTGTTGTTTTCTTTACGGTGTAGCAGCAGCCAGCGAACCTGGGGGTTCCTGAGGCAGCGTTTTGCAAGTTACTCTTGGCGTCCAGACAAACACACACGTGTGGATTTTTGCCACTGACGACTCAGGCGGCATTCAGCTGTTTTATGAAATCCGGGGACAAAATAAGGTTCATCGCTCCTCAAACGGGCACTGGAAAATAAATTCAGACCTAGGTGGCATGGCCCCAGGGACTTCCTAGAGGGATAAAGTCCATTCTGAAACAGAAAGACTCCCTTTGCAAGGCAGGCAAGCTTCCTGGATACACTGTGCTGACAGACCTTGGGGGGTGTCCCTCCAAATAAGATAAGCACTGTTACAACACCCAAGACAGCCTAAGGCGGCTAAACACATTTTAAGAAAACAAGAATAAACGTGCATTGTATGTTACAGTGGTTCAAGGCTTTATGTCTGTGTTTATGAAGGAAGCAAAAAGGGCAAAAATTAAAAAATAAAGTCAGATATGGTTAAGCAGGATAACACTGAGTTCTTACGCTCTGTATGTAGATTGTATAGTGAGTTCAGGGACAATTCTGGATAAGTGTCTCAAACCTGGCATAGGAGAAATCAAGTCTCCTTGGCAGAGGGAACCCTGCAGTGTAATTCGAGAAGTCTCCTGGACTTGAGATCCCTAATTAGAGCCACAACTTGTGCCTCTCATTGTTGTCCCATTTAACAGTTCTCTTACAGAATTCTAAGTTGTAACTCTTCACATAAGCGAATAAGAACCTGTAAAGGTGCCAACAGCTGTCTTGGAGAAGACAGTACCTTAGTCAGTGTCCCTTCCCTAACAAGGTGCTTTTCTGAGTGAGGAAGTAGCGCACTTCCAACACCCTATCACTGTGAGTACATACTTTGGTTCTTGAAGTCTGTGCTGCCAGGCAGTGGTGGTGCATGTCTTTAATCCCAGCACTTGGGAGGCAGAGGCCAGCCTGGTCTACAGAGTGAGTTACAGGACAGCCAGGGCTACAACAGAGAAACCCTGTCTCGAAAAACCAAAAAAAAAAAAAAAAGGAATCGTAAGAGCCTTTCAGAGGAACTCTGAGACCCAAAGTAGTTTTAAAATAATATTAAAAATAATCGGCCTTTGTTGTTAGACTGTTTGCACTGACAAGAAAAAAGGAGCAATAAGGGGCTGGAGACATTGCTCAGAGGTTAAGAACACTGCTCTTCCAGAGGTCCTGAGTTCAATTCCAAACAACCACATGGTGGCTCCCAACCATCTGTAATGGGATCCGATGAGATACCATACTCACATAAAATAAATAATTCTTAAAAAACAACACACAGGAGCAATAAGGGGCAAATAAACATGCTGGCACAGAGGGTAAAGGTGCTTGCCAATAATCCTGCCTTTCCATTTCCATCCCCTGGATGTGCATGCTTGAAGAGCGCAGGTTTTTGCAAGATGTCCTCCATCCTCTGTGAAACAAAGGTGTGTGTGTAGTTTAAGGTGGAGGACCGGGTTAGACGATTCAGCCTGTGAATCACTTACCACCAAGCCTGACAATCTGGATTTGATTCTGGGACTACATGGTTAACGCAACATGATGCCTAGACATTGTCTTCTCACGGTAACATGCATGTGTCCAAACATACACATACAAATAAAATACAATTAAAAAAAGGTTTTAGAAAGAACAGCAAACACCTATTGCCTTAGCACAGAAGCCTGATCAACTGTAGGAAAACCAGAGAAGCATCCAAGTGTTCTTTGATGGCACTATATAAACACATGTTTTAAGACATGTATGTTTCTTGTATGTGTGTGTGTATGTGTGTGTATGTAATGTCTCCCTTAGATCTCAGATTAAACTCTAATAAAAGTTACTAGTTTGAAGTAAATATTTCCCCAGGTATGGAGACACACACTTGTGGTCCAACACTTAGGCCCATTCAACAGCTCAAGGTCTATAGAGTACAAGTTAGCCTAGGTAAATGAGATTCTGCTTTAAAAAAAAAAAAAAAATCAAACCAATAAAAACCCAAGGAATCCCAAAACTAAATCTATTTTGTTCTCTGTTGCTTTTGTGAGGCAGGGAAGATCACCTGGATGATCTCTGAGTTTGAGGTGAACCTTGTATACATAGTTCTAGGCCAGTCACTTGGTTGGGCAGTGGCGGTGCACACCTTTAATTCCAGCACTGGGAGGCAGAGCAGACAACTGTCAGTACATTGTCAGTACATTAAAGAGCTCCAGACAGGCTGGAGAGATGGCTCAGCGGTTAATGGCACTGGCTGCTCTTGCAGAGGACTTCAGTTCTATTCCAGCACCACACAGGTGCGCGGGACCATCTGTAACTCCAGTCTCAAGAGATCTCATGCCCTCTTCTGGATCAGGCATGAATGTGGTGCACACACAAATTTTAGAAGAAAGAAGAAAAAGCCAGACACAGCATCTTCATGTTTATAAATTTCCCTTTCAACTTCTCTGCTATATGAAAAGCAGGCATTATTCCCAGGATATAGATTCTCTGTTCAACCCAAAGAACAGACTTGATTAAGCCCAGCACTCTAGCCGGCTGCCAGTCAGTAGTCTCCTAAAGCAGCACCTCTCAACTGGCAGCCCCAGCACACCTGCCACAAGCCAGCCTTGCCTTTCCCACACAAATAAAGGTTCCCAGTGTTATGCCCAGCTTCAGGGTAAATGTACCAGATTCTCTTTTTGAAGTCGTTGTGAGCATGCCTGAGGCGGGAGTGCACACATGGACTGCCTGCCATACTGTGCAAGTCAGAACACAGTTATGGAGCTGGTCCTTTCTCCACATGTCGGGCTGAACTCAGATCATTTGGCTTGAGTACCTCTACTTGCCAAGCCATCTTGCAGGTTTTAAATTCTCTTCTTTTCCTTTAAAGACAGTGTCTGCCTATGTAGTCCTTGGCTGTCTTCGAGCTACGTACACTAGGTTAGCCTCAAACTCAGAGAGCCTCTATTCTCTGGTTCCTGAGTGCTGGGGTTAAAGGTATGCTAGGCTAAATTCTCTTTTTGAATGACTCCAAAAAAGTTCAGTAGAATTTATATTAGCCTTAAAAGCTACCCTATACAGAGGTAGAAAGATGGATGGCTCAGTGATTAATATTGTGTACTTTTCTAAAGAAATCGGGCTCAGTTCCCAGCACCCATATTGGGTGGCTTACAACTGCCTTTAACTCCAGCTCCAGGGATCTGATTTCCTTTTTCAGCCTCCTTGGGCACTGCACTTACATGCACACAACCAAATACACAGATACAACACACACACACACACACACACACACACACACACACACACATACACATTTTAAAGCTAGCCTATGCTATGTGATAGGGCCTGGGACAGGTAGGTTAGGACATGAAGAAGCTTTGCTTGGCAATGAGGAGAGAGCTCCGTCAGTGATTCCTGGCCCAGCACTTGAGAACTATCCCTAGAATACACATAAAAAGGCAAGTGTAAAGAGGAATACATGTGCAATCTCAGCAGATTCCTGATGCTTGCTGGACAGCCAACCAGGCTAAGTCAGGAGCTCCGGGTCCTAGTATTTATAAAATGGTGATAAGTATCCCTCATCCCCTTAAGTATATATATAATCCCAACTTCCATGCAACTTGAACCTTCAAAAAGTTGCATAATGACAACTGTCCTACAGTGTTCTAAGAGTCCCCATCCAGACTTGCATGTGAAAGCCAAACAGACACTAGTCACAGTTCAGTTCTGGGGCCTCTGCCGGCAGAGCCATCACCTGCTCCATTATTAGGAGGTGTTTTGCTTAGCAAGCTTCTTTCAGTGCTGCATTTCCATTCATTGACAAGGACCAGAGTATTCAATAAAGTGGTCATTCTTCAGGTTTGATCTCATGTGTAAAGCCAGTCAACTGTGAGCCCAAATGGAAAAGAACAAGAACAAAGGGACTGAAGAGACAGCTCAGTGGTTAAGAATGCTTGCTGCTTTTGCAGAGGACCTGACTCCATTCCCAACACCCAAATCTGCCTATGACACCATATCTGGAGGAGCTGATGCCCTCTTCTGGCCTCCCCGGGTACTGCATACTCAAGCACATATCCCTGTCCCACCCCCCAACACACACACACACACACACACACACACACTCTGGAGGAGCTGATGCCCTCTTCTGGCCTCCCCGGGTACTGCATACTCAAGCACACACCCCTGTCCCACTCCCAACACACACACACACACACACACACACACACACACACACACACACACTCAAAAACAAAATCTTTTTTAAAAAAATCAAGAATGCTGAGTATGCAAGCAAGGTAACTACAACTAACAAGATGCTAGATTGTTTATGCTTTTCTTAATCTTTTAGAAACTGAGCCTTTCTTATGTAGGAAATGAGAGTCCATATTTACCACATCTGTGTTTTCAGGCAACCAGTACAAAGCACAAAGTAGACAGACTGCAACAAGACCAAATACAGAATAGAAGGCCCAAATTGTAATGTTTGTTTTATTGTGGTATCTAAAACACCTCAGTTTTTACAGAGCAACAGTAAAAGATCAACAACAAAAGCAAGAGGAAGTAACAGTGAACAACTGGGTAACAGAGCCACACCAGGAAGGTGTGAGGAGCGAAGCTGTCATGCCAGCCAGAACTAGGAGACAAGAATGACCAGCACCTCAGAGAAGCTGCTTAGGTGTGCTCTGAGGATGGGATCCTTACCGACACCCTACACTTCGTATATTTACAGCTTTCCCAAGCCTGTCTACGTTTTGAATGTTTCTGTAGCAGGTGTGAGGCAGGTGAGCAATAATATCAATGAATTCAAGGCCCAAGCAAGACAAGAAGACAACCTAGGAAGCACCCTGAAAAAACTGAGTGTTGAGTGTCAGGACCATGTGTCCACAGTGATTTGAGCAACTCTGAAAACCATCCCTCTCGATATCTTTCCTCAGCAGAATGTGGGCACGAAGCTACTGAGCATGCTTTGATCCTGTGGTAAGGAAAGCATTCTGGAGGCAGTATGATAGAAGGAACAGTAAGGCATAAGAAGCCAAATTCCTGGTAACTGGAGTTCATTCTGCTCTGGGGAACTGAATGCCTCTGAACTGTTAACCAAAAATAAACTGTGCAGTAAGAGCCCTCTGCTCCAGCAGCTTGGCCTACAGGTTCACATAATTTAAAACAGTGGGTGAAGACATCAGTGTCCAAAGAATGAAAGCGACACTCTAGCAACCAACAACCCAGTCTGCCACCCAGCCATCTCCAGGAGAGGCCAGCCACATCCTCAAGCACAGGGGAGCTCCATATAGCACAGGCATACAGCCTGCACCAGATCCTCAGCACCAGGACACACAGCTCCAGCACAGACAGGGACCACCCTGTCCTACCTTTTGGGGGACATAGCTGCAGGGTAGACAGGCTAGCCCTGTCCTACTTTTTGCCCTACAGCAGGAAGGTCCAGGCTTTTCCATTCTTCACAATCCCCATTCTTAAGGACCAGCCAAATCCAGTTAAAGCATGAAGTAAAAGCAGCTGTGACAGGGTCAGGAGGGACGTCCAAATCCCTGGAACACAAGCTATAGCTGGGAACCAGCCAGGCCAGGGGCCCAAGACCCTGATGACAGCACCCTGAGGACAGCTCAGCAGGTGGGGAGCTGCCAGTCACTAACGGATCCCAGCCACTGGCACTTGCTGCTGTTTTCGGATCTTGTTGAAGAGTTCCATGTACTGTATCATGGTATCTGCTGGCCCATAGACTGCATCGTGTCTGTTCCCAAATACTGTGGGTGCCCCTGGCGTGTGGCTACCTAGAAAACTCTGTAGGAACTCAAGCAGGAGGCTCCAGCAGTCACTAGCCACCACACAAGGGCCATACTCCACCTGGGACAAGAGAACAGACAGCAAGGGTAAGGACAAGGATGAGCTCGCTTTCCCTCCTGCTGCTGCGACCATTCAGTCACAAGGTGAAACCACTAGACAATGAAAAGCCTTCTGAAAAGAAACAGACAGAGGTCCTTTTCTCTACCTGGGATGCTTCCCAGACTCCTTCCTCTGGTTTTTACTTTGTGACAGGATTTAACAGTGCAGCTCAAGCTGGCCTTGACCTCACAATTCTCTGGCCTCTTACCTCCCAGGTGCTGAGACAGTAAGCATGCAGCAGCACTGCCCACCTAGGACTCCTTGTTCTGTACACTGCTCTACAGATTACCCTCACAGTCAGCAAGACTCTCAGCAGCCTGATTTCCTAAGCCAAATGCCTCTCTCAACTCACTTTGTGAGTTTGTGTTTCAATTTTGCTTGCTTACTAAATGATACATTTTCAAAAGGGAGGCACTGCAAGCTTCTATCTTGTTTTATTGTTTCTAAAATCTCAATCAATGCTGGACACATGGAAGACTACCGACTTTTACTCTAAAGCTATCTCTCCATATGTCATTTTCAATACCTATATATTTAGGTTCAATGTTGAAGGCCATCAGCCAGTAAGGATGCTTGCTACCAAGCCTGACAGCCTGAGTTCAATCCCCAGGACCCACATGTAGGAAGAGAGAACTGACTGCTCTGCCCCCTGTACATGTGCTGTGGTGCATTTACACCTACAGCCACCATAAGTAAGTGTAGTCATTTTTTTGACTAAAAAACTAGACGAAGGCATCTCCTACACACATTCTTGGCCACTGTGAAAGTGGACAGATGCCAAAGGGAAAGGCACAGTTTTGTTCCACAGCTCTGGAGACCTCTCATAAAATATACTAAGGATGGGCACATAGACACATGACTGACATCCCACCTCAGACAGCCCTCAGACAGTTGTTCCTGGAAAGGACGCTGGTCTCTATATCCTCACGCCCCTGCTCTCCTTGCTTATGCCTTGTTTCCAGCAAGTGAGCCTCTGGAAGCTTTTCATTTGCTGCGAACCCACTTCAATTCTAGAGAGTGAATGGCTAAAGAAAAGACAGATGAACCCTAGAGAGGCGCTGGACAGATGGCTCAAAAGTTAAGATCACTTGCTGCTCTTAGGACCTGGGGTTGGTTCCTAGCACCCACATGGACTAACAACTTTAAAGAGTCCTTGACTCCTTGACTCCAATTCCAAGGCACCAGATGCCCTCGTTTGGCCTCTGTGAGCACTGTATGCGAGCTCACTGTTTGGCTGTATGTGAGCACATACATGCAAGCAAAATACCCAATACTCACAGAAAAAAAAAAATCTCCCAAAGAACCAGGCATGGCAGCTCCTATAACTCCAGAAGAGTAAGACCATGTCTCAACAGACATATATACATACATACATACATACTTATACATATATGTTTCTGTTTCTTTTTTTGAGCTGGAGATATAGCATTTTGTTGGTACAATGCTTGCATAGCAAGCACAAAGGCCTGTTGTGCATCTGCAGCACCATACAAACCAGGCATGGTGGAACATATGAAAACATAAGAATGAGAGTCCAAGCCAAATGAAACTGTCTAAATAAATATATAACCTAAGAAAAAAGCTGGGTGTGGTGGCATACTGCTGCAATCTCAGCACTTGGGGGCAGAAGAGAGGAACATAAGTTTATCATCTTTGGCTACATAGTAAGTCCAAGGTATGAGACATAAACTACCACCCCCAGCCCCCCCCCACCAGGCAAAAAAATCAGCCAACCAAAAAGGATCCCTGTAGTAGAGGCATGGGACGATACTATCTGAGTCTGTCTGAACTAAGTGGGGCTGGGAAAACTTCCAGAGACCTTACTGTGCAGCCCATAGCTCATCCTGCTTGTCCTTCACCAAGGTCTTACCTCCACAGAGATGCCACGGGCACTGGGCCCCATTGTGACTGTGCCCACCTTCACCAGGAAGTCACAATACTGGTAGCGAGTACCCCGGGTCTCAATCTTGCTGGCCTTGGCACTCTGGAAAAAGCCCTTGAGCTTCACCATGAGCACATCGAAGTTGGTGTCAGCAATAAGGCAAGGGCCATTCTCAAAGAGGGCAAAGCAGCTCAGTGGGTACTCAGAGTTATGCATCACGTACATCAGCTTCCCAGCCTGGCCTGCAAGGGACAGATGGCCACTCATCATCAGGACTTTTGTCAACACACCCCGGGATAGGTCAAGTGCACCAAACAAGGCCAGCTGGCAATTTGGTACCCCGGCAGCCTAAGAGGGGAAAGGATCCTTTTCCAAAGATGCCGGGTGATTGGAAAAGCCAGCCAGACAACAGAAGCCAAACACACCTGTAGAGCACCAGGGAATTCTCAAGTGTTGAGAAGAGTTGTGTGGTAAGCTCATTGAGGGCTATTTTATCATGATGGTTAATAATCCATAGAGAGGCTCTTATATAGTATTATCTATAGTTTCAACAGAACAAAAAACCACTAAGGGCTGGTGGTGTTGCTTGGTAACAGATACTGGCCTAGCTGAGCTCTAGCCCTAGAACCGCAAACATAAACAGAAGTAACAACATCCGCACCGCATGCCTCTTTGGACCCTGCCAATGTTGTCTTTGAAATCTAAATGCTCTTACAGAGGCTCTGGAATAGGGAGCCTGTGAACATTAGGCAGGACAGTAGACCATAGTCAAGCTGAGTGAAGTTTTTCTGCATTGCCTTTAAAAGCTGGCAGTGCCTTCTGCGGTTAAGGACAAGTGTTTGTGAATGTTTAGTTGAGACAGCTAGGAAAGCTACGAATAACCCGAGCACTAGGATTTGAAGCTGTACTTTCAAGCCCCCTTCCACTCTCTAGTTTCTTCAGTCTATTGTTTTATTTGGTTTGAACAGGATCTTGCTATCTTACCCAGGCAGGCCTAGGTGTGACTGTAACTCCTAATGCTGGAGTTAGAATGTGCGATACCAAAACTGGCTCGGTTTCCTTGTTGCTTCTGCTGTGTGCTAGAGATAGAGCCCAGAGTGTTACACATGCTCAGTGCTCTCCACTCAACAGCCCTAGGCCACTCACTCATTCGACTGGCGTTCTAGACTTTTTTTGTTTAAGATGGGGTCTTACTATGGATCCTTGGATAGTCTAGAATTCTCTATGTGACTAAGCTGGTCTCAAACTCAGAGATCCATCTGTCACTGCCTCCAGACTGAGACTGAAGGCATGTACCAGACACCTGGCTCTAAACTCCTTTTTTTTCTTCAGACATGTATGTATGGGGGAGGGAGGGGCGTGTAGGCACACATCGTAGCATTCACGTGGAGGTTAAAGAGCTATCCCTGAATCAGTTCTCTCTTTTTACTCTCTGGGTCTTGGGGATTAAACTCAGGTCATCAGTCTTGGCCTCCAAGTCTACTTGCCGAGCCTTCCTGGCAGCTACTCTACAGGCTTTCTCCAAGGAGGGAGAGCTACGGGTACATTTGCTTACACAGGAGGTAGAAGACGACAAAACATGGAAACTAAAATTCCCCTTAACACATACAAGAGAGAATAGATGACCACAACTTTAAATACTTACCCTACACTTAACCACACCCTCCCCCTTCGGGCTGGATAGATGGCTCAGCAGTAGAGAGCATGGACTGCTCTTCCAGAGGTCCTGAGTTCAATTCCCAACAACCACAAGGTGGCTCACAGCCATCTGTAATGGGATCTGATGCCCTCTTCTGGTGTAAAATAAATTTTTTTAAAAAACAACAACAAAAAAAACCCTCTCTCTTCAAACCTTGCCTGCTCCCCCCTCCTCAAACATATCCTCTTTCCAACTTCATTTCCTTCTCTGTTTTTTCTTAATAACTGACTGAGTCTCATTAGGGTTCTGTGCATGCCTAAGTGTGAGGCTACCATCTTGGTTTTTGACAGGGTCTCTCACTGAACCTAGAGCAACAGTGTCTGGCCAGCGCCCCAGGGATGTTCTTCCTGTCTCTGCCCTTTCAGCTCTGGAGTCAGTCATATGCTGCTGTGCCCAGGTTGGTTTTGTGGTGGTTTTGGGGGGAGGGGGGAAGGGTTGTTTGTTTTTTTGATACAGGGTAGGTTAGCTCTAGCTGGAACTCTAAACTGGAACTCACTCTATAGACCAGGCTTAAACTCACAGAGATCCTGCCTCTGCCTCCCAAGTGCTGGGATTAAAGGCTTCTGCTACCATGCCTGGCTTGTACACAACTTTTAAGGTGGGATCTAAGGATACAAACTCAAACTCTTGTACGTATAAGGCAAGACATTTACTAACTAGGCCATTTCCCTAGCCCCCTAGAGACCCTTTCTAAAAAATATATATAAAAAATTTATTTGTGTTTTTGGGCCGGGACACATATATGATTCAGACACTTCCAGCACTTGGGAGGCAGAGGCACGCGGATTTCTGAGTTTGAGGCCAGCCTGGTCTACAGAGTGAGTTCCAGGACAGCCAGGGCTACACAGAGAAACCCTGTCTCCAAAAAAACCAAAAGCCAAAAAAAAAAAAAAAAAAACAGAGGTAAACACTTGGGAAAGTCTGTTTTCTCCTTCTACTATGTGGATTCTGGGGATAAAACTCAAGTTGTCAGATTCAGTGGCAAGCATCCAAAAAAACTTTTTCAAAGAAGGTCAGGAGTCCACAACTTAAGACAAAAGTGGCTCAAGCCTGTAATCCCAGCACTGGGAATGCTGAGTTTGAGAATAGAAGAGAGTTTCACAAGGACACCAAGTCTCTAAATAATAAGTGTCACGTGGAAGCTCAGGCGTTCTCAAGAGGCTCATGCAGTATGACTGCCTCAAGTTTGAGGCCAGCCTGGGCTACACAATACCCTGTCTGAAAACAATAAAAAATAGGACTGGCAAGATAACTCAGTGGGTTAAGGCTCTTGCCACCAAGCCTGACAACCCAAATTCCATCCCTGGGACCCACCTGATGGAAAAAAAAAAGTCTCAACTTCTGCAAGTTGTCCTCTGACCTCTACTCCTTTGTTAGGGTACACATGTATACCCATATGTATATAGGGTGTGTGTGTATATATATATATATATATATATGTATATGTGTATATATATATATATATATATATATATATATATATACACACATACACACATAAAATAAAAATATTGAAAAATAAATGTACAAGCCGGGCGGTGGTGGCGCACGCCTTTAATCCCAGCACTTGGGAGGCAGAGGCAGGAGGATTTCTGAGTTTGAGGCCAGCCTGGTCTACAAAGAGAGTTCCAAGACAGCCAGGGCTACTCAGAGAAACCCTGTCGCGAAAACCAAAAAAAAAAGAAAAATAAATGTACAAGTCTACTTTTAAAAATGGGAGCGGGAGGGACCTGGGAAGATAGCTCAGTGAGGACCTAAAGTCTAATCCCAAAACCCAGGTAAAAAGCCTGAAAGGCTACACATGCTTGTGATTCTAGCATTGGGGAGCAGAGATAGATGGACCCTAAGAGTTCACTGCCCAGTCAGATATCCAAAATGCCATGTTTCCAGTTCAGTGAGAGACCCTGTCTCAAGGCTATCAAGCAGAGAGCCATAGAAGAAACCACCAATGCAAAGCATCCAATGTCCTTTTCTAGCCTTCACAAGCGTGGGCATGCACAAGCTCTTCTACCCAAGGGCATGTCTCCCCCACACCAAAACAAAACAAAAAACAACCATGCACAAATAATAAGGGCCAGTTTAGCAGGTGGTGCCTGCTGCTAAGCCTGATAAACTTGAGTCTGATCTCTGGGAGGCCCATGGGGAATGGACAGCTGAGACTCCAGAAAGCTAGAGTTTATAAGCCTCATACCCATGCCGTGGCAAGAACAACCATGTGTAACACACATAAACAAACACAAAATGAATAAAGAGAGTCTGGTCATGACAGTCCCTGCCTAGCACGCACAAAGACCTGGGTTCTATCCAGAGCATCAGGTAAACTGAATGCGGTAATGCTATAATCGTAGCACTGGAGAGGTGGAGCAGGAGTATCAGAAACTCAGGTCATTATCAGCTACAAGGCAAGTTCAAAGCTAGCCTGAGCTACCCAGAACTTCATCTCACAAAAACCTAATTAATACAAAATAAAACTTTAAAGAGTGACTACCTGAAAAACCAGAAATCTAAGACTTCGGCATACAAGACTTGGAGGATGGAAAGGAAGTCCTTCTGTCCAACAGCAGGGCAGGGAAGATGGTATTCATAACATGAGCTCTAACAGGGCAAGAATATCACAAAGAGCCCAGCAGTGGTGGCGCACACCTTTAATCCCAGCACTTGGGAGGCAGAGGCAGGCGGATCTCTGTGAGTTTGAGGCCAGCCTAGTCTACAAAGAGAGAGTTGAAGGATAGCCAAGGATAGCCAGGGATACACAGAGAAACTCTGTCTCAAGAAAACAAAACAAACAAAAGAGGATAACAAGAGTCTGATGAGATGGCTCAGTGGCTCTGACCACTCACTTACTATTCTGTCAGAAGACTAGAGTTCAGGTCCCAGCACCCACCAACGACATTGGATTGTCCACAAGTGCCTGTAACTCCAGGTCCAAGGGACCCTATGCTCCCTTCTGGCCTCCACAGCACCCATCCACAGAAATAAAATAAAGTCAGGTGTAATGATGCACTTTTAGTTCCAGCACTCGGGAAACGGATCTCTGTGAGTTGGAGGCCACTCTGGTCTACAGAGTGAGCCCCAGGACAGCTAGAGCTACATAGTGAGACCCTGTCTCAAAAAAAAAAAACAAAAAAAAACAAAATAAAATATAAATGTAAATAAATCTTTTAAAACACCACCTAGTAATGGGAAGAGGAGAAAGATGGCAGGATTGGGGAGCAGGCCAGTGCCTTCCCTGCACTGGCCAATCTGCGGCCCCCTGCTGAACTTAGCAGGCTCTACACTGAACCTCCAGCTCCCATCCCTTCTGTCTGCACTGCCAATGCATACTTTTCATCTCTTTGAAAATCCAGTTTAAAATATGTCAGCCCTCAGAGTCACTAAAAGCTGATCTTATTCTGTCTCAAGTCTACACACTGTAATTATATACCTGGCTCATACTATACATCAAGCTGTACTGCCTTGAAACTTTTCAAAAGCAGCTAAAGACTGTGTGAGTGGGCTGGTGAGATGGCTCAGTGGATTAGAGCACTGACTGCTCTTCTGAAGGTCCTGAGTTCAAATCCCAGCAACCACATGGTGGCTCACAACCATTTGTAATGAGATCTGACGCCATCTTCTGGTGTGTCTGAAGACAGCAACAGTGTACTTATTTATAATAATAAATAAACCTTTGGGCCTGAGCGAGCAAGGCCATCTGGAGTAAGCAGCACCAACCACATGAAGGCTCAAAACCATCTGTATAGCTACAGTGTACTCATATACATAAAATAATTTAAAAAAAAAGACTGTGAGTAGGAGGGGGATTGCACAAGTGTTCTCCCACTGAACTACAACCTTAGCCCTTGGGATATTGATTGTTACTATTTTATTTTTATGTGTATAACTGTTTTGCTTTCATGTATGTTTGTGCACCACCTGCACAGCAAGTATCCAGAGACTATGGGCATTGGATTCCCTAGGACGAGAGTCACAAATGGCTGTGAGCTGCCATGTGGGTGTTGGTAATCAAACCCTGGGCTTTGGGAAAACAAGCCAGTGCTCTCTACTGCTGAGCTCTTCAGCCCACACGGTTCTTTAATGAAGAAAGTGCTCTCTGTTACTGTGGACAATTCCTGCTTCCCAAGAAAGGTCTCAGTCTCTAGCCAAGCTGGCCTCGAACCCAAGTGTAGTCCAGCACCCATATCAGCAAGTAGCTCTTAACTACCTGTAACTCTAGCTCCAGAGGATCTGATACCTCTAGCCTCCATAAGTACCCACACGTGTGTGCATATACAAGGGCACAAGTGCGTATACACAACACATACACACAAATAAAAACAAATCTTTAAACAAACAAATAGGGTCACACAGCAAACTGACCACCATAGTCTTATATAGACCAAGAATGAATGAGTCCACAAACACACAGAAAAGCAAGCAGATGTCGTTAACATAAATATGCATGGAACTCTAAACCAGGCTCCACCCATCTGCTCACAGCCATCTACTGACCTTGGCTGCCCAGGGTGGAGGCAGCTGTGTGGTAAGTCTCACAGTCCACACAAAATGTTCCTTGTTTCTCTGCTCCGAGCATTTCCAATTTCTTGGTGAGGAGCTCCACTGTCTGCTGGACACTCTTGCCCTCAGCCACAGGCATCTGGGACACACTGGACAACAGGACACCAAGTCAGCAGGGTCCAGAGACCTGGCTAAGATCTTCTGGCTAAGCCACTCAATTCCCCAACAGGCAACAGGTCAACAGGGCTAGGAGTTACTTTAGACATCTCTGACCCCACCCATCAGTCCCCAAGAGTTCCTCTAACAGGCAGAGCACAGGTCTCAAGTGTCTTACATTGGGGCAATAAGCTTTCCCACACCAGCATTCCCCAAGAAAGGCCTATGTGTTAGTATTTAAGTGATGACACTAGGTAGTCCACACTGCACTCAGTATCACAGAATTGTAGTGATTGGGATTGATGGTGGATCAATAATTATTATTAATCACTGATTATCTGTTGGAGACAAGGTCTCCCACAGTGCAGCCAAAGATGATCTTTCGTTCACTACATTAACCCAAGCTAACCTCACTACCACAGCAGCCCTGCCTCAGTCTCTCCAGTGCTGGGACTACAGGAGTACACTTGCCTGAGCCTATTCTTAAACTCCTGATCATGTCTATAAGATTCTATACTTAACTGACTGAGGTGTGGATACAATAGCTGAGCAGTATATCACTTTCCAGAGTGTGTGCCCAGCCCTTATGCCCTGTCACCATGCCTCCTTCTCTGCTGTGGTGCTATTTTGGCTTAAAGAGTGAGCCAAAATGAACCTCTCATAAGGTGCCTTTGTCAGGAATTGTGTCGCAGAAGGCTGAGGGATAATGTTCTGGAGACTGCTGACAGAACTTTCCCACTGTCATAGAGTCCCATTTTCAGCACTAAGAACAAAAATAAAGCAGGTTTCGGGTGTATAAGCCTTGAAAAAGAGAAAGAAGAGTCTCTGCAAGAACTTCAATTATTTTTGAGGTTTCTACCTTACGCTGTAGCTTCAACCTGGAGTGGCACATAATTATTGTCAAACACCAGATATATGCAGGCTCTGTACACAGCATCTGTAGGTCTTTAAATTTGTTCATTTTTTGAGACAGGGTCTCACTATATAGCTCCTGCTGTCCTCAAACTCACTCTGTAGACCAGGCTGGCCTAAAATTCACAGAAATTTGCCTGCCTCTGCCCCCCAAACGCTGGGATCAAAGGCGTGCACCTTCAGATGAACTGACTGAATCTTCCAAAGGCCCCAGGAAAGGAAAGGTCCTGTCCTGTATCAACTGCAAGGAGGGAAACTGAATTCTAAAGCTAAGTCTGTACAAGGTCATACAGTTGGCTGATGGCACAGCCAAGACTCAGAGCCAGGCGACCTGGCTGCTCAGCTGTGCTCTTTAACCATTTTCCTAGGAATGTGGTGACCTGCATGTGTATGTGTGTACATACACACATACATACATACACATACATATATGTTGTTTGTTTTGGGGACAGGATTTCTCTGTGTAACCCTGGCTGTCCTGGAACTCAGAGATCTGGCTGCCTCTGCTTCCTGAGTGCTGGGACTGAAGGTGTATGCCACATGGCAAGGTAGTAATCTGCTAAATTATTTTAAAAGAGATTTTGTTTGTTTGTTGGCAACAGGGGACTCACACTGCAGCCAATACTGATCTGAGATGGGTTACATTAGCCCAAGCTGACCTCACACTTTCAGCTATCCTTCTGCCACTTAGCCTCCCATATGCTTGGATTATAGGAGGGCACTTGGCTGAGACCTAGTTCTTGAACAGTGATTAAAAGATAACACTTATGGTATTTAAATATATGAAAAAGTCAAAGCTTTTTCTAAACTACTGTGTTTTAAAATTCCTTGAGTTAATTTATAATCAATTAGAAAAATCTATAAAGGGAGAGCCCTACTGTTATTAAAAACTGTTCCAATTACTAAACTGACACTGTGACAGAAATTCTGGGATTCTGAAAAAGTTGAACTGATACTAGTAAGCAAGGAGCCCCTTTCCTAGGGACTGCTGTCTCTATACAAAGAACTCAGGGTGGGCAGGCATTGGCAGAGCACCCCTGTAATCCCAGGGTGCAGGAAGCAGAGGCAGGTGATTCTAAGTTACATAGCAGCCTGGGCTACAGAGCTCATAAAGGTGGGCCTGGTGGATCTCAATGACTGCCACGATCTATTTTCATTGCTCACAGGCACTCTTTACAGTAGGGTAGAGTGCCGAGATCATGCTCCTAGTGTCAACTGTGGCAAGTGCAGTTCCTAAAAAGCCTACCTTTCACAGAGTAGACCTGCGGCCTCTGACCACCTACGCTGGCCTCTAAGCCTCTTTAACTGGAGAGAAGCACACACTACCACCAAGATCTTAAGTGCTGAGGCCTAGGACTTTGAAATTAATACCAAGAAAAGCACAGTGCCCAAATCTTACCAACTGCCTCTTGTTTTTTCAAATGAGACTTAAAGTATGTTTAAGAGCCAGGCGGTGGTGGCCCGTACCTTTAATCCCAGCACTTGGGAGGCAGAGGCAGGTGGATTTCTGAGTTTGAGGCCAGCCTGGTCTACAAAGTTGAGTTCCAGAACAGCCAGGGCTATACAGAGAAACCCTGTCTCGAAAAATCAAATATATGTGTGTGTATGTGTGTGTGTGTGTGTGTGTGTGTGTGTGTGTATAAATATATATGTTTAAGACGGCTGGTGAGATGGCTCAGTGGTTAAGAGCACTGACTGCTCTTCTAAAGGTACTGAGCAACCACATGGTGGCTCACAACCACCTAAAATGAGATCTGTGGTGTGTCTGAAGGCAGCTTCAGTGTACTTATGTATAATAATAAATACATCTAAAAAAGTTTAAGATAAAAGTCGATCAAAACTGTCTCAAGCCCAGATGATGGTGGCACATGCCTTCCTCCGGGCGCTTGAGAGGCAGAGGCAAGCGAATCTTGGTGAGTTCGAATCTAGCCTGTTCTATAGAGTGAGTTCCAAGCCTCCCAAAACTACACACAGAGACACCTTGCTCGAAAAACAGTCTCAAACATGTAGGGAGTGGCTCATGAATGGTTAATGTGCCTGGTACTCCGATCTCCAAGCTCCCAACAGCTCCTTTCTCCTACATCTGTCACTAGCCCCAATACCTTAAAGTGGCCAATTCAAAGTCAGGCTGCTATAACTGCAAGCAAAATATAAAAGTCACTTTCTCCACGCGCCACTCTTATCCCTTTCTGAGAATAACTTCTAGTCTAGAAACCCTATTTCTAACCTTTGGGTCCTAGTAGCGACACTACAAGGCCTCAAGGCAGGAAGAGGTACCAAGAAAAAGAAGGTACAACTCCTGGCGGGTTCTTGGGATGATGGGCTCTTTGCCAAAGGAGCGTGTCTGGGAAGGGAGAAGTCCCACACGGTGTCTGCTGATCCACACAACCGGAGGACATCTTGGTCAGCCCCCTAGGAACTGAGAACCTCGGTCAAAATTTCCCCGGACCATTACACAGACACCTTCACGACCCCATGCTCCGTCACCACAGAAGCCCTTCAAGTCCTACCATGTCACTCCCATGGCGAAGGGTCAAAAGGTGGCACCTCCAAACACTCGAACTCAGAGACTCCAGACCTTCACACAAACTGCGGCCCTCCGACACAGGAAGCGGTCGTTGACCGGCCTCCGGAAATGCGTAAATACTGGGCGCCGGGGCGGCACGCCCACAGGAGAGGCGTCTACGGATACCTAGTGGTGACATTTCTAGTACGTCTCGACTCGGCTCCTCCACCAAGACGTACAACGGGATGACAGGATGCCCTAGGCTACTTTCATGAATTCTGGAAAAGGTGACTTGGACATCCACCTCTTCCCGTGAGATTACCTAACAATTTAGGGACTCCTGCTGCAGGCCCCGAAGCTCTTCTAGAGATAGTGTTATATGAGAAACTTCCGGCCTCCGAACGCTGGGGGGCACTGTGATCTCAGTGACCTCTTGGGGACCGGAATACAAGGCAAAAGCGCAGTCTCGGCTTTTAGCCGGCTTCACACGTGTGAACCTTGTGGGCAAGTTTTTCGACAAAAATGCCCAAATTCAAGGTGACACGTGGGGAGAGAAATCAGGAGAAGCATGCACCCCTGGCCGAGCAGATTCTGGCTGGGAACGCAGTGCGCGCGGGGACCCGAGAAAAACGGCGTGGACGTGGGGTCGAAGAGGAGGAAGAGTACGTGGGACCCCGCTTGAGCAGGCGGATTTTGCAGCAAGCCCGGCAACAACAGGAAGAGCTCGAGACTGACCATGGGACTGGAGAGCGACCCCCAAAACCGCGAGAACGCGCCACGCGGCTGGGTGAGTGACAAGGGGTGGAGTGGTGAGTTGGGCTGGTCTAACACTCTACATCAGAATACTGGGTTGGAATTAAAGAGAGTTGGCGGCTTAACTTAGCGGCGTGGTCCTTCACTTCCACTCCTGGGTTCCGGAACCCAGAGTTAAGCCAACAGAAAGTGATCTCACATCAGTTCTAGCATTTATTTTTATTTATTTATTTATTTATTTGCTCTGGGCGTTTGAAGTATTTGTGGGCTGCCTGCTTAATGCTTTAAACTGTGTTAAGTTTTTAGGCATTTCTGGTACGGAAATAAGATATTCGTCCCTCCTGATAGCACCGGAAGTCTCGCTCAAGGCACACATTAAATAGAGTTGTGTGTTCTAGGCAGGAGTGGCGATGCTCGCCTGTAATCCCAGCACTTGAGAAGCAAGGCAGAAGGCCTTCTTGGCTACATAGTAAATGCCAGATTAGGGAGCCCTGCCTCTCAAGAGAGAGGAAAAAAATGATGATATTTCTATTTAAACAAAAACAGATGAACATTAATTCTACATGGTGGGTATCCCAGGTCTCATGTCCTTCTAAAAAGACCTGAAAAGCAAGTGAGGAATGTTCCAGCGGTGGGGAGGGGAAACAGTATTGTTTAGAAGTTAAAGGGGAGGGGGGGGAGGTGAACGGGTAGGTGCCTGCTACTTGTCTCACTAGGGAGGAACAGTTGTTCACCTCCAGTTGCTTAATCTTCCATTCTTATTTCTTCTAAAAGCAGTATTGACTCTTTCGAATATGGCTTTAAGGCTACAACAGCTTTTCTGCTTTCTTTTAAATTTTTTGAGGTAAGGGCTCATGGAGCCCAGGATGGCCTCAAACTCTGTAGGGGAGGATGACCTTGAACTCCTGATCTTGCCTCTGTTTTCCATGTGGTGGCCTTATAGGTGGTTGACACCACACCTGCCCTTAAAAACTTTTTTTTTTTACTATGAGACTGGGTCTCCTGAACTTGCTGGGTGACCAAGGCAGGGCTTGAGCTTTCAGATCCTTCTGTGGTGCTATCAGCAAATTTCAATTTGAAGCTGTCTGTTTGACAGCTACTTCCAGCTTTTTCTCCCATAGAGTTTTTCCAAGAAAGCTCACATTTTTATATCCAGCGGCCTACCTGACGTCTCCAAGTTGAAGACTAGTATCTAACTCTAGTAAGATTTTGGCCAAAATAGAAGTTGAGACTTCCTTCTCAAACCTGCTCTCCGTGTGTTTGCTACACGGAGTTTGTTAGCACATTAGCCTTCCACTGCTTCAGGCAAAATCCAGGGCTCTTCTTTTTCACTTCACAGTAAATCCTGATGACATTGTCTTTAGAGTATATCAGAGCAAGACCACTTTCCATTTACCTGGAACACCTCCTGTTTAAGCTACCACAATCTCTCCCCTGGATCACTGTGGAAGCATCATAATTTGTATTCTGTAACCTCCGAGGTCCATTCAGCAGCTAGAGATTGATGGCGTCCTGTCCAGTCTGCCTGTGTTGCAGGTCTGACCACAAACTAGGGAGGGGATAAGATAATTCAGCCGGTGGGGTAGGTGCTTTCAGAGCATGAGGCCCTGACTTCCACTCACAGCCGCTTGGAGTTCCCAAGCTACGGTGTTGAAGACAGATCTCTTGGGCCCACTGGGCAACCAGTCTAGTCTAGCCTAATCAGCTAACCCCAGGTCCCAGCCAGACCCTGTTTCGAAAACAAGGTCATCAGCTCCCGAGGAATAACAGTCAAGATTCATTTCTGGCCTCCATGATGCAAGGGTTCACTCATATACAAAAAGCAAACAATAACAACAAAACACCCCACAAATGTTAGCAACCATCTCCTAATTTTCTCTCATTTCCCTACTTGTTTCATAGCACTTGTCTTCTTTTGTTTAACATGTATTTTGTATGCATGTGTGTGGCATGATGTGTGTAAAGAACAGAGGAAAACTCTCAAGAACCTCAGCTTTTCAGAACACTTGTTCTTGCAGAAGACCCGGGTTTGGTTTCCGGCATTCATATGACAGGCTGTAGCTGTCTGTAACTCCAGTTGCAAGATCAGAAGGTGGCATCTGATCCCATTAGACACCAGGCACACTTGTGCAGACATACATGTAGTCAGCACTCACACACTTAAAGTAAAGTAAAATAATAAATATAAACAAGCAACCCTGGCTCTCACTGGGCATGCTCTGTTTATTCCCCCGAGCTATATATACCCCTAGTCCACCTCCGTAGCAGCTGATCTGTTGCTATGGAATATTTCTTTCTTTCTTTTTTTTTTTAAAGTCTTTCTTTGGAGAGTCTCTCTCTTTTGTTTTCAAAGATTTATTTATTATATGTAAATACACTGTAGCTGTCTTCAGACAGTCCAGAAGAGGGAGTCAGATCTCCTTATGAATGGTTGTGAGCCATCATGTGGTTGCTGAGATTTGAACTCAGGACCTTTGGAAGAGCAGTCGGTGCTCTTAACTGCTGAGCCATCTCTCCAGCCCGCTATGTAATCTTTCAACTACTTTGGTTTATTAGACTTTTCCCAGCTGCCTTGCCAGCTCTGTGTGGTGTTTCAAAAGTCAGCAAGGTGTGTTGGCACATGACTTTAATCCCAGCACTCAGGAAGTACCCAGCCAAGGCTACAATGTCAAGACCTCAGGATATGGCAGGAATGGCTCAACCCAAGTAAGGACACAGAGACCTTTTATTAATTTTGAAAGCTTGGCCTTAGCTGGTTTGTTCCCAACTAGCTGGTACAATTTAACCCATTTATCCCAGTCTACATTCAACCATGTGGCTCATTACTGCTCTTCAGTAACAGCACGTATTTCCCCCTCTGTGTCTGGCTGTTGAGTCCCATCACATCTGATTTCTTTCCCAGAGTTCCTATCTCTGCCCAGAAGTCCTACCTATCCTTTGTGGCTTTGCTATAGGCCAGTCAGTTTTTGATTAAACCAATTGGGATGTGATGGAGAAGGTGTTTGCACAACTCCAAGATGGGTGATGCTTCATAAAAATAACAATACCAACTGTACTCAGCTCTCTGCTGTTACAAAAATTAGTGTGTGAATAATACAAAGAGAACCTTTACACAGAACACAAGAGATTATCTCAACATCAGGAGCTCAGTGTTAAGTTAAGCATTGTAGTGCTTGTTTGTAATTCCAGCCCTTGGAAAGCAGAGGCATGAGACTGAGGAACTCCCAGTCATCCTTGACTACCTGAGTCAGTAATTTAAATGCACTGGTTGATCGGAGTCTGAATGGCATTGCCTCACCTTCAGAGCCTTCCAGCACTCCAGCAACATCTCTTTCCAGGATATGGAGTGTGCTCTTGCTCCCAAATTGCCCATCCAGAGCCTCCTCAGCCTCCCTACTCATCTAAGTGCCTGTGGTACATACTGCCTCTACCATGGTTTTAGTTTTAGCATATGATGCAGTTCTACTGTGTGAGCAACATAGTGGGAAGTCAGGACCTAAAGTGCCTACTATGGGCACATCAACTTTTCTGTCTATGTTTGATCTGGGCATAACAACAGTACCTGTTCTTTGAGGTCATCTAGACAGACCAGGTTACACGTGTGTAGTATAGCATGGATCCCGGTCACTGAGGGTGACATATCATCCATTATTTACTGGCCTCATCATCTCTTGCTTCATGTGCTGTATTTTACTCAAGATCCCAAGTCTCTGGGGACAAAAGGGTAATCTATAACTTCCTCTGCCCCTTCCCTCTACACATGTGTCCCTCCTGCACCCTGGGCATGCTGTACATGGAATGGTGAACTGACTCAAACCCCTGCCCACCATAACTATTTTGTCTTTCCTCTTTTAGGGCCTGGAGTGCCACAGGATGGATCAGATGAGGAGGATGAGGAATGGCCTACCCTGGAGCAGGCAGCCAAAATGACCGGGGTGGACCACCAGGCAGAAGTGGTCGTGGACCCTGAAGATGAACGTGCCATTGAAATGTTCATGAACAAGAACCCTCCCGCCAGGTAGGGCTTAAAGGTTGGGATCCTGGTAGTAGGTTCCCACAGAGCACGGCTATTGGTCTGACCATAGCTGGCAGTGGCACTTCTGAATGGGAGTAACCCAGGTTCCCCTTTGCCCATCTGATCTAGAGCTTCTAGGTCACCAGTTCCTTGTTAGAGCTAGGAATCCATTCTGTTGTGTTCATTCTTGGCACGTTGCTCTCATAGCTTAGTCTTTAACTCGGGGCTTTCCGTCTCAGTCACGGTGTTTGGGCCCAATACTTCTTTTTATGTGCAGAAGCTAGATCCTAAGGATGTTTAGCAGCTATCTCTGACACTTGCCCTCTTGATACCAGTAGTGAAAAGTTCTTCCAGGAATTGCTAAGTGTTCCTGGAGGGCTTAAAACTACCTCTAGGTAGAACCACAAACATATCCCATGCGTTATCACTGCTGCTTCTAAACATGCAGTTCTCTAGGCTGCCTGCGGTCAGATTCTTGAGCACATGGACCTGGCCTCATGGAGAGGAGTGGGTTTAGGGCAAAGGGGATCAACTGTTTATTCATCAGTATGATGTAGTACACCTCTTATCATTAGTAGTACTGTGATGAGCAGCTTAGGTTCAGAGAACAGAGGAGAAACCTTCTCCCACCAGGGTGTTTGACAGCTCTGAGAATGGTCATGAAGTGTGGATGTGCCCCCCCAAAGGGCTCTCTTGCAGTGCCTCATGCCTGGTGGCTCTTGATGCTGACAAACTTAGCAGAATGTTTTCTGCAGTTGCTCTACGGAAGTGACAAGACGGTGGGAAGGGGGGTTGTGGGCACTCTGAGCAATGGCTACTGGCATCTTCAGAAATCAGGCTAAGGTCTTTGAGAACACAGCAGTCAGGCCTTGTCACCTAAGGCACATTGAAGGTACTGTGACGCACCCAAACTAGAAGGTGAAAGACTTAAACTTTACCCTTTCCCCGAGAAAGCCTTGGAGGGCTCAGGTGAGTTGTTGACCCTGAGTCTTGGTCCCCAGGCTTGTGTGAGGTAGGGGAGTGAAGGCACCTGCCACCAGTGTCATGCAGACCACAGGACATAAGTCTGCAGTCTCATTCCCCGGGCCTGTGTGGGGTAGGGGAATGAAGGCATCTGCCACCAGTGTCACAAGTCTGGAAAGTCTCAGATCCAGTGCTGCCTGGCACAGTAAAAGACAGCAGAGAAACTCTTTTTTTCTCCTTGTGCTGGAGGCCAGAACCTAGGGTCTCATCCTTGCTAGGCAAGTACTGTATGAGTAGACTAGGCTGGCCTTAAACACACAAAAATCCGCCTGCCTCTGCCTTCTGAGTGCTGGGGTCAAAGGTGTGCACCACCACTGCCTGGTGCAGAGCTCCAGTTTGTACTCAGAAGCGGCTCCCCATCCTCTGAGCAGTGCTAAGTGTGCTTGAAGTAAACAGTCCTCACGACACGCCGGTCTGTCAGAGGTCTGTGCACTGCAGTCACGACACGCCAGCCCCATCAGAGGTCTGTGCACTGCAGTCACGACACGCCGGCCCCGTCAGAGGTCTGTGCACTGTAGTCACGACACGCCAGCACCATCAGAGGTCTGTGCACTGCAGTCACGACACGCCAGCCCCATCAGAGGTCTGTGCACTGCAGTCACGACACGCCGGCCCCGTCAGAGGCCTGTGCACTGCAGTCATGACATGCCAGCCTGTCAGAGGCCTGTGCACTGCGGTCATGACATGCCGGCCTGTCAGAGGTCTGTGCACTGCAGGCACGACACACCGGCCTGTCAGAGGTCTGTGCACTGCAGTCATGACACTCCGGCCCTTCTGTGCACTGCAGTCATGACATGCCGGCCTGTCAGACGTCTGTGCACTGCAGTCTTTGATTTTGTCCTTCAGTTGATTGTCCAGGGTGGTCCTTTTACTGTCACCACTTTACAGATGAGGAAACTGAGGCATAGAAGGGTCAAGTGACAGGACCAAGATCATACAAGAGATAGAAGAGCCAGGGCTGACTGACTTCAGAGTCCAAGAGCCTAACGTCCTCACCACTCCTGGCTCTGTCTCAAAAGGAGAGACATCCAGGTCCTGTGCTCTCTGCAGCACCTCGAGGTGGCTGAGAGGAGCCTAGGCTGCACGTCCCTGCACCCCAGAAGGATCACGATTTGTCAACATCCAGGGGAATTGTACTTTGCTCACTTCCGGCTTTACAAATACTAAAATTGGAATAGTGACAGAGATGTGGCCCCTGGCAAGGATGACATCCAAGTTTGTGAAGCATTCTTGTTCTGTTTGGGGCTGTTTTGTGACTCTTTTTTTTTTTTTTCCTTTGAGACGTGGTCTCACTGTCCGGCCTAGACCTACCTATGAAGATGGTGCTGACCTTTAAACTCACAAAGATCTGCCTGCCTCCCGAGTGTTGGGATTAAAGGCTTATACCACGGCCACTGGCTTTCTTTTTTAATAAACAGGAGCTGGGCAGTGGTGGCACATACCATTAATCACAAAGGAGGCAGAGACGAGTGACTCTCAGAGATTGAGGTCAACCTGGTCTACAGAGCCAATTCCAGGACAGGCAAAAAAAAAAATCCTGTGTTAAACAACAAAAACAAAAATAACAAACAGGGTGAGGGGACTTTACAGTTTGATGGGAAGTGAACCTAGCTCTTTACGCCTCTCTCTCCCTGTGTCGCCATAGGCGCACCCTGGCTGACATCATCATGGAGAAGCTGACAGAGAAGCAGACAGAGGTGGAGACTGTCATGTCAGAGGTATCGGGCTTCCCTATGCCTCAGCTGGATCCCCGGGTCCTGGAAGTCTACAGAGGAGTCCGGGAGGTAAGAGCTAAGGGTGTGTGTGTGCTGGGAGATCCTCACTCAGGGTGAGCTCTCATCCATGGCTCCCACCAAATAAGCCATGGCGATCAAGGACAGGATTGGAGCAGAGCTGATAGGCTCAGGTTCTTGCACTGTCTCTTGCTGACCCTAGAAGTCTACTAAACTCTGGTCAGCTGGAGAATGAGTCTTTCTGGAATGTTGTGGAGATGAGCGAGTGATGGGGCCAGGACCCCGAGCATAGTTGCTGATTTTGCTTCCCTCATCCCCAGGTGCTATGTAAGTACCGCAGTGGGAAGCTGCCCAAGGCTTTTAAGATCATCCCTGCACTGTCCAACTGGGAGCAGATCCTTTATGTCACTGAGCCTGAGGCCTGGACTGCAGCCGCCATGTATCAAGCCACCAGGTAGCACGGTGGGCCAGGGTGGCAGGGTGTGGGGTCTGCAGACCTCCGACTGCCGTCAGAGCCATTCAGTCGGCCCGTGGGTCTCTCCCTTGGACTTGTTCCTGGTGTTCCCTTAACTTTTGCTCTTTTGGGGGGGGGGTGTTTCTTTTTTAAAACTATTTTCAGGTGTGACTTTGATTTTATTTATTTATTTATTTATTTTGTTTCTTTTTTTGTCTTTCAAGACAGGGTTTCTCTGTGGAGCCCTGGCTGTCCTGGAACTCACTCTATAGACCAGGCTGGCCTCGAACTCAGAGCTCCGCCTGTCTCTGCCTCCCAAGTGCTGGGATTAAACGTGCGCACCACCACCACCTAGCTCAAGCTTGATTTTAGATTCCATTTTCTTGTATGTCATTTTCCATATTCTCACTTTCAGTCTTGTTGGTTTTTGGTTTTGAGTATTTATAGTCTGTTGGGTTTTGTTTTGTTATTTTTTTAAAGATTTATTTACTATGTATACAGTATTCGGCCTACATATATGCCTACAGGCCAGAAGAGGGCACCAGATCTCATTATAGATGACTATGAGCCACCATGTGGTTGCTGGGAATTGAACTCAAGGCCTCTGGAGGAGTAGCCTGTGCTGTTAACCTTTGAGCCATCTCTCCAGCCCCCTGCTCTTTCATTTTCATGATGAAGTCCTGTGGTACACTTCAGTGGGAAAGGCTTTTCATTTCCAAGCTACAGCTCTGCTGTGGGAGAATAGCTTGATAGTTCTGATTCTCTTGAGTAGCCAGCACAAACTGGCCTGGGAAAGTAGCACAAGATGCCCTATTTAAATAACACACCGAAGACCTCAGGCTCCAGCAGCAGCATTTTTAAGAAAAACAGGAGCTGGAGAGATGGCTCAGCAGTTAAGAGCACTGACTACTCTTCTAGAGGTCCTAAGTTCAATTCCCAGCAACCACTTGGGCTGGAGAGATGGCTCAGTGACTAAAAGCACTGCCTGCTCTTTCAGAGGTCCTGAGTTCAAATCCCAACAACCACATGGTGGCTCACAACCATCTGTAATGGGATCTGATGCCCTCTTCTGGTGTGTGTCTGAAGACAGCTACAGTGTACTCATATAAAAATAAATCTTTAGAAAAAAAAATTCCCAGCAACCACATGATGGCTCACAACCATCTGTAATGGAATCCGATGATGCCCTCCTCTGGTGTGTATCTGAAGATAGCTACAGTGTACTCACATATAAATAAAAATAAATAAATATCTTTTTAAAAGAAAAGAAAGAAAAAAACACATAGGGCTAGAGAGATGGCTCAGCTGTTAAGATCACTTGTTCTTCTAGAGAATCTGGGTTCAATTCCCAGCACCCACATAGTGGTTCACTACCACCTCTAGCTCCAGGAGATCTGATTTCTCCTCTGGCCTTGATGGGCACTAGGCACATACATGGTGCATAGGCATACGTGCAGGCAAAACACACACACACACACACACACAATGAAAAGTTAAAACCAAACACTAGAGACAGTATGTACTCTGTTTCGGGTACATCTCTGGCTGTCTTCTGCCTTTTTAAACTGACTTGGGTGTGTGTGCACACAAGTCCCTTGTACCCTTTCTGAAATGATGTCCCCGTGTCTTACTATAAAACCTCTTGAATGCACCATCCATGGTGATTTTTAAAGGGCCAGGGCCAGGCTCTCTTGTAACTTGGAAACTTGCACCCTGCTAGGATTTTTGCCTCTAACCTGAAGGAGCGCATGGCCCAGCGCTTCTACAACCTTGTCCTGCTTCCCCGAGTGCGAGATGACATTGCTGAATACAAGCGACTCAACTTTCACCTCTACATGGCACTCAAAAAGGCTCTATTCAAGCCTGGAGCCTGGTTCAAAGGTAAAATGCAGAAGCAGGGGAAAGGGGGGGCCGCTAGAGCTCTCGATTCGTGATTGGTGAATGCTTGTATCCCATTGGTGGTCCTTGATGACGGGCTGCTGCGAGCTGCGCCTCATTTCCCTCACCACGGAGTAAAAGCCACTGCATCTGACTCTGCCTAGGAATTCTGATCCCGCTGTGTGAGTCTGGCACCTGCACCCTGCGAGAAGCCATTATCGTGGGCAGCATCCTTACCAAGTGCTCCATCCCTGTGCTGCACTCCAGGTAGTGGTGGCGAGGTGGAGGAGGACTGGTCAGTGGACGGGCCAGAACTTGGTCATGAGGTTGCAAATGGAGAATGAGCTATGATTACTTCGAGTCTGTGGCTTGTTTATGCCAGTGGATGTGTGATTACTCCAACAGAATAGTAGGTCTTCAAGAGCAGGGTCCGGGAGCCTGGTACATAGTAGGTCCTCAGTAAATAACTGAATGACTGCATGTATGAATGGACACCTAGGAAGAAAGTGTGCTAAAAAGTGGGGATGGTGAGACATTTGGACATGCTCTATATTTAAACACAGGGATTGCTTGCTATCCAAGCCCAAGGCCGAGGTGTTAGTAAAGAAACTCTCAGGAGTATAGCAATGAGTAGGTGAACAGCTTGTGGTGGCCCCTTGGGAATGCTGGAGTAAGGCTCCGTCTAGGAAGAGGACTCCCGTGGGTGTGGCCTAATTCTCGTGATCCCACCTTCCCTTCCAGTGCGGCCATGCTGAAGATTGCTGAAATGGAATACAGTGGTGCCAACAGCATCTTCCTGCGCCTGCTGCTGGATAAGAAGTACGCACTGCCCTACCGGGTACTCGACGCTCTGGTCTTCCATTTTCTGGCTTTCCGGACGGAGAAGCGCCAGCTGCCTGTGCTCTGGCACCAGTGCCTGCTGACACTAGCGCAGCGTTACAAGGCTGACCTGGCCACAGAGCAGAAGGAGGCCCTCCTGGAACTGCTTCGGCTGCAGCCCCACCCGCAAGTGTCCCCTGAAATCAGGCGTGAGCTTCAGAGTGCAGTCCCCCGAGACGTGGAAGATGTTGTTGTCACCATGGAATGAGAACAGTCACCTGTGTTGGTCCGGGGTGTGGGAGCTGGTGTATTTATAGACTTAGGTCAAGACGCTGAAGAGTTACTACGGCTTCCATGGCTCCAGTCCTGGGCAGGGAGAACTGCATCCACTTGGCTTTCTCTGCCATTTTAGGCTTTGATCCCTGCTCACTTCTGGAAGCTAACTGGAGTTACCTCAGTTTGGCACCCCCACAACCCACCTGGCGCTTAATATAAGGGCTGCTCTCTCGAGATACTGTATAAGCTCACTGGGGTGTGGAGAAAACAAAGGCAAATTTATTTATTGCAGCTCTGTGTTTTAATCCCTGGAGGATCCTGCCTCTCTCCCCCCAACCCGAGGTGGGAGTCACTGCTGGCTCTTCCCTGTTCCCAGCATAGGCGTGGGTTCATACTTTCCACAGAACCTTAACCCCACCTTACTCCACAAAGCTTTGTCTCTAGACTCTTGCTTCCCCTGTTCTTCACAGGAAGTGTGAGTGTGCACGAGCCTGTGTACACAGACACTTGCGCATGTGCCCCTGACTCTTAACCTGACAGTCGGGCAACTTTAGGGATGTCAGATTCTGCTGCCACGTTGGAAAGGTGTCTGTTGGAAAAATGATAGTTGTTCACTCTCAGGGAAAACTATATTGCAGGAGCGGGCCCTTGCTAGAGGACAGTGACACAACAGAATCAGGAAAAATGGAATTTCCTCCTAGCTTTTTGAGCAACAAGAGCTTTAGGCTGGCTGAGAAGTTAGGTCAGGTACTTGTATACTAATGAGCAAAGAATACTGTCTTTTTTTGTTGTTGGTTTTTTGTTTTGTTTTTTTTGTTTGTTTGTTTTGTTTTTTTGAGACAGGGTTTCCCTGTGTATCCTTGCCTGTCCTGGCACTCACTGTAGACCAGGCTGGCCTTGAGCTCAGTGAGCCACCTGCCTGATGGCTCAGCTGTTAATGGCTAGGCTCACAATCTTTGTATTTTTTTAATGGCCTGGGAAAATTTGCATGAAATCTTAGTAGCAGCCAGCCATGGATCTATTAAGTTTGACTATCTATTAAGCCAGCCACTGCTAGCTATACAGTGAAACCCTATCTCACAAAAAAACAAAAACCCTTAGACCATTGCATCACAGCTGACTGACTTGAACTCACCCTGCCATATCTTGTTCACGTTTGGAAGTGTGTCTATAACAGTCCAGTTTGTGTATCTGGAAAGTTTTGGTCTACTGAGTTCACATTTGCTTACACGGTAGATCATCTTGGAAACATTAGGTAGAGGCAAAGAGAATGCACCTAGCTCAGCCCAATCAAATCTATCCCTCCCTCCTTGCTGGGGGAAGTGCTTTGGCCACACCCTAACCCCATTAATACATTGTGAGCATCGGGGTTAAAAATGGCTGTTAACTGCTGAGAATCAAATCCAGGCTCTCAGAGCAGCCAGTGCTCTCAGTTGCTAAGCTACAGTTCCAGTCCCTGTGGTTTACTTTTATTTTTATTGCGCCATGTAGCACAGGCTAGCCTTCTTCCCGTCTGCCCTGAGTGTGCTAGGGAAGATTGCCACCATGTCTGAGTACATGGAAACTGTAAGGTTTTATGTGCAGGTGTCCAGCCATGTTTTCACACAGCGCTCTGGGTAATGGTGCCTGGTGCACAGGTAAGCAGGCCACGCTGCCTGAGCAGCTCCTCTGACCCTCTCCAGAGAAGGGACTCTGCCTGTGACATTTCACTTGTGCCTCCCAGGGATCACGAGAGCAGCTTTATTCCGAAATCTTTATTAAGGCAGCATGATAGAGATGGGCCACCAGCCCAAGCCTTGTGGCCTGAGGAAAGACCTGTGTCCACAGGGTCTGCCCTCTCTCCAGATAGCTCAGTCACCTCCACGGCACCCATGCCTACTCAAACCCTCTCCGCTGTAGATGAGGTGGAGGGCTAAGGAGAGGAAGGCACAACCCCATCCCAGGCTGTAGCAGCTCCTGGGCCACAAAGCGGTAGCAGAGGGGAAGGGAGGGAACAGCAACCACCAGGGTTACCACCACTTGTGGGGTACAGGCCTCACTGTACCCTCTTACAGTTGTATTCAAAGCAATAAATTAAAATGACCATCAGCACCCCTCAAGACCCCTCAATCACAGAAGCTAAGCAGGAAGCAAAGCAACAATTTATGGGCTCTTGCTCTTCCGGCCGAAGCCGAGGCTGTCCCCTCTAAGAGCGGCTGGGGTACGGATTACACAGAGGCCATCTAGGTTGGCTTCTCACAGGCGTCCATCGGGATGCCTGAAGGACCCTGCGAGGGCCAACACCTTTGGAAGGTACAGGGGCGTTTTGGCAACTGAGAAGGTTGGAGCCCCAGACAGAAGAGGGGCTCGAGAGAAATGCTGGTGTGTGGATTTTACCTGTTTGTATTTCTCTGACCATCATGGCCCAGGACAGCCAAGCTGGTTGAGTGGGAAGGAAGAGGAGCTGACTGGCCATGAAGACGCCCTCATGACCAAGCAGCCCCTTAGTGCACACTGTGGGGATAGGCAGGACCTGGCCCCTTGGGCTTTGTGAGGGGGAAGGAGAGCCCCCCTCGGGCTTCAGATATGGCATGGATTGTTCTAGAGGCAGGGAGGGGGTGGCAGTGGCCCCTCCTCTGCTTGGTGGCCACCTGAGGGGGCCTGTCCCAAGCTACAGGTGGATGGCTGTGACATCTGTGGGAGTGCTGGTCTGACTGGGCCCCTGGCTGCTAGAGCCCCGGGGGGCTTTGGGCACAGGGCTGGGGGCCGTCTGAGCAGCTTCTCTGAGGCTCTCCCTGAGGGCAGCTTCGATCTGCTCCTGGCAGGCACGCAGGCAGTCCTAGAACGAAAACAAGGTCATTCATCGATGGATTCTCTCCCCAACAGCACTGACAGCAGTCAGGTAGAAGAGAAGGGCCACCCCCTGCGCACCGGGAAGTCTGGGGAGGCTAGGCCACAGCCCAGCCCAGGAATTGGGTCTTTAGTTCTCAGAAACTGGCAAGAGGATGTGGCAAGGGTGTGAGAGCAACCCTGCATCTGCCATCAAGTCCCCCACCCCTGGCCACGACACAGCACTTGTCAAGAGAAGGGCATCTACATGCGAGTGTCCTTCACCCCACCCACTCCTCTCCAGACTGGAGCAGGAGATAAAAGGCCAGAGAAGCAGGCAAAGGTATACAATTGAAATTGGGGGGGTGGGGGGGGAGAAGGGTGGATGCCGCCCTCTGCTGGGGAATCGGGGAAATAGCACTGTTGTTTTGTGAATGGGGCCTGAGACTTACCACTTCAGTGCCTGTGATTCCGGCCAGCAACTCTGTGAGCTCATCTGCAGACATAGAGCAGGCGCCTAGGCCTAGCACTGCAGCCCCAATGCTGCCTGTGGCGATCATGGAAGGAGGGTACATCGCAAAGGTGTAATCTTGGAAAAGAGAAGGAACCATGAGAAGAGAGCCATCTTATAACACACCAAGCTGCATGAAGACAGCATACTGGGAACCCCCAGTGGTGGATGGGGTAACCCTGAGCCAAGGTGAGAAGGCAGATCCTAGGGAGATGAGGGTTTGAGGTGTGCTCATGGTACCGGCAACCTGACGGAGGAATGCATACGATCACTGAGACACCACACCCCAGCCCAACCTTCTCTGAGCTAGGAGCAAAGAGCAAACTTTCCATCTACCCAAGATTTATCTACCTGGCCAGGCACTAGAAAATATCCAAAACCCTGTTATGAAGCCCTCGGGCAAGTAGCTACTCACTATTCCCAGGATCACCATACATAGCTCTGAGTACTGAAACCATCTCCTGGCTGCTACTACGAATCCTTCCAAAAACACAATTTCCCCAGGTTGGTTCTTACCTGTAGCACAGAGGGCCAAAAAGGTCTGGGCATGCTTTTTGACCAAGGCCTGCCGGTCACTGGGCAGAGACAGGCGGTGCAGAATCAGGGCCAGGAAGTCGTGTGCAATCACAGCAGCCAGGTCCCACTTGAGCTTCCCCAGGACTAGCACCTCCCACTCCTGGGGGTTAGGGAAAGAACATGGAGTCAGCGGCTGGCAAAGGGGCTGAGGTTCTGACAGAAGGTTCATAGTTCTGCCTCTGGCTTCAGGGGCTGGCGCTGTGGAATGATGGGTTTGGGGCAGGGAAGATCTAGGGGCATACACTTAAGCATCTATTGATCGTTACTAGGTGCTAAAATGACCTGAATTATCCCTTTTAATCCTCCCATGAGTTTGAGGCTGGTGTGAGCTGAAACAGACCAACTTTAAATTCCACAGGCTTCGGAGATCTCTTCGTCCCTAACATCGCAGCCAGGTCTCTTAAACAGAAGGGAGCATAAGGCCACTCCTAAGGCTCCTCAAAGAGGAGGTTGCCCAACCCAACCCACACCCCCTTTGTGGGACATCATGGGTGGGTCCTGTCTCAAGATGAGGGAGTCCAAGCCAAACAGGATGAATCCAAATGACCCCTGAGAAACATGCCCAAGCCTACATAACCAGTAAGAGGTCTTAGGAGGAGGCTAGGAACCCCAACCCCAGTCTACTCATCTAAAGTTCCTAGACCTGGCCCGAGCTGCACTTCCGAGTTGCACACAGGAGGATTTCTTCATTGTTTTATCTCAGGAAGGAACTCATGGGTTTGACTCCTCACTGAGGTAGAAATGTCAGCCCCACCCAGCCTCTTCCAGGACCCCCGGCAACAGCTGTCCCTCTCTTTGTCCCATGACCTAGGTGTCAGCCCCAGGCTTCTTCCAGGACCCCAAAGAAACAGCCTGGACTAGAGCCAGAAGTAAGGCAAGGAAGCTGGAATTCTGCACCCAGGGCTCTGCCCGATAACCAAGTAGCATCCAGCCTCTATGGAGCACCCAAAAGGCAATCAGGAGTGTGTGGGGTCCTCACTAGGTGGGCACGCTCCCCCCATATCCAGCCCTACACCAAGAACAGAGTAGCTGGCACTCACAGCCCATCCCTGCTTTCAAGGCACTCTGGGCGGAATTTTCCCCTCCTTTCTGGGGCCTCTGCTCTGCTGTGTGGATTTAGACTGCTGGAGTTCTTGGAGTCCCTCACAAATCTGACCGCAGGCCACTCACAGCTCAGGGCCTTCAGTGGAAGGACTTGCCTATTCTGAAAAACTCCCCTCACACACAGTCATATAGACCACCCTAATCTCTTCACAAAGAGTAACTCTTCTACCTCCCAGCCTCAATCCCTCAAACACCATCTTGCTCCCTGGCTCTGGAAACTACTAGATTCATCACAAAGAGCTGTGGGGCCTCCCGGATTCCCAACTCAGGCCTCCCGTCCGTGAGAGCTGCTTGACAGGAAGAGGAATCCAGTTCCCCGACTCAGGGCAGTCAGGGGCCCCAGTACCCTAGCTTCCCAGCCAGCCAATCACAGTACTCTGCTGCTGCCCTCCTCCCTAGGAGATGGGGCCCAGAGACTCCTCTCAGGGTCAGAGAAGGCTTGGCCAGCCACAGAATGAGGTGGAGGGAGGTGCCAGCTCACCCACCCTCTCCCCCAGACCCTGTGGGAGATGATGTTCATGCTCTCTTCCAGACCCAAGCAAATCCTCCACCTCCTCCCTAGACTCCTCCAGGGCAGGGCAGAACCCAACCGATTTTTTTGCCCCGCCTGGAGGAGCCCAGCCCAAGTTCCCAGCAAGAGGCCCCAAGGAGCCACTTCCCAAACCACAGGAGTGACAGCAGCTCCCCACAGGGTTATGAAAGCCCTTGGTCTGAGTGGGAGGGCCAGGGGACCAGCATCATTATCACATCGGAAGCAGCTGCAGCTCAGCTCCCTGTCTGTCTCAGCTCAGGCCTTTGGCTGAGCGGCAGGCGAAGGGAGAAACTCTTCCACCGGCCCAGAGCAGCTGCTCGAGTTTTTCAGAAGGAAGACAAGAAAGGGAGGGCTAGGAAGGAGCGGTGTCTTTGGGGATTGGAGGGAAAGGACTGAAAACACCTCGGCGCTTCCTTCCAGCGAGCTGGGCCTGGCTTTAATCAGCTCCGGGAGGCTTTTCCATCACAAAGTCCACACGGGGATAAAGACTCATGCAAGGCAGCCCCCTCCCCCACGTGAAGCACATTCCACTCCGGTGGGGGTGTGCAGACATGCCCTACTGCTGCCAATAAATAACTCACGGTGGCTGTGTAAACCCAGAGGCAAAGTACTGGTGTATAGACCCGCAATTGGACTTCTTGCTATCTTGGGGGGGGGGGACGAGTTAGGAGTGGAACCCCACTGCGGTCAGAGGAAAGGGGTTCATTTAGTTTTAAGCTTGCAGCTGAAGCACCACCACTTCACTACTCGGCCTTTGTCCCACACTAGTTCTTTTCCAAAATACCAGCCAGGGGCGAAGGGAGGGTTGGTGGGTGAGGGGGTGAGCTTGGCGTTTCTTTTACTAGTACACAGGGCGATAGTATGTTTGGGGGGGGGGAGATTCCGCACGCACCCGCAACTGCCATGGAGCCACAGCTTGGTCCGTATAGATGCAAAGCTTCTCAATAGTCAGGGGCGTGGTTTCGCGCAGCTTGGAGGCCAGCAACAGGCAGACGGTACCTAGAAGCTGCAACTGCGCCTTTCGGGTGGGGACGCAGGACAGGTAGCGATCCAGGTAGTTCATAGCCAGAGGGAAGACATCCTCCTCGCAACGCTGCTCCTCACACACCTGAGGGAGGGCGCACGAGTCATTGCTAGGAAGGACCAAGTGAAACACGGCCGCATGGAGGAGTGCGGGGGGTGGGGGGAAGAGTGGAATGTGGAGCAAAAAATAAACCGAGAGGGGATAAACTTAGAGCGACGAGTATCAATAACCGAGGAGGATGTGCCCTCCCCAAGGTGACCCCCCCACTTCCTCTGCATGGTCTCCTCCCCACCCCGGAGTAGGGGGTGTAAAAGAGAGAAGCCCATGCTCACGAAAGATTCCAGACTCCCCTCCCCCACGGCGAGCGGAAGGGGGACGGAAGGGTCACCTAGAAAGAATTGGGACCTTACCCTCATTACCGCCACCCACTGCACACACACTCCCAGGGGGAAGGGAGGGAACTCCTGCCGCGGTCTCCCGCACTTTTCATTTCCCTGTGGACCGGAACCGAGTCTACGCCACCCCCACCCACCAGTTTCCCCCGCCAGAACCCCGCGACGGACACAGGAACCAGTTGTGGGGTGAAGTCGGCGGAGCCCAGGATTTTCCAAACGCGCCCTCCAGAGAGCACCGGGTGAGGAAGGAAGCAGGAGACACCGAGGAAAGCCTCAGGGGAAAGAGTGGCCCTTAGCCCGCTTTCCCGACCCAAAGAGAAGCTTAGTGCCAAGTGACTGGAAGTCAAAGAAGAAGGCGTTCGGGATTGGGGAGAGGAAAGGGACCCAACACAGGCAGCTGGCTAGGGTGCCCGTGTGAAAAGGCCAGGCCCCTGTAGTCTGAGCCGCCAAAGCATCTTGCAGATTGTGGTCGGGATCGCAAAGCTCCCACAGGGAAAGTTGAATTTGTCCAGAGTCGGGGGTGGGGGTGGGGTGAGAAGAGAAGAGGGGGACCCGTCCGGGCCTTACCTCCAGCATCCAGTATGCCAGCATCTTCCGCATGTGCGGCTTGATCTCCTTCTGCACGCACTGGAAGTAGGAGGCTCGCGGCACGTAGCGCTCCTCCAGGCGGAGCAAACTCTGCAGGACACGCTGGTCCCCCAGCAGCCGCGGGTCGGGCCCGGCCCGGGGCGCGTGCCGGGTGCCCTCGCAACACAGCAGCTCCATCCTGCGATGGCTCGCGGGTGAGAGAGCAAGAGTGCGGGATAGCGAGTCCTATGAGGAGCGACGCGCGTGAGGAAGAGCGCGGGGTGCGGGCGGGTCTGGCGCTGGCGCTGGCACTGTGCGGAGAAGCCCCAGCCCGCCCGCCACCCGCGCGCACCGCTTCCCTGACAGGCGCCCCGCCCCTCGCGACGATGTAGCAACCGTGGAATGCTCCGACGTCACAACGTTCTAAGGGGCGGGGCTGCAGTCGGAAAGGGCTGGCGGGCGCTCTACCCTCCCTCCCTCCCTCCCTGCAGCCCCATTGGTCCGCTGGGCTCGGGCCCGCACACTTCCGGGCCCTCGGGTCCCTTCTGACCAAGAGGGTGGAGAGAACTTTCTGGGAGGGTGCCCTCTTCCCCATCAATGGGCCCTGTAGCGATTCTAGCCACCCAGGAAAGAACTAGTCGCCAAGAGTTATTCCTTCGCGTATGCGTCCTATTTCATTGCTCTAGGGAATGTGGTAATAACTTCGTACATAGTTGGGTCACTCCTTCCCTAAAGTGGCTTCTAGGAAAGGACTTGAGTTGAGCTTTATTTTGCAGACCTTGAAACTGAGGCACAGTAGTAGATGCAAAGATCTCATTGTTAGTCCGTCGGGAAACGTGGCTTAGAATCTCATCTACTTAAACGAATTCCACAGATCTGCAGCGCAGCGGCAGCAGCATCTGGGAGCTGAGCAGAAATGTAGTTTCTGGCCGATTCAATGGCTCGGAGGGTAAACTATCCTGGCACTAAGTCTGACAACCGAGTGCGATCCCTAAGACCCACATGGTGGAAGAGAAGAGAGCAACTCCTGAAAGTTGTCCGCTGACTTCTACACCAATGCTGTAGCATATGCACACACAACCCCATGCACACACACAATTAATAAAAATAAAAAGCAAAAAAAGAAATGCAGTTTCTCAGGTCTGCTGAATGGGACACTGCATTGCTCCAAGGGAGGTACGAGCAGTATTGGTCAAAATTAGCATATAAAAAGACATTCGGAGGGAAGTGGTGGCTCACACCTTTTAATCCCACACTTGGAAGGCAGAGGCAGGCAGATTTCTGAGTTCTAGGCCAGCCTGGTCTACAGAGTGAGTTCCAGGACAGCTCGGTCTATACAGAGAAACCCTGTCTCGAAAAAACCAACCAACCAAACAAACACACAAAACAAACACTCCAAAAATAGAGGAAAAGAAGACTATAATAAGGAAGGCAGGAAAGAGGAAAGGAGGAAAAGAAAGAAGGAAACCCAAAACTCAGACACTGCTCTTTCGGCTCAGCCCAAGTGAGCCCCAAGAAAGCAAAGAAAAATGTCTAAGCATGAGACTCGACCACACACTACTCTACACACTAGGCACTGTACTGAGCAAGGGTCAGTCAGCATCTACATATGGGGGTTAGATTCTCATACAGGAAAGAGGCATGATGGGATTACTTCAGTCACAGAACGTCACTGCCCAGTGGTTGCTTTCCTTGTTGAGACAGTGTCTTACTTTATAGCTGACCTTGAATTCTCCAGTTTCTTGCCTCAGTTTCCCCAGTGATTACAACTGTGTGCCACAATGCTTATACTCCAAGCTGCACACTTAAGGAATTAGGGAGGGGACTCTTTTTGAGACGAGGGTCTTATGTAACCCAGCTAGCTTTGAATTTAATATATAACTGAGGCTGGACCTGATCTTTTACCTCCCAATTGCATGCCTTACCCACACTAATGTTCTCTTAGTTTCACGACCCAGGGTCTCACTATGTAGCTCTGACATTTATAGACCTGACTCTATGTAGCTCTGACTCTAGATAAACCAGAATAGCCTCCAGCTTACAACAATCTTACTTGCCTCTTCCTCTCAAATTCTGGGATTACAGGAATGCACCACCAAACTTCCTGTCCTGAAGGGCAGAGACAAAGTCTTGTGTAGCTGTGTATTCTCCGGATACATCAACTAACTGGCTGTGAGTGCCAACCACAGTAACAGGTCTTCATGTACACATACTATGCTCAAGAACTGAACATATTGCTGGGCGGTGGTGGCACACGCCTTTAATCCCAGCTCTTGGGAGGCAGAGGCAGGCGGATTTTCTGAGTTCGAGGCCAGCCTGGTCTACAGAGTGAGTTCCAGGACAGCCAAGGCTACACAGAGAAACAAAACAAAAAAAGAACTGAGGTCACAACAGCCTTACAGAAAGTATATTATTTTGCCCCTTTGTAATAGGGGCTGGGTGCTAATACTCAGCATGGATGGCTAAGTAACCCTAGAGAGGTCACATAGCTAGTGGTTGGTAGAAGCAGGCTGCAGTCCAGTTTAGCCCGAGTTGATACCCTCGCATGGGTGGATATCAGGAGAAATAGATGCTGCTCATATTAGGCAGGTGCGCTCCACTGAGCTACCTCTCTAACCCCCATGGCTTCTTTCTGTTTTAAGGAGCTTGAGGACCATTTTATTAGAATTTGGGAAACAAAAAACAAACAAACAGGGGAAGAAGCTGCCAGGAAGAGGTGAAATGAGGAGGGAGAAAGCCTTGGCTTTTTTTTTTGGTTTTGGTTTTTCGAGACAGGGTTTCTCTGTGTAGCTCTAGCTGTCCTGGAACTCACTCTGTAAATCAGGCTGGCCTCGAACTCAGAAATCCTCCTGCCTCTGCCTCCCAAGTGCTGGAATTAAAGGTGTGTGCCACCACTGCCCAGCCAAGCCTTGCCTTTTGAGTTAGGACCACCGATGGAAATATGCAGTGTCCATCATAGAAAAGGGATGAGAGTGTCTTCAGAATAACAAACGGAGAAGTCCCAGAATGCTGGGGCAAACATGCTCAAGAATGTGGAAAACAGAAGGAAGGACACAACAAATTAAACACACTGAGTTAGAACTCAAAGCGGGTGGGGGTGGGGGGCTGAGCCACCAAGATCTGAAAGCACCCGCGGGTACCCGCTCTTGACCACTTCATCCTGATGCCTCTTGTGCTGTCCCAGGGATGCATATTGATCTATTCCTCGTTGATCTACTGAGACAGGGCTCCCAGAGACAGCTGAGTCCTAGGAGCTTTCTTGGATAGCTGGTCAACAGCCCCACTGTCTGGGGCCTTCAGGGCCAAGAAGCTGGCTAGCTCCATGAAGGTTGGCTGCTGAGGGAGCAGGGCCCCCCTCGGGAGACCTCCAGAGAGGTACACTGATCAGCTTCACCGTCACTGCCCATCGAAGAACAGAACTAAAAAGACAAAGCAACAAGGAAAGGGTTGGGAGTGAGTGAAGCTCAGTTGGTAGTGTTAGGCTAAGACCCAAGAAGCCCTAAATTCAATTCCCAGCACTGCATAAAAAACTGAGCAATGCTAGGGTGGTGGCACACACTGGGAATCTCAACAATTAGAAGGTGGAAGCAGGAAGTGCAGATGTTCAGGGCCAGCCTGGGCTAGGTGAAATACCCTGCGTCAAAATAACAAACAAACAAACCACAAACAACTACAAAAAAAAAAAAAAAAGCAAGAGGGGAGGGAAGGAGGGGAAAAGAGAGAGGAGGAGAGGGGGTTGGGGGAGGAGAAAGAAAGAGACAGAGACAGAGAAAGAGAGAAAGAGAAAGAGAGGGAGGGCAGGCGAGAGAGAGCCAGCCCAGCTCACACTCTCCATAATCAGTGGGAGTAAATCAAAGTGCTTCAGGCCAGGTGCATCCAATTACAAAGTTACTCAATGAAAAGGTAATTAGAGGACAGCTGGAATGTAACTGTCACAAGCCCTAGGGTAAGGCTGGAGGAAGGACAACCAGCCTCCTTCCTCCTACCACTCCCTCACCTCTCCATCATTGGAATCTCTCCAACTGAAACCCAGAAGGGGAAAAGGGTGAAAGGTGAGACAGGTATGGGATTAAGATGAGGGGATACCACCCCAAAATAGGAAGGTGGACACAACGCTGGAGTGTGTTGGAATTCTACTGGTTCTCTCTTGTCTGTTTCTCTTTTCATCCCGTTGGGTAATGACAAAGTCCATACCCTACGGGGGTGTTTTGATGTGTTTTGCACGTATCCAGGGCGAAGGGAACATGCAAATGTGCTATGGTAGTTTCTAAACCAATTGTGGTAGCCCACACCTGTAATCCTAACATTCACCCTTGTGAGGCAGGAGGATTGCTGCAGGTTCAAGGGCAGCCAGGACTATTGAATAGTGAGATTCGTCCTCACATACCCCCCAACACTCTCACACACTCTTCTCTGAGCTAAAGGTAGCTCAGTGGGAAAGGTTCAATCCCTAGAGCTACAGCAGGGATGGGGGTGGGGGTGGGGGTAGGAAGGTGGGAGGAGGGGACACCAGGTAGTTGTGATTATGGCTTTTTTTTTTTTTTTTTTTTTTTTTTTTTTTTGGTTTCTCGAGACAGGGTTTCTCTGTGTAGCCCTAGCTGCTGTCCTGGAACTCACTCTGTAGACCAGGCTGGCCTCGAACTCAGAAATCTGCCTGCCTCTGCCTTCCAAGAGCTGGGATTAAAGGTGTGTGCCACCAATGCCCAGTGGATTATAGCTTTTTAAAAGGCAAATTTGTTCTGGGTCTTTACAACTATCGACATAATAATAGTGGCCAGGGTTGAACCCTGGATTTCTGGTATGCCAAGAACAGGTACCCTTTATGGCCTATTTTTATACGTTTTAATAACATTTACCTCAATTGAGAATTAAAGGCTAGAAAGATTGCTCTGCCATTAAAAGCAGTTGCTGCTATTTGCAGAGGCCCCAGGTTCAATTCCCAGCACCCATGCAGCCATTTGTAACTAGTTCTAGGGGCTCGGAGGCTCACTCTGGCCTCCACAGGCACCAGGTATGTGTGTACACATAAATACATGCTAGCAAAATACCCCGGGGCGTAAAATAAAAATGGGTTTCTTTAAATTGAGAAATAAGCACAGTTGTATAACCTGGGCCTGGAGTACAGACCTGGAATCCCAATTTGAGAATCAACCCAAGTTCAAGGTCAGACTAGGCTACGAAGTGAACTCCTGGCCAACTTGAGCTAAGAATGAGACCTTGACTCTGTAAGAAAAAGAAAAGAATAGTTATTAAGCCTTTAAAAACAAAACAAAACAAACAAAGAAGGAACAGGCTGGAGAGAGATGGCTCAGTGGTTAAGAGCACTGGTTGCTCTTGCGTGATGATGCACACCTTTAATCACAGCACTCTGGAAGCAGAGGCAGATAGATCTCTGTGAGTTTGAGGCCAGCCTGGGCTACAGAGTGAGTTCTAGGGTAGCCAGAGCTACACAGAGAAAACCTGTCTTGAAAAACAACAACAGCAACAACAACAAAAACCAAAACTACAATCTGGCTAGGTATGGTAGCTCATTGCTTTAGTCCTTGCATTCCAAAAGCAGAGGTGGGTGGCTCTCTGTAAGTTCAAGTCTAGCCTAGACTACATAGTGAGTTCCAGGCCAGGCAGGGCTACTTAGTGAGACCCTGTCTCAAAAATAAGTAAATAAATAAACGATGTCCATGTTGTCCTTATGACATCTGCATATAATGTTCTGTGGAACATAATATTAAACAAACAAGACAAAACAACACACAAAGGTTTTCTTCCCACTTCACAATGAAATGTCTTACTGGTGACCAAAATACCGACTAGCATCCTGCTTCCAGTTAGGTTTCCCTATTGATCAAGCAACTCTGGAGCTGGTGAGGAGGCTCCACACAAAGCCTGACAATCTGATTTCAACCCCTAGGATCCACATGTTCACACTCACACACATGTGCACAGAAAATAAGTAAATAAAATGTAATCTTAAGTAAAAAGGCTGGGCAGGGGCTGGAGAGATGGCTCAGCAGTTAAGAGCACTGACTGCTCTTCCAGAGGTCACCGGTTAAATTCCCAGTGCCTGCAGGGCAGCTCACAACTGTCTGTATCATGATTCTAGCCGAGGCACGATGAGGCAAGGTGTTTGTCTTCAGACTCCGGGCCGCCTTTGGTTGAAGGCTTCTGTAGATAGACTCAGGATAGTTTCAGTTCTTAGACACTTCCACCTTGCTGTGGGCAGGTACAATGGTTTCCAACAGAACAAGCCACTAAGCGGTCAAGGTGCCTGGTTCTCAGAAGGAGGCTGCCACACTCTGAAATGACAAGTACCAAGGCCATCTAGGTAAGAACTCTCCTGGTTCTTCCTGAGCTAGCCTCATTCATGAACTGAACAGACAAGCACTCGGTTTGCTGTGTGTGTACATCAGACTGGAATCTGTTGATGTTTCTAAGGCAAGTCTTGCTAGGTTTACTGGGCCTAGAACTCACAGTGAATACAGCTGGTCGAAACCTATGATCATCCTGCTTCTGCCTCCCCAGCGCTGAGGCTGCAGGAATACCATGTGCCTGCTGTAAAACGGAGACAGCTATACCCATTTCTATATGTCAGATAAGGTCTCATGCAGCCCAGGCTAGCCTCCTACTCACTTTGAAGACGTCCTAGAACTTCTCTTTGACTCCATCTCCTGAATGCGGGGATTACCACCATGACCAGTTTATGCAACACGGGAACTGAACCCAGGGTACCCTACAGGTTACACAGGCACTCCACCTGCTAGCTATCGCTAGCTCCACCCTATAACTGTTTTTTTTATTTGAAATGTGTATGTGTTTCCACATGCGTGTGTATGCTATGCATATGTATTAGTCAGCAGACATCTTGAGAGAGTTTGTTCTCTTTTTTTATTATGCAGGTTCTGAGGATCTTGGCCACAAGCACCTTTACCTGCTATGTCATCTTGCAAGCCCCATGATATTTTATCATTCTGTATGCCAGTCTGTCTGTCTGTCTATCAGTCAGGCCTTACTGTGTAACACTGCTGATCCGTTATAGTCTGTTGTTTATTTATTTATTTAATTATCTGTCTGTCTGTCTATTTATTTATTTGTAGGCAGGATCTCACTGCTGTGTATCCCTGGCTGTCCTAGAACTCACTATGTAGACCAGGCTAGCCTCAAACACACACAGAGCATCCTGCCTTTGCCTCCTGAGTGCTGGGATTAAAGGCACTGTACCACCATGCTCAGACATATTTGAAATGTTCTAATTACATTGGGTGTGTGTATGTATGTGTGTTTGCACCTGTGGACAATTTTCCTGGTGTGTTGCCCATCTTCCACAGTGGGTTCCAGTACCAAGTAGAGGTTTTTAAGCTTGTCCACCATGTGCTTTTACTCACTGAACCACCTCACCCAGCCATCTCTCTAGCCCTGTTTTTCTTCAGACAGTGGCTCACGTAGTCCAAGCTTGCCTCTAACAGGATGTGTAGTTGAGGATAACCTCGAATTTCTTTTGGAGGCAGAGTATCATGGAGCTCAGGCTACACTTCAACTTAACAGGGCCTGGAACTCCTGATCTTCTTGCCTCTACCTCCCCAGTACAGGAATGGTAGAACATTACAGTATGTGGCACAATACCCAGCTTATGTGCTGCTAGGGAGGGAACCCAGGGCTTCCTATAGGCTGGACAACTGGGCAAGCGCTCTAGCAAACAAGGTCTGTTTTCTACACCCTGCCCTTGTGTTTTGACCTTTCTCAGGCAGGACTCTGCTGTGTGCCCTGCCTGACCAGGGGCTCACTATGTAGCCTAGGCTGGCAATGTTCTTGCCTCAGCTTCCCAACCAAAGGGATCACAGAGCTATGTAACAAAGGTAGCACAAAGCTTTGCCCTTAACCATCCTGCTACGATGCTGGGCAGCCTATGCCATTGCTGACCTGAAGAAAGGGGCCTAGTGCATTACCTGAATGAATCTCTCTCCTGGTGACACCACTGCTGAGCTACTGATTAACCAGTCCTCAGGCTACCTCTGGACTTTCTGTGATGAGTGAAGCATCACCTCCTCCTCACAGCTTAGATCACTTTCACTCTTCAAGTAGAAGTTCAATTCTATCACCTCCACACCAGGCTAGCCTACACCTACACACCAGGCTATCCTACACCTACACACCAGGCTAGCCTTCACCTCCACACTGGGCTAGCCTTCACCTTCGCAGTGGGTTAGCCTTCATCTACACACTGGGCTAGCCTTCACCTACACTGCAGCAAATAGGTCAAGTCTTACAAACATTCCAGAAAGATGTCATTCCCAAATCAGAGAATATCATGAGAGGGGTGACTTCTCAACTAGCTTTATTAATTTTTGTATGTATTTTGGGATATATGTGGTAGTGTATGCCTTTAATCAGCACTCAGGAGCAGAGGCAGAGGAATCTCTGTGAATTTGTGGCCAGCCTGGTCTATATAGTAACTTCCAGGCCAACTAAGGCTATATAGTAAGACTATGTCTCACAAAAAAAAAAAAAAAAAAAAAAAGAAAGAAAGAAAGAAAGAAAGAAAGAAAGGGGGAAAAAAAGAAAGAGAGAGAGATTGGGGGCCTGAGGAAATGGCTTAGTGGTTAACAATACTTACTGGTCTTCCAAAGGACCCTGAGTTTGGTTCCCAGCACCTACACAGGCAGTAGTTTGCAGCCACCTGTAACTCTGGCTCCAGAAGAATCCAACAGCCCAACACCTCTTGCCACTAAGGGCACTTATATTCAGTTGCACACAACCCCCCACTGCACACTCATACACAATCAAAATAATAAAAGTAATCTTCACAGTTAACTGGTGAGCATTTTAAGGCAGAGCAGGTAGTTCAGTTGACAGAGCACGTGCCTGCCATGAAGAGAGCTGAGGTAGAGTCCCAGCATGATGTATATGACCAAGTGGGATGGATGTGGACTCCTACAACCCTACCGCCTCAGAGGTAGAGGCAGAACGTTCAGAGATGTAAGGTTGTGGGTTTGGAGAGACAGCTCATCAGTAAAGAGCATCTGCTGTTCTTCTGGAGGACCTGAGTTCAAGCAGCTCACAATCATCTATAACTTCAGCTCCAGGGGAACTAATGCATCAAGTACCACTAATGTGCACATATCCACCTGCAGACACACACCCCTACATGTAAGTAAAAATATTTACTGCTAACACATGGCAGTGCATGCCGTTGACCCCGGTACTCAAGAGGCAGAGGCAGAGGATCTCTGTGAGTTTGAGGCCAGTCTGTTCTACCTATTGAGGTCCATCCATCCAGCGCTACATATTGAGACCTCTCTGGGCTACACAGTGCAATCCTGTCTCAAAAGAAAGTAAAATAAAAATCTTTTAAATAGAAAGAAAGGAAGGGAGGGCAGGAAGAAGGAGGAAGAAAGGAAGGAAGGAAGGAAAGAAGGAAGGAAGGAAGTCAAGGGCTAGTGAGAATGCTCAATAGTTACCATAATGTAGTGTTTTTCCAGTAGACCCGAGTTCAAGAGCCAGCACCCATATCAGATGGCTATCAAACATGTAACGTCAGCTCCTGGAGGACCCAACACCTCTGGCTTGTTGTTAAGTGCACGTGTACACATGCGCACATGCACACATGCACATAAGCACACGCACACTTACTTAAAAACAATTTTAAAAATGTTAAAGAAGGCCGGGCAGTGGTGGTGCATGCCTTTAATCCCAGAACTTGGGAGACAGAGGCAGGCAGATCTCTGAGTTTGAGGCCAGCCTGGTCTACAGAGAGAACTGCAAGTTCCAGGACCACA
>NW_022196909.1:62210359-62240547 GCF_008632895.1 Mastomys coucha | reverse complement strand
AAAAAAAGAAAGAAAGAAAGAAAGAAAGAAAGAAAGAAAGAAAGAAATTTAAGGTTTTCTTTTCTTTTTTTTTTCTTTTTTCTTTTTTTTCCAAGACAGGGTTTCTCTGTGTAGCCCTGGCTGTCCTGGAACTCACTCTGTAGACCACGCTGGCCTCAAACTCAGAGATCCTCCTGCTTCTGCCTCCCAAGTGCTGGGATTAAAGGTGTACGCCATTGCCACTGGGATCTCCACTAAATTTTAATGTAACATTAATTCCAAATCCCAAAGATAAGTTAGACATCGTGGTGCATGCCTAAAATCCAGCTAGGGGGTAGGCGAGGGCAGAAATACTGCAAGTTCCAAGTCCGCCTCGGCAACTTATAGCAAGACTCTGTCTGCTCCAGGCAGTGGATGCAGTGCAGCAGTGCAGTGGCTGTCTAGCATGTATGAAGCCTGGGAAGATTCTCTAGCACCTCGTAAATTAAGCCTAGTAGTTTGCCTCTGGACTCTCCACCCTGGGAGGAGTACAGGAGGATCAGAAAGTCGAGATCACCCTCTAACAAGTGACTTTGAAGCCAGCCTGGGATATAGGAGACCCTGACTCAAACAGAAAAAGCTGTCTAAGGGTGGTGGCATAACTCCTTGGTAGAGCAACTATCTGCTTAGCATGATGGACATCCCAGGTTACCTCCCCAGCACAAGGGAAAAGAAAAGCAAGAACAGAATATGGAAAGAAAAATACACTTAAGGGCACAGATGTCAAGCCCTAGGCAAAGTGCTAGCACACGAATTCTGGTGACATATAAAATCATAGCCATTCGGGTGTTGAGATGGTTCAGCAGTAAGGACATCTCCTGCCAAGCCCAAGGACCTGAGTTTGAACCCTGGGACCTATATAACACAAGTAATCCTCTGACCGCCACATTCAAATCATAGCATACCTATACACACATACACAAACATACACACACATGCACATAAACACACACACACACCCATATACATACAGAATTAGTTAATTTTTTTTTGTTTTGTTTTGGTTTTTAGAGACAGGGTTTCTCCTTGTAGCCCTGGCTGTCCTGGAACTCACTCTGCAGACCACACTGGCTTCGAACTCAGAAGTCCACTTGCCTCTGCCTCCCAAGTGCTGGGATTAAAGGCGTTCGCCACCACTGCCCGGCCAGAATTAACTAATTAATTAATGTTATTTTAAGCATATGATTCCAGTACTAAAGAGGCAGGTGTATACTTGTGAGTTCAAGGCCAGTCTATTCTACATAGTGAGACTTTGCCTCAAAAGCAAAACAAAAACACCCCTGTAAAGTAAAAAAATAGACAAACAAAAGAATAGTATGTCATGATTAAGTTGTATTTATTCTAAACCAAATGTTGACTTGTTTTGCTCCTTTTTTTTAAACTGGAGCTAGCATGAAATTCTGTTACTCTACTCTGGGATTTGTTTATTTGTTCATTTCTCGTTATTTACTTACTTATATATTTGAAACATAGAGTCTCACTTTGGAGCCATGGCTGTCCTGGAATCCTATGCAGACCAAGCTGGCCTGAAATTCACTGAAGTCCTCCTGCCTCTGCTGGGATTGATAGTGTGAGCCATCACCGTGCCCACAGGGTCCTCACACGGTCAGCTCTGGTACCATCTTGGATTTCTCCCTTGCTTTGATTTCCTGATGCAGTTGCTGCCTGGTGGGGACAGGAATTGTCCCCCAGATCACTCAGGTCCTACTCCTCCTGTGTGCATCCCTCCAGCTCTTCTGCTTGCTTGTTACTCATTTGTTTTGAAACAGGATCTCTGGGAATTCAGTGAGCTCCCAACCCTCCTGTTTCTACCCAAGTGACAGGATTACGCAGGTGCATCACCAGAGCCTGCCAGACACTGCCGAGTTCTCACAAATCTATCAACAAGTGAATTCCTTCACAACATAGAAAAGGGGGTGACATTAAGAATTTGATCGCAGTCTGGCGGTGGTGGCGCACCACGCCTTTAAACTCAGCACTTGGGAGGCAGAGGCAGGCAGATTTCTGAGTTTGAGACCAGCCTGATCTACAGAATGAGTTCCAGGACAGCCAAGGTTACACAGAGAAACCCTATCTCAGAAAAAAAAAAAAAAAAAAAAAAGAATCTGATTGCAGCCGGGCAGTGGTGGTGCAGACCTTTAATCCCAGCACTTGGTGGTAGGCAGACAGACAGGAAGATTTCTGAGTTCGAGGCCAGCCTGGTCTACAGAGTGAGTTCCAGGACAGCCAGGGCTACATAGAGAAACCCTGTCTCAAAAAACAAAAAACAACAACAAAAATAATCTGATTGCATGACCTGACCATGCCTCATGTAACCTGATATGTATTTGAAGTCTTTATATCCCATCTTAGAAGAGTACACATTTTTGGATTCTGGTCCATAAGATAGCCTTAATTATTGTAATATATAAATAATGGCTTCTCCAAGAAAAATAAGTAAAATGAGTAGGTTTTGGACCTCAGGACTAGGGACTGAGATGCATATTTATATAATCAAAGCAGACCTGGCCTCCAGGTTCTCCCAGCATTCCTTAGTCCTTAAGCCAACACTGAACTTCCCAGACAAGGGACTGGGCTGCCCTTCCCCACAGTTCTTCCTCATATAATCCAATTTTTTTTTTACTTGCTCTCTCTCTCTCTCTCTCTCTCTTGCTCGATCCCCCCCCTCTCTGTCTGTCTTTCTCTCTCTCAGCATGCACTCTTTCTTTCTTCTCCCTCTTCTCTCTGTTCCAATGGCAACTTCCCTGGGTTCTTTCCTTGGGAAGCAACTCCCCAACAAACCTGCATCTAACATAATCTAATCTGGCTTGAACTGGCTCATTTCACCGGAGGAGAAATAACTTATCAGTAAACCTTTTTATTTCTTTTTAAGATGTTTTTATTCTGTATTTACTTATAGGGCATGCCAGGCACATCACAATGTTCCAGTGAAGGTGACAGAGCAACTCACAGGCATCCATCCTCACCTTCCACTATTGCAGGTCCCAGGGATTTGAACTCAGGTCTTCCGGCTTGGGGGCAACTCCCCTTACCTACTGAGTCATCTCCCTAAGGCTCTGAATTCTTATGCTTAAGGAAAGATAAACTTCAAGAAAGCTACATGTCATTCCAGTGGCAGAGGGGTTTCAATGGGGTTTTTTAAATCCAAGTTTGAAAGGTTGGGCCCCGTTGGTGATGTAAAGCTTTCTGAAGTACCCCATCTTCACACTGCTCCCAGAAAGATCTGCATGGGTAGCCCAAGGCCATCACATTAATCTCTCAGCGACACCTCTTTCATCCCAGTCCAAGGACCTGCTTATCAGGTCAATTTATAAGTCAGCCAGCCTGGCGTTTAAAGTTCTGCTTTGTGAGGCCCCAGATGCCCAATTCAATGCTATCTTGTCCCCAGCACTTTAGCCTACCTACAGCCTTATCACTCACCACTGCCATCCTCCTCTCTCTTCCTGAACGTCTTGCTGGTCCATAACTTCCACAACATTTCAGGGCTGCAAGAAGAAAGATCAGAGACAGCAAGTTAACAGCTGTTCTAAATGATTCCCCTCGTTTCCTATAAATAAATCCTCTCTGCCCTCAAAGATTTGGTACTTATTGTGTCAGGATGGGAAGAGTTGCAAAACTGGCCAGCCTGTGGAAAGAGCCTGCCAATGGACGCTCAGGTGATTCCCCACACAGACGGTCTTATCTGGTTCCAGCCAGCTATCATGCACACGTGCAAAGTCTAACTTAAAGTTTCCTTATATCATAAGTTTTTGTGGGTTACTTGTTTTCCAATTTAAAATTAATTATTAGTGTGTTACAACACTAACCAGTAGTGTTGTGACAATAGGAAGTTAAAAAACCCAGGATCTTCAAGATGGCTGAGTGGGTAAAAGCACTTGCAGCCAAGCCTGATGACCAGAGTTCAATCCCTGAGACTCACACAGTGGAAGAGGAGAACCCTACAGGTTGATCTTCTCTGACCTTCATACTATGCTGTACAAACTATAAACCCATAGACATATGTAGAGACATATATAAATGTAATTTAAACTTAAAAGGGGGAGGGCGGGCGTGGCGGCTCTTGCTCTTTATCTCAGCACTTAGGAGGAAGCTGGTGGGTCTCTGTGAGTTCAGGCATGTCTGGTCTACTTAGCAAGTTTCCTGCCAGCCAGGGCTGCACAGTGAGACCCCGTCTCTAATGAATTAGTTAACTCACTAGCCTCTGCAAGCAGCTCATCCAGAGGGTGTGCTTTATTCCTTCTCAGACTCTTACTGCAAGATTTACTGAGACCCCATTAAACCTAAGATAGTTCTGAGCCACAAGCAACACAGAGGCCCAGAGACTCCTTTACCTTTTGTGTTGTAAAGGTCTTATGTAGCACAGGCTAGCCTCAAACTCTACACAAACAAGGATGACCCTAAACTCCTGATCTTATTCCTGCCTCTTTCTCTCTCTCTCTCTCTCTCTCTCTCTCTCTCTCTCTCTCTCTCTCTCTCTGTGTGTGTGTGTGTGTGGGGGGGGTCTTATTAAGTCATCCAAGTTGACATCAAGACCTCAGACTACCGGGCTCCAGCAGTATTCTTGCTCTTGATCATGGGCATTCCACCACGTTGGGCTCAGGTTTATCTTAAAGAACCACCCCTGTCCTGGGTGGACTAGGTTACACTTTTGTCTCCTTCTTAATAATTTACCTTTACCTTTTTTTTTTTTAAACTCTCTCCTGCCTTGAATCTGCCTGCCTCTGCCTCAAGAGTACTGAGATTAAAGGTATGCACCATTACACCTGGCTCATTAAAAAATTATTTAGTTATTTTGTGTTTACATGTATGTGTGTGGATGCACATGTGTCAAAGGAGGTCAGAGGACACCTTGCAGGAGTCCGTTCTTTCCTTGTACCACGCAGGTACTGGGGATCAAACTCAGGCCTTCAGGCTTGGTAGCAAGTATTGCTGCATACCTTTAATCCCAGCACTTGGGAGGCAGAGGCAGGCAGATTTCTGAGTTCGAGGGCAGCCTGGTCTACAGAGTGAGTTCCAGGACAGCCAGGGCTACACAGAGAAACCCTGTCTCGGAAAAAAAAAAAAATCCCTGATGTGGCCAACAGAGAACCATAAGCACACAATTCAGAAATACAGCACCAATACCTGCTCCAACCCATACAGACTCTGAAAACATTATCCTAAAGACAGAGGACTGAACCCCAGAAGACAATCTGCTGTTGGAGTCCAACCATATAAAGCAAACAGAATAGGAAAATCTGCAGAGCAGAGCGGGCTGGGGAACACACGTGGAGTCCCAGCACTGGAGAGACAGAGCCAGGAAGATCAGGGGGTGAAGATTATCAGAGAGTTCCAGGACAACCTGAGATACACAGGGAGACCCCAGCTAAAGAAAAAGTTTAAAATCTGTAGATATGAAACATAGCTACAGGGGGATTGCTGAGACTTCCAGCCAGCCTAGCCAAAGACCACAAACTCCAAGATCAATGGCAGAACCTGTCTTGGGACAAATGAAAAGAAAAAGACAGAATAAGCAATACCCCCCCACCCCCCGTCCCAAGTGTGTGAGCGTGCATGTGCACATCTGTACACCCATGCACACACTCACACATACACACAAACACAGAGAGAGACAGAAGCAAAAACACGTCTCTCATTCTGGATAGTGAATGGCTGGTCACTTTTCACAGTGGGTTAACATGAACGGCTGACATCCATGGACAGAGACACTGGCTGGGTCTGAGTCTCCTTGGCCATTTATTCATTCAGGTGTGACCTGGAGGAAAAGATCTGACTCCTCATTTACAAATGAGAGTAGTAATTCCTAGGTCAGGAGGTCAGGAAAGCAACCCAGGAGTACTGGACCCTACCCTCCCTAGCAACCCGGAGTACTGGACCCACCCTCCCTAGCAACCAGGCAGACCTGGCTTAACTCTTCACAGATACTTAACCCAGCAAAGGGGAAATAACCCCAGTAAGACGGCTTGGCAGGTAAGAGTTCTTGCGGTACAAACCTGCCGACTTGAGCCTGAGTCCTAGAAGCCATGGAAGCAGACTCCTCTACACTTTACACAAGTGACACAGCACCTGCACGCCCCCATCTCCATACACATCATCCATGCATACAGTAAGGATAAATAAAAACTTACAGGTGGCAAGATGGTTTATGTGTGATGGCACCCGCCAGAATGACCGAGGGACCCATAGGACAGAAGACAGCTGGCTTTCCAAGCTGTCCTCTGATGTCTATACACACGCTACGACGCACAAAAGTATGCACACACACACAAATCGGAAAATGGAATCAAATGAATTTTTTTTTTTTTTTTTTTTTTTTTTTTTTTTTTTTTTTTTTTTTTTTTTTTTTTTTTGGTTTTTCAAGACATGGTTTCTCTGTGTAGTCCTGGCTGTCCTGGAACTCACTCTGTAGACCAGGCTAGCCTCGAGCTCAGAAATCCGCCTGCCTCTGCCTCCCAAGTGCTGGGATTAAAGGCGTGCGCCACCACCACCTGGCTCAAATGAGTTTTTTTAGTAGGAAACCGGATGGACAGGCAGATGGGCAGACAGATGGACTGAGGGATGAAACACTTCTAAACAACTCAGAACTCAGAGCAGATTCTGGAGATGAGAGAGTACCCTTCCAGAGAGTGACTTCATGCCTCAGGCAAAGCAGGCAACTGAGGTCACATCACTGTCCCACAGGCTCTGGGCTGAGCTCCTGAGTCTGTCTCTGAAGAAGAATGGGGTTAGGCCAGCACTCTTGGTTTTGTTTGCTTTTTAGAGACAAGGTTTCCCCATGTAGCCCTTTGCTTCCCCTTGAGCAGCAGAAGGCTGAGCAGCCAGCAGGGAGAAAGACCATGGAAGCCAGCCCAGGCCCGGCAGAAGCATCTGGTCTCTGAGCAGATAAGAGAAAGGTCAACTCTCCTCTCCTGACATGCAGCTGCCATCGCTGAGACTTGCGGAAGAGCCCCAGAAATGCCCGGAGCAACACATTCTTCCCTCCACCCCCTCCCTAGGGATAGAGTTTCATGGAGCCCAGGTTGGTGTTGGTGTTGAACTGCATTATGTAGCCAAGGGTGACCCTGAATTTCTGATCCTCCTGCCTCTACCTCCCAAGTGCTGGGATGACAGGGGTGCACCCCTGTATCCTACCATCTACTGTTTTAGCCTCCTCCCCTCTTTCACTGGCTCTTCCTCCACTGGCTTCCAGATGAAACCAATGCCCGATCTTCTCTCCTCAGACACACCACAGAGCATTACCCTGTTAAATTCATTTAATCTGCTTTCCTGTTCCTCCAGCGACTAGCCTCCATCCTCAACCCCCCATCCCACATCCGCACCTGGATGTCAGACTGATGCTATGCATCCTAGATACTTGGGGCCCACAACCCTATCTCTTTGGTTTTGTGTCCCCATTAACTGGGATCTGCTGAGTGGTCCCAAGCTACAAATGTCCACGTCATTCTTCTTCAACTTCTCCTGTCCCAGTTGCTACAATAATCTGCAAGCAAGTCCTTTCGTCACTGCTTCCAAAATGCTCTGGGATCTGGTCCTTCCACTTGCTGCTCTGGCATTCCTATCTAACACATGGACTGATGTAGTAGTCTCTCTGGCTCCAGTCACCATCTCTAACCTGTGTTCCCCATGGCTCCCCAAGCTGTCTTTCAGAACCGTTAAGGAATGCACATGCCAAGTCGGGCAGTGGTGTCATAGGCCTTTAAATCCAGCACTTGGGAGGCAGAGGCAGGCAGATTTCTGAATTCGAGGCCAGCCTGGTCTACAGAGTGAGTTCCAGGACAGCCAGGACTATACAGAAAAACCCTGTCTCAGAAAAAAAATAAATTAAAGGAATGCACATGCCTCCTCCTATTCATAAAAACCTCAAACCCCCTTTACCACTACAGAGTAAAATCCAGACACACCAAAGCTTCAGAACTACCAAGACCTAGCTTGAAATACAGTAAAGAGAGCTGCTAGAAGGAAGAAGAGAAAAAGGAAAAGAAAAGAAAAGAAAAGGAAAAGAAGAGAAAAGGAAAAGAAAAGGAAAGAAGAAAAAGGAAGGGAGGGAGGGAAAAGGGAAGGAAGAAGGAAGGAGGGAGGGAGGGAGGAAGTAAAGGAGGGAGGGAGCATGGCCATCTGAACCCAAGTTCTCTCTCCAGCCTTGGGTTTTCTCACCCAACACAGAAGCACCTAGACTTGGGGCCACTGAACGCCCTGCACTGATCTTTGTGCTTAGCCCATAGACTTCTGTCAGCCTAAAGCCCTTCTCACCCATCTCCACCGCTCTAGAGAGAAGTTCCCTAGACCCTTCAAGTCCAACTTGAACGTGACCTGTAAAGCACAATCAATGTCCCTGAAAGAACCTTAGTTCCCTGCTGAAATGTGAAGGAGGGGGTGACATGAGACACGGTGACCACCATGACCTGACCTTGGCCAAGAGCCTGTACTCTAGGGCCCTGTGCTCCGCTATGCTCCTGTGGCCGCCTGCACAGCGGATGCCAACTGTTTCTAGCAAAGGTCACAGAAACATACACAGAAAAGGAAAGGCAGAGTTGCCAAGTGAACCAAATCCGACTAAGCAACCAACCATGCTCATCCTGGCCTTGGATGTCGAACCCCAACACAATGGTAGGGAGCCAAGGGATAGGGCTAGATGGGAAGGCAGGGGCTATGCCAGCTGAAGAATCTGAGTAACGCGCAAAGCAACAAAGCACTTTTGTTTTGGGTCAACCTGTGTAGCCCAGGTTGGTTGAACTTACTCTAAACCTTAGGATGTCCATGCAAGAACCTCTCCCACCCTGTAAGCGTCCCAAGATAAGGTTCCAGGGATACTGTTGTGCCCAACTTAAGAACAAATTATGTATTTTGATTTTTGAGACGGTGTCCTGTGGAACCCACACTGGCCTCAAACTCTGAATCTTCCGGCCTATACCTCCTAAGTCCTGAGATTACAGACATCTCTCACTATATCCACTGACACATATTACACCAGGTGCGCTGTATGCTCTTAAGCCCAGCACTCAGGAGGGAGAGGCAGGTAGAGTTTTGTGAGTTGGAGGCCAGCCTGGTCTACATAGAGAGTTTCAGGTCAGTTGGGGCTACATACAAAGTCCTTATCTCTGGGCAGTGTTGGCGCATGCCTGTAATCCCAGCACTTGGAAGGCAGAGGCAGGTGGATTTCTGAGTTCAAGGCCAGCGTGGTCTACAGAGTGAGTTCCAGGATAGCCAGGACTACACAGAAAAACCTTGTTTCAAAAAAACAAAAAACAAACAAACAAAAAAAGAAAAGTAAAAAGAAAGTCTTTGTCTCAAAATACACAAACAACATATATGAAGTCCAGTACAATATCACCACATGTGTATTCAAGTTCAAGCACTCTATGCTGCAGCCCAGTAAGGTAAGGGTTAATAGTAATTTATAGTACATTTCAAACTAGTTAAAGGGTTTTAATCAAAACCAGAAACAGTTCTAAGCATTTAGGGTCTGCAGCCATATAAGTAGAGAGCCTTTAAGAGGTTCTTGTAAATAAAAATTCCAAGGGCACTGGGCATAGTACCCCAGGCTATGCTTCTAATTATTTGGAGGCTAAAGCAGGATTGATGGTTCAAGGTTAGCCTGGGCTACCCAGCAAAACACTATCTGGAAATAACTCACAGGAAACTTCTATTTAAAACCTTATTTGTGGGGGTGGCGTTCGGGCGGGGCATGTGACCTGTGGGAAGAGGGGTGCATTTGCCTCACTGAATGTATAGTAACTGGAGGACAAATTGCAGGAGCACTCCCACCATGTGGGTTTCGGAATCGAACACTTGACACCAGACTCAGCAGCAAGTGCCCTTACCAACAGAGCCATCTGGGCAGACATCGGGTAGTTGGAAAATCTCTTAAGAGCTGAGCAGGGATGGAACATGAACTCAGTCCAGTGTAGGCACATTCTCTCCAGTTCCTACTGAGTCAGGGCCTCTGAAGTCCTGGGCACAGGAAGCTGAGCCCGGGGTAGATGCTGTCATGTAAGGAATGTGGGAGATCCGACAGGTCAGCAGCAGACATCCAAATTTAAGGAGGGGGTGGAGAAAGAGAGGCCACCAAAGGAGGTCAGAGGGAAGGTCTCTGTCAGACCCCAAGGCCGCCGGAGAAGGCAGGCCAGGACCCTTCCTCTCCATAGATCTTAAAAGTATTTGGTTGGACTAACTTGCCCTTCACAGGCCCACCCCCGGGACACATTCTTCCTTTAGATATGCTAACAGAGGCCAAAGGGTAAAGGTCGAGGCTTGCTCTGCCTCAGCCTTTGTGTCTCTCTCAATCAGCTGCATATCTTTGCTCTGACCCATTATGTGCCTGTTCACATGTGAGCTATCTTCATTCTAGTTTCTGGGAAGAGTCCAACACACTGACTTCCCATGATGATGTGGGATGTGACCTGATAAATGAGCCAAGTAGAGTCTGAGCTAGGTTCAAACAGGGGCTCCGCTGGGGCAGGCTGGCTGCACCGTAGTCTAAGCTGCCTGGTGGGTTCAGAAGCCGTGGGAATGTGAGTGGAAGAAGTCCAGTTTATAGTACCTGCAGTTACTTCTACATCTGCTGCTTCTCTTCATGCCCTGTTCACAGTGATGGTGACCGAGCAGAAAATGCAGAAGTGGAGGGCAACCCTGGCCTAGTGAGACCCTGTGTGGAGGAAGGGCAAGGGAATTCTGCTCCACACCCAGTGTGGATCCACCGACTGCCTGACTGGTTAGCAATACTGGGCTTTTACATGCCGCATAAGCATCCTGTCTCTGAGCTGCACCCCACCCTTTATCTTTGCCAAAAATAAATAAACAAACAAACAAACATATACATATACATGTATATATAGTATGTGTGTGTTTGTATATATGAACATTTATGAATATATAAATGTATTTTATTTATTTTTGGTTTTAGGGGGTTGTTTTGAGTCAGGCTTTTTCTGTGCAACAGTTCTGCCTGTCCTGGAACTAGCTCTTAGGGTAGCCTCGAACTCACAGAGATCTGCCTGCCTCTGCCTCCTGAGTGCTAGGATTAAAGGCATGTACCACCACTGCCTCACTTGAATTATTATTTTAAAATTGGAATGTGTTTGTGCAGTATGTATGTGGGGAGTTACGCTTGTATGGGCGTGTGTGTGTGTGTGTGTGTGTGTGTGTGTGTGTGTGTGTGTATGTGTATTTGTATCCATGCTTGTGAACGTGGAGGAGCCAGGAAAGGATAAAAGGTGTCTCCCTCTGTTTCTGCTTTATTCCCTTGTGACAGGATTTCTCACTGAACCTGAAGCTCACAGGTTTGGCAAGGGCGACTGGCCTTGAAGCACCCTACAGCACCTTCCCTCTGCCTCTCAATTCTGGGGTCACCGGCATGTGCAGCCATGCCTAGCTCCTATTCCATCACTGGGCACTCAAACTCATGTCCCCCTACATACACAGGAAGGCCTGTCACCAGTGAGCCACGTCCCCAGCCCTATTACGATTTTTTTCCTGTCTTTTTTCTTTTTGTTTTTTTGAGACAGGGTTTCATGTCATTCAGGCTGGCTTTGAATTTACTATGTAGTCAAGGATGGCCGTGAACTCCTTTTATCTCTACCTGCCTGAACATGCTATTACAGAGTACTGAAATTATAAGTATGTAACACCATGCTTTGTGTGAGTGTGTGTGTGTGTGTGTGTGTAAGTGAGATGGTGTCACTAGGTACCCCAGGCTGATCTTGAACTCCTGCCTCAGCCTTCCAAATGGTAGGATTATAGGTGGGTGCCACCAGGCTCGACATCATCTGCAAGTGATTCTGAAACAGCTGAGAGCTGTCGGGCTTTCCCTAGGCAGGACTCAAATTCTTTTTTCTTGTACCTCTGAATAAACAAATTATCTTAACACTACTGAGCGTAGGGTAGATGCCTATGAGCCCAGCATTTAAGCAATAAGAGGCAGGAGGACCAGAGACTCAGGGTCATCCTCAGCTATATATTAAATTTAGAGCCAACATGGTCTACAAGAGACCCTGTGTCAAAAAAGAAAATCAAATAAATCCAGTCAAGTTTATGAATCTCTGGGAGTTCAAGGCCAGCGGGTCTACACAGTGAGTTCCAGGCCAACCAGAAAAATGTAGTGAAACCCTGCCTCAAAAACAAACAAACCAAGCCAGCAGGTGGGTTTCTGAGTTTGAGGGCAGCCTGGTCTACAGAGAGAGTTCCAGGACAGCCAGAGCTATACAGAGAAATCCTATCTCAAAAAACAAAAACACCCAAACCTGCCTGGCCATGGCAGCGCACGCCTTTAACCTCAGCACTTGGGAGGCAGTGCCAGGAGGTTCTCTTTGAGTTCGAAGCTAGCCTGGTTTAGAGAGCTAGTTCTAGGACAGTCAAAGTTACGAAGAAACATCCTGTCTTGAACCCCCAAAAACTAAAACAAAAAAACAAACAACAAAAAAACAAGGCCCACAATTTACTGCATCAGCACACTGCTTCCTAGAGCTCCATAGTGCCTTTTCATATTGGAAATTCCCAGAGGGCCAGCCTCCTCCTAGACTGGATATAATTATTCTCAAATCAAAAATCTATTGGGTCAAGCCTCTTCATCCATAACAATAATCTTATTATCAGAGGGCAACTGCATTTCCTAATTTATTAATGTATTCTCTCATTTGCAGTTGCCCCCTTAGCTCTCCACAGCGTGAATAATTGAGAATTCACAGAATCCTGGGGTTGGGTTAGGACAGATGAAAGGAAAAGCGAGCCAAACTTAGTGACTCATGACCACAAGCCCAGCCTTTGGGAGATGATGTCAGGAGGATCAGCAGTTCAAGGTCGTCCCCGGCAGAGTAGGAGTTCAAGGCTAGCCTGAGACACAGGAGACCATGCGTCCAAAAGGAAAGAGAAGAGAAGAGAAGCTGGGCATGGCAGTACACATCTATAGTCCGTCACACGTGAGGACAAGGCAATGGGATTATCCCACGGTCCAGCCTCGACCTCAAAGTAAGACTTGAAGGAGGGAGAGGAGAGAGAAACCGAGAAGGGACTGAAGAAAGAGACAACCCATGGCTAAGAACATTGGCTGTTCTCAAAGACGATCAGAGTTCAGTTCCCAGCACCATGTGGAGGCTAGCAGCTCTCTATCCCTCCAATTCTGGTGAATCCACCACCCTCTTCTGGCCTCTTTACATGGTACCTACATGCCTGTGAGCATATTCACATGCATATGTGTGTGCGCGCACACACACAAATTAAAATAATCTTAGGCTGCCTATAGTGGTGCATGCCTCTAGTCCCAGCAATGAGGAGGCAGAGGTGGGTGGATCTCTGTGCGTCTGAGGCCAGCTTGGTCTTCAGAGTGAGCTTCAGGTCAGCCAGGGCTATATAGAGAGACCTTATCTAAAAAAACGTGTGTGTGTGTGCCTGATCAAGCATGTGTTTGCTGGGCTGGGAGATAGTAAGTGCTTGCCTCGTCAACCTAAGTACTCCAGTCTGAACCCCGGAACCCATGGAGACATGCGCATGTGAACGCGATATTGTAACATACCTTTCATAGAGCACAAATGGGTTTTAGTATATATTTTAAATACTACTAATATATTTAAATAACTTTAGCTCAGACTAGACCTTCTTCTCAACAAACTCAACCCCTAGAAAAAAGTTTTAATGCTCAAATATATTGTTACGTTACCCATGGGTTTTTTGTTGTTGTTGTTTTGTTTTGTTTTTTCAAGACAAGGTTTCTTCTCTGTATAGCTCTGGCTGTCCTGGAACTCACTCTGTACACCAGGCTGGCCTCGAACTCAGAAATCCACCTGCCTCTGCCTCCCAAGTACTAGGATTAAAGGCATGTGCTATCACTGCTTGGCACGTTACCCATGTTAAATTTTTATTTATTTAATTTTAGGATTTTTAAAGAATTGTTTATTTTGTCTATATATATATATGTGTGTGTATATACGCACATACATATATATATTCACTTTACTAATTTTAGTTTTTTGACATGGGTTTCTTTGTATAACTTTGAATGTCCAGGAATTAGCTCTATAGACAAGGCTCAAACTCAAAGAGATCTACTTGCCTCTGCCTCTGGAGTGTTGAGATTAAAGAGTATCCTTATTTTTTACAGATGAGTAACCAAAGCACAGAGAGGTGAACCAAACTACCTAGATCTCACAGCCTGTAAGAGGTGCAGGTAGCCGCCAGTGTGGTGGCGCACACAGGCCTTTAATCTCAGAGCTCTGGAGGCAGAGGCAGGCAGATCTCTGAGTTCGAGGCCAGCCTGGTCTACAAAGAGAATTCCAAGACAGCCAGGGCTATATGGAGAAACCCAAAAAGAGAGGCAGAGGTAGCATTTGAGCCTAGGTCGTCTGAGTCCACGATCAGGATTTAAGGACCAAACTGAGTGGATGAGAGCTGTCCAGACTGGCAGCAGCCAGAATCGGACAGGAAGGAAGGAAGTCTGCTGTTGCTCCTAGGCCCAGTGAGGCACCAAAGGAAGGTGAGTCCCAGGGAAGGGAGGCTGAGGGCCACAGCTGACCACCGCCTGCAGACTTCCTGGATTCCCTAGCCGAGGACTGAAAGACAAGGAAAGCGAAATTCCTCCAGGAAGAGAGCACATTTTTGAGGAATTTTTGTCTTTGTTGGGTCATCTCTGATTTCAGACCCTTGGTATCTTCCTAGAGTCATAAAGAACATACTGAAATAGACAATAGGCAGAGCCTGAGGGGCTCTCTGTGTCTCTCCCTGTCTGTCCCTCTCTGTGTCTGTCTTTCTGTCTGTTGTCTCTTTCTCTCTCTCTCTGCCGGGTGTGGAGACTTACTCAGGCTTGGAAAGCGGGAGCCCTTAGCCCGGGAAGTCAGGTCACCCAGTAGCTCCTCTTTTTTCTGATCAAGAAGCATCAAGTTCATTTGTACCTTTCCTCCTCATTGCCCCCTGCAGCTCATCAAACACAAATGATGGGTAGCAGTGGCCGGAGAGAAGGCTTAGGGATTATGACCACTTGTTGCTCTGTCAGAACACTCAGGTTTGGTTCCCAGCATCCACATGGTGGTTAGTTAGTTCCAGGGCACCCAATGACCTCTTCTGACGTCCCTGGGCATCAAACAAACAACACATATGTACATATGGCACACACAGACATAAAAATATTAACAAATGCTTAAACAGAAGTTTGGTATATAAGCAACTCAGCATTTTCAGATGTCCTATATGAATGAAAAGGAAAAAAAAACTGGTCTCAGGTTTAGCAAATGAATGAATGATTAAAAATGATTAAAAAACAAACAAACAAAATCGGACATAACCTCTTAGGTACAGTGGAGGAGAAAGTTTATTGTAGGCCTGTGCGAAAGGACAGCCAGAGGCAGAGACAGCTAGGAGAGTCCAGAGTAGATGTGATCCAGACCCACGTGGCAAGAGGGGGAGGGGAAGGGAGAGAGGGTAGAGCGGGGAACCATGTGAGCAGCCAAGAGGTCCCTGGGTACAAAGAGAGCAGGTCACCAAATGCCCAGCCCCCTCTGCTGCAGAGTTCAGGGTAGTGGGTAGGGTAAGCCAGCCAGGAGGGCCCTGTGACAGGCAGAGGCTGAGAGGTGCGGGGAGAAGCTGGAGGCTAGAGTCTGCTTTGATATGCTAAACAGGCACTGAAACCTAACACTGTGAAAGGCTTTCAGTGGGACATCCTGAGCTTAGAAAAGGGACGGAGCCTCAGTGGCTTCATCTGAAGGATGGGGCTCCCCATTTCGGCCTACAAGCTTGAGGCAAGTGCTGACAGAGGAAAGGAAGAGCGAGGACTGTGTCATGCTGTGTCATGCAGTGGGATTCTATGGACTTCTGCTCCTGTGTGCCAGGCACTGTTAGTGGCTGGAAGTCAAAGAGCCTGGTCTAGGTTCTCTGTGAGCTCCGGAAGGAGAAAGAGACTCACTCAACCCACACGGTAAGAGGCTTGCTACTGCAGAGGTTGATTCTTAGGAAAGCAAAGACAGTTCTAGAAGAGAGAATGAGTCTAGAAGAGCCAAGGTTACACAAAGAAACTCTGTTTCAAATAACAGAAAGAAAAAAAAAAAAAAGCGGGGCAGTGGTGGCGAATGCCTTTAATCCCAGTGCTTGGGGAGGCAGAGGCAGGTGGATTTCTGAGTTCGAGGCCAGCCTGGTCTACAGAGTGAGTTCCAGGACAGCCAGGGATACACAGAGAAACCCTGTCTCAAAAAATGGAAAAAAAAAAGCTTGTCTGGATGACAAGTGCCTATCCCTGGGTGTGGTCCTACCCCTGCCTGGGCAGGTGGGTTAGGGTCTACAATAAAGCAGGCTGAGCGCTCGAGCCAGAAAGCAGCCTTCTTACATGGTCTCCGCTTTCCTGCACCGAGATTCCTGCTCAGACCTCCCTCAGTGGCAGAGTATGACCTGGGAGTTGCAAGCTGAGGTAAGCCTCATCCCCATATCTTCCATGAGTTACCTTTAGTCATGGTATTTATCAAAGCAGTAGAAATCCTAACTAGACAGATAGACAAGTTAAGTGCCAAACTAGTACAGGTGCCAAAATAGTAACAGGCAGTTCCCCATATAAGGTCCACTCAGAGAGAACTGCTCAAAAGTCAGCTGTACATGTCACACGCAGGGGTCCCTCCACCCAGCAGCTCAGGTAGAGCTTGGCAGCCTGCAGGTACCCAGCTCTCAAGCAACTGCTGGGCTATGTAAGGTGGATACTTTGAGCAATGAGGACCACACCTGGAGGCCACTCCAATGTCCCTAATGTTGGGCACTGTAGGACTATACAACACCTTCCTGGTCCCTGAACTCTAAGTGTCAATACTAGCGGTAACCCTAACCCCCCAGTATGAAGCATGGTGTTATCATCTACCCTCCAGACTTCTTGTGCGCTATAAATGCGTGTGGTGTTTTCTCATCCCATATTTTGTACCGAATTCCCTATGAGACAGCTCAGTGGGTAAACTCTGAAGCCTGATGACTCTGCCCACCTAATTCCATTTCAAGAACTCTCATGGTAAGAGGAGAGAACAGACTCGCATGTTACCCTCTGCCCACAGGTGTGTGATACATGAATCCTCTACCCCTATCACATACACAGAAAACTTAATTAATTAATGTCTTAAAAGGTACCAGGTATGGTGGTTTAACTAGGTATAGTCCCTGTAGATTCATGTGTTTGAATGCCTGGTCACAGGGAGTGGAGTAGCACTACTAGGAGCTGTGCTCTATCTATTGGAAGAGGTATGGCCTTGTTAGAGGAAGTGTGTCATTGTGGAAGTGGGCCTTTGAGGTTGTATAAGCCTGTCCAGTGTGTCCCAGTCTCCTGCTGCTGCCTGCAGATCAAGACACAGAACTCTCAGCTCCTCTCCAGCCATGTCTGCCTGGACACTGCCATGCTTCCTGCCATGATGATAACGGACTGAACCTCCGAACCTGTAAACCTGCCCCAATTAAATGTTGTCCTTGTAAGAGTTGCCTTGGTCATGGTGTCTCTTCACAGCAATTGGGCCCTAATTAAGACACTGGGTGTGATAATTCACACTTGTAACCCCTCGACTTAGGAGGCTTACTGTGGGTTCCAGGCCAGCCAGGTTACAGGCATAAAACTTTGATTTAAAAAAAAGAAAAAAGAAGCTGGGCGGTGGTGGCACACGCCTTTAATTCCAGCACTTGGGAGGCAGAGGCAGGTGGATTTCTGAGTTCGAGGCCAGCCTGGTCTACAGAGTGAGTTCCAGGACAGAGAAACTCTGTCTCGAAAAACCAAAAGAAAAAAAAAAAGAAAGAAAAAGGAAAAAAGGAAAAGAAAAGGTCAGATTTGATAAGAAAGGAGTTCCTCTTTCCTTTTTCTTTCTTTTTGATCAGGATCTCATCCTGCAGCCCAGGCTGGCCTGGAATTCTCTATGTAGCCCAGGCTAGCATCAAACTGACAGAGATCCTCCTGCTTCAGCTTCCCAAGTGCTGGAATTAAAGATGTCAGCCATAATATCTTACTTGCCCCTTTCTTTCTCCTTCCTGAGGTGCTGGAGGTTGTCCCCAGGGACTGGAGAATGCAAGGCAAGTACACTCTACCGCTGAGCTGCACCTCAAACCCCGAAAGCTCTTTCCATACTGCAGGCCATCTCCATTATGATCAGAGTGCCGGCGACAGGAAACTGTGCTGGGAAAGATTACTTCGGGCTGACTTGACACAAAATGCTGATATTAAGGGAGATAACACTAAACTGACATGGAAAGGGCGTGAAGCTGCACCACTGCCGGGGTTCCTGCAGATGAGTCACCCAGCTAGAAAACATGAAACCCTACGGTACGGATGTGGCAGAATCTTCCATAGTGGTTCCTCAAAAATTTGACAACAATCTCAGTATTTAAAATAAATAAACAAAAACATTGAGACAGCTTCTCACAATGTAGCCCAGGCTGGCCACAAACCCCAGGGAGTCCTTCTGCCTCAGCCACCTAAGAAGTAGAATTACAGACATGAGCCACCACAACTGGCTAAAGTCCTCAAGTGTATGGTATTATCAACAATGACTTGAAAAGCTCAAATCAACTTTTTTCTTTTTTTTTTTTCGAGACAGGGTTCTCTGTGTAGCCCTGGCTGTCCTGGAACTCACTCTGTAGACCAGGCTGGCTTCAAACTCAGAAATCCGCTTGCCTCTGCCTCCCAAGTGCTGGGATTAAAGGCGTGTGCCATCACTGCCCATCTGCCTTTTTTTTTTTTTTTTTTTTTTTAAGTCTGGGTTTCATTATGTGCCTTGACTGGCTCTGAACTTATGTAGACAAACCTGGCCTCAAACTCATGACATTCCTACCTCACCGTCTCATCTTCTAAGGTGTCAAGAGTAAAAGTATGTCTGTCCCACAGAGTCCAGCTTTAAAGAACGCTTTTCTAGTTGCTGGCATTCACATCAGGTGGCTCACAAATCCCCTAACTGCAGCTCCAGGAGATTGGATGCCACTAGCCTCCAAGGGCACCTACATGCACATGCTGCGCCCTCCCCCAGACATACACACACACACACACAAACACACACTCAGACACAAAGAGACACACACAGACATACACACACAAACACACACACACACATACAAAGAGATATACACGGAGACACACGCACAATTAAAAATAAATCTCAGGGCTAGAGAGCTGGTTCAGCAGTTAAGAGGGGTTTCAGTTAACAGCACTCACACGATAGCTCACAAAGCCTTTAACTCCAGTTCTTTGGGATCTCATGTTTTTGTCTGGCCTCTTCAGCTCTTGCATGCAGGCACATACACACATACAGATAAATAAACAAATAAACAAATCTTAAAAAAATAACCTTTTTGCTAAGCTGTCAATCATACTATATACTTATGTACAAACATAGAGATACTTTTTTGAGGCAGTCTCCTCTTTAGGTAGACCAGGTTAGCCTCAAACTCACAGAGATCTGCCTGCCTCTGCCTCTGAAGTGCTAGAATTAAGTGTACCATGTCTGCCTAATTTTTTTTTTATTCTGAGTAAAGTATACCATGGGAGCTGATGTGGTGGCACACACCTATACCCCCAGCACTTGGGAGGCAGAGGCAGGTAGGTGGAGCTCTGGTCTGCGGGTCATCTCCAGGTAGCAGCCTGGTCTACAGAGTGAGTTCCAGGACAGTTTTTCTACAGAGAAAAACACTATCTTGAAAAAAATATCAGCACAATATGAAAATGTAACAAAAGAGTATGAAGTTTACTGGGGGCAGAGAATCAGGCAAATAGGGCATGCCTACAATTTTAGCCCCTTGAAGGTAGATCTGGAAGTTCATGGTCATCCTTGGCTATATATCAACTTGGAGGCTAACCTGGGTTACATGAATATCTATTTCCAAGAAACAAAGAAAATCAATAATCTCTCACAAAAAGCATGACAGCACATAAGTATAATTGTAGCATTTCAGGAGAGCCAGGGGCCAGGAGTTCAAGGTCACTTCCTGGTCAGTCTGAAGCCATCCTAGACTACATAGACACATTTGCAAGAAAAAAAATAAACAAAAATAAAAATAAAATTAGAGCAGGCTTGGTGACATCTGTCTCTCCTTCCAGCACTCTGGAGGCAGAGGGGGGCAGGTCTCTGGAGGCAGGGGGGGCAGGTCTCTGGAGGCAGGGGGGGGCAGGTCTCTGGAGGCAGGGGGGGCAGGTCTCTGGAGGCAGAAGTGGGTAGGTCTCTGTGAGTTCTAGGCCTATCTGGACTACACAGCAAGTTCCAGGACAGCCAGGAATACATTGTGAGACCTTGTTTCAAAAATAAAATAAAATCATGAATCAATTCTGCAGTCCTTGAAAGCATGTGATCTCTGACATGCAATCTGGACTGAAATCACAGACCTACCACTCGCTGGCTGTCTCTGAGGCACGGGACTTAACCTGCCTGGATCTTAGATTTCTCTTTGGCTGAAATCTTGCAGGGCTGTCCCCAAGATTCAGTAAATACTATATATAAGGTGCTTGCTCTGTGGCCCTCTCCTCCAGCTTATGTTAAAGGACAACAGAGACAGTGGTCGGTCACTTAAGGTCACAGAGCTGAAGGGAAACCCTTCAGGAAGCCTGCATGTCAAGTTTATATAATAATTTTACTTCCTCTCACTTGTCTATCTCTTTCAAGACAGGAAATAGGTCCTTGAGGGTGGTATATATCTATGTATGTGCTCATGTGTCATACGCTCTTGTGCACATGTATATGTGTAGGGTGCATGTATCCATGCATGTACAGTAGCTACCTCCTTTTTTTTCTTTTTTGAGACAAGGTCTCACAATGTAGTCCTGGCTAGCCTAAAAATATGTAACTCAGGCTGGCCTTGAATCCACAGAGATATGCCTGCCTCTGCTGACCACACCTGGCTCCATCTGTTACTATCATCATCATCATCATATTATTATTATTATTATTATTATTATTATTATTATTATTATTATCATTATCATTATTATTATCATTATTGTTATTTACTTTTAATTATGTGTGTATATATGTGTGCCTGTGTGTGGGTTTGTACACATAAGCCATGGAAAGAATTAGATGCCCAGGGTTGGAGTTAGAGGTGATGGAGAATTACTCAACATGGGTGCTGGGAACTGAACTCAGATTCTCTGCAAGAACAACAAATGTTCTAAAACACAGAACTGTCTGCAGCTTCTTGACTGTGTGAGACAGTTCTCTCCCTGGTCCTGCTACCCATCCACTTGGCTAGGCTGTGCCAACAAATACCAAGAATCCTCCCGGCCCCCAACTCTGGAATGCTGGAATTAGATGTATGTCCCCCCATTTTTTTTACCGTTTTGTTTTTCAAGACAGGGTTTCTCTGTGTAGCCCTGGCTGTCCTGGAACTCACTCTGTAGACAAGGCTGGCCTCGAACTGAGAAATTAGCCTGCCTCTGCCTCCCAAGTGCTGGGATTAAAGGCGTGCGCCACCACTGCCTGGCTCCATTTTTTAAATCAAAACATTATTTTATTCTCCCAGTGAGCCTATTCAATAAGGGTGATTATCTCCATTTTGTGGCTAAAGAAACAGACGCAGAGTCACTTAGAATCTTACATAGACAGAAAACCAACAGAGATGGTGTCCACCTGTAATCTCAACAGCATTGCAAGGTTGAGGCCAGCCAGGCGGTGTCAAGACCCTGCCGTCCATAATACACACACATACACACATGCATGCATTCTTGTTGTTTGTTATATATGCCAATACACACAAAGTTGTTTGTAAAGATTATCAGGAAGAGAGCCTGGAATTCCAGATTCTCAGTACAATGCTAAGGATATTACAAAACATTAAATAAATAAATAGTTCTCTGCTGCTGAGGATGCTACTAAATAGATATCCAGATAGATAATCAGATAAATGAATAATAGATGGATAGAAAGAAAGATAGATAATAGGTAGATAGAGCCAATGCATTCTCAAGGCAGACGTAGGAGGCGAATGAGTCCCAGGCTAGCCTGGGGTAAATAGACAGGGGTAAAAGATAGTGAAATAAAACTGATGGGCCAGCAAGACGCTCCCTTGGATAAAAGCACTTTCCGCACAAGCATGGTGACCTGAATTTAATTCCTGGAACCTTCAGGAGAAGGAGAGAGTCCCAGAACTCACTAGCACGCCAAGACACACAGACTCACAGTTACACGTCCACAGCACACAGACACACACCCACAGTTACACGTCCACAGCACACAGACACACACCCACAGTTACACGTCCACAGCACACAGACACACACCCACAGTTACATGTCCACAGCACACACACACACAGTTACACGTCCACAGTACACAGACACACACTCACAGTTACATGTCCACAGCACACAGACACACAGTTACACGTCCACAGTACACAGACACACACCCACAGTTACATGTCCACAGCACACAGACACACATCCACACACACACAGTTACATGTCCACAGCACACAGACACACATCCACACACACACAGTTACATGTCCACAGCACACAGACTCACAGTTACACGTCCACAGCACACAGACACACACCCACAGTTACACGTCCACAGCACACAGACACACACCCACAGTTACATGTCCACAGCACACACACACACACAGTTACATGTCCACAGCACACAGACACACATCCACACACACACAGTTACACGTCCATGGCACACAGACACACACCCACAGTTACATGTCCACAGCACACAGACTCACAGTTACACGTCCACAACACACACACACACAGTTACACGTCCACAGCATACAGACACACACCCACAGTTACACGTCCACAGCACACAGACACACACCCACAGTTACACGTCCACAGCACACAGACACACATCCACACACACACAGTTACATGTCCACAGCACACAGACACACACCCACAGTTACACGTCCACAGCACACAGACACACACCCACAGTTACACGTCCACAGCACACATACACACGCCCACAGTTACATGTCCACAGTGCACGGACACACACCCACAGTTACGTGTCCACGTGCACAGACACACACCCACAGTTACACGTCCACAGCACACATACACACACCCACAGTTACATGTCCACAGTGCACGGACACAATCCTAACACAATAAAGAAAGAAAAGAGCATGCCTGGCGTCCTGTGCAGTGCTCACTTCTGTAAGTAAGCTTTTTAGTGTATTTTAAGCAATGAAAGGTTCCTGTGGCTTCGGGGCCATTCTTTCTAGCTATGATCTCTCTTGTTTACAACATCATGAAGACTGTAAGGGATACATGGGAATTACTACCATGTGACCAGAGAGCTTAGACAGCCCTGGCTCTTGAATCCCAGGTCATAGAGCCTACCGATATATAGCTTTGCTAAGACCTTAGCTCCTGAGAGCTTCCACCTTACTCCTCTATACAATGCTGGTAAGTGGCCTACCAGGCAAAGGTACTTGCTGCCATGCGTGATGACCTGAGCTGTGTCCCTGAGGTGGAGGGAGATGAGAGTTGACTCTCAACAGTTGTCCTAGGACCTTCACATGGGTGTTGACATGGGCGCTTACCTTCATGAACAAAATAAGTAAGTAAATAATGTAATCATTTTTTCCAGTGTTGGCTGTTAATATCAATAAGGTGATTTGTAGTGATAACTGGAACAGGGCCTAGGAAGTGCTCAGAACCCAGAATGAGGATGCCACAAATAAGAAGCATCATGGGTGTGATTCATCTGATGCTCTTGGGTCTTCTCATCAATTTGGACCTGAAGTGTTGGAGGATGGGTGTGTGTGTGTGTGTGTGTGTGTGTGTGTGTGTGTATGTGTATGCAGGCCAGAGGTTGACATCTGGTGTCTTCCCAGATGGCTTTCCATCCTTTCTTTGAAGACAAAGTCTCTCACTGATTGTCTAGACTAACTGGCCAGCAGGCTCTCTGGATACACCTGCCTCCACTCACCCCAGGGTGGAGGTACACCTGGGGTTATAGAGACCAAGGCCTGATAGCTTATGTGAGGTGCTGCGGATCCAAACTCAGGTCCTCATGCTTGCGCAGCAGGTACTTTATCTGCAGAGCCGTCTCCAAGCCCCTGGAAGGTAGAACACTAAAGGAAACATTTGAAAGGCGCATTGGGTTGAAGAGAAAGGGGATGGAGATGAGATGAACAGTCCCCAGGACTCAGGATGGCCACTGCTGCACGTGGCTGAGCTGGGAAGGTGGCCCCACTCTTCTCTGTCCCTCCCTCCCACATGCATCTGGGAAATGTCAGTGCGACGCTGGGCTGGAAAACACTAGAGAACACTACGGTACCACTGAGGGGATTGCAAATACTTCTGAAATGCATCCCAAATCTCCTATCTCAAAAGCTGTGCCAAATCCCTGCCAAACAGCGAGCGTCTGTTCTTCCCTTTCTCCACCCTGGCACCGTCACTAATCAGAACTTCCTCTCCTGCTTAAGTGGTGACTCCAGGCCTCCAACTCCAGCCTCGGAAAGCCCTTACATAAATACGTAAGCGGATAAACCCAACCACATTCCTACCGTTTCTCTCTCTCTGAATAGGAACAATAAAAATGGAAGCGACCCAAACGTCCCATCTGGAGAAGATTCAGTAAATGAGCCAATCTTACTACAGTGGAATATCAGACTTTAGAATTAGCATTTAGAATGAAATGTGGTACCATAGTATATAGACTACTTTGTTTTTAAGTTTAATTGAGTGTGTGTGTGTGTGTGTGTGTGTGTGTGTGTGTGTGTGTGTGGTAGGTGTGTGTGATGCACGGTGTGGTGTGTGTGTGGTGTGTGGAGAGTGTATGTGGCGTGTGTGTGTGTAACTGTGGGTGTTGCCGTGAACACATGTGGAAGCAGGACAACTCTCAGGAGTCCTCAGGTCTCTCATCTCACCTCTAAGTCAAAGTCTCTTGTGTCATTTCTTCTCACTGCTAGCTGGCCAGAAAGCTTACAGATGATTCTCCTGTTTCTGCATGCCATCTTGTAGGAATTGCAGATGTGTACATCATCTGGCTTTTTAATGTATATTTGGGGAACTGAACTTGTGTCCTCTGGCTTGTGAGTGCTGCGTGGATCTTACTGCTTTTTCTTTGTTTGTTGTTTGTTTATTGTGAGTGATGGGGGGGTCTCTCTAGGTAGATCAGGTTAGCCTTGAATTCATAGACATATGAGACATTGGCCTCCCAAGGGTTGTAATTAAAGCTGTGCATGGCTACATCAGGCCCCATTTTATGTTTTAAGGCAGGGTCTTGTGTAGCCCAAGCTGACCTCAAACTTATGCTTGTATGTGTGTGTGTGTGTGTGTGTGTGTGTGTGTGTGTGTGTGTGTGACTGTGTGGTTGCACATGTGTGCTTATGCCTAGGAGACCAGAGGACAACTTTGGGACTCGTACACAGAAACATCATCCATGTCCCTTCACACAGGGTAGCTCATTGGCCTGGAGCTCACTTAGCTTTCAGTAGGCTAATGGCTGGCCAGTGAGCCCCAGTGAGCTCCAGTCCTGCTTCCCTAGCTCTGGGATTGCAGGCATACAAAATGCCAAGGTTTTTACCTGGGTTCTGGGGATCAACCAACCACAGACCCTCAGGCTTGCATGGTGAGCACTTCTCTGAGTCCTCACTACTTTGTGGGTTTGTTTTGATTCTGACTTTGAACTTCAGATGGATGGATGAATGGATGGCAGGATGGATGGGTGAACTGAAGGAGGATGGATGAGTGGAAGGAAGATGGTAAATGGATGACAATTAGAATTAGCATGGACACAGAACAGGGTCATGGTTACTAGTGTGAGTTCTGGACTTGAGCTTGGTGTAACCCCGGATGGCTGAGGTACCAGCTGTGTGGTCTTTTTGAATGTCTCTCTGCTTTAGAACAGTAATAACAGTATCTCTCCTTCCACAGTCAGACTCCCTGCCTGGTTTAATCTGTTTTGCTTTGTTTTGCTTACAGTGCTGGAAATGGAAGCCAGGGTCTCACACACACTAGGCAAGTCCTCTACATCCAGCCCCTGCCCAGTTTAAATTCTGGTTCTATTATTTTTAAGCAGCTGTACAATCTGAGAGAGGTGGGTGGGCAGTTCTATCACTTGCCTGTTTTCTCAGCTACAGGCAGGATATCCCACACAAGGATTGGAGGGTGAGAAGTTTTCTTTTCCTTTAGTGTATGTGTATGTGTGTGCATATACCACACGTATCTGGGTGCCTTCCAGGAGTGGACGAGGATTTTCTAGGGCTAAAGTTACAGGCAGCTGTGAGCTGAGTTCTGGGAACAGAACTTCACTCTGCCGTCTGTAAGAGCAGCTCACTCCGTTCTGCTGAGCCATCTCTCCACTCTCTCCTTGTGTTTCATTTAAAGACAGGATCTCATGTAGTTGTGAGTTGTCTTCGAGCTTTCTATGTAGTCAAGGGTGACTTTGAACTCCTAATCCTCCTGAATCTACCGCTCTAGTCCTGGGATTACAAGTCTGAGCCACTACAGCCAGCTAGCTCCCTCTCCCTCTGAAAGGAAGCAGCTGGAGCTCACTTTGGTCTGCTTGGAAAAGATTAAGCGGAGCTCAGAACACCATACTTGTTGGTAACACGGTGCAGCTCATCTGCAGTTCTACAGAAAACCCACTGCCGATTTGCAGGAGCCCAGATGGAGGGTCCCCAGTGCCCACATTCTTATTCAACAACAGCCCAAGTTAGAAGGGTCACAGAGGGGCAGCCACCAGCTGAACCACACCCTAGTTCCCTTCCCATCCCGACTCTTCCTCTGGTAAACTCCGGCACCACTCTCAACAGATCCCCGAAAGGAACTTGGGGTACAAATATAACTGGCCAGTCTGGTATTTCTTCTGAGCCTGTCTGGGGCTCATGTAGTCCAAGCTGGCCTTGAAGTTGCTAGGTAGTTGAGGATGGCCTTCAACATTGTGATCTTTAGGATGTGGTCTCCAGTTCCTAAGTGCTGGGGCCACTGGTGTGTGTCATCATGTCTGGCCTATTGGTATCCCACAGTTCTCTGCAGAGAATACACTGGGAGTAATTCACATTACACATTATATGTTTTAAAAAACTGTGTGTGAAACCTGGCAGTGGGTGGTGCATGCCTTTAATCCTAGCACTCAGGAAGCAGAGGCAGGCAGATCTCTGAATTCCAAGCCAGCCTGGTCCACAGAGAGAGTTTCAGGACAGCCAGGGCAACCCAGAGAAACCCTGTCTCAGAAAAAAAACAAAAAAACGAAAGTGTGTGTGTGTGTGTGTGTCCAATGTGTGTCCAGTCTGTATGAACCACAGACAGCAGGTCAAAAGTCAATACTCTAGGGCTACGGTTGCCTGGCTTTCATGACAAGTGCCTTTAACTCCTGAACCTTCTCAGCAGACACCCTTCTATTTACTAAATATTTATTTATCATTATTTTCTGTGTACTGGTGTTCTGCCTACCTCTGTGTATGTTGTACCACATGCATGCCTGGTACCCACAGAGGCCAGAAAAGGGCATCAGATTTGCTGGAGCCAGAATTACAGGCCACTGAGTCATCTGGAAGATGCTAAGAATAAAACCCAGGTTCTCTGGAAGAGCAGCCAGTTCTCTTAACCACTGAGCCATCTCTCCAGCCCCATTCTCTTCTTAAAAAAATAGATATGATCATTATAATTTACATAATGTTTAATCATTTATTAGTAGCAGTAGTATTTTACTTTTTCTATCTTATTTATTTGTTTGTTTGTTTGTTTTACCTAGGGTCTCTCTTGTTGACCATGCTGGTCTTGGATTCCAGGATTCATGCCATCTCTTCCCACATGGGCCTCCTAGGTAGGTGGGACTATATGTCTGTGTCAGGCCAGGTGGTGGTGGTGCACGTATTTAATCCCAGCACTTGGGAGGCAGAGGCAGGCGGATTTCTGAGTTTGAGGCCAGCCTGGTCTACAGAGTGAGTTCCAGGACAGCCAGGGCTACACAGAGAAACCCTGTCTCGAAAAAACAAAAACAAGACAGGTCTGTGTCAACTCTGAATCGTGTGTTCAACTCTGCTTAACTACCTTACAACATGCTTTCTCCTCACTAAAAGATTTCAGGGTCAAAAGAACACTGGGAGATGGAGGAGAGTGGTGGTGCACGCCAGTAATCTAAATCTTGGGAGGTTGACACACTCCAGCTTGAGCTTCAAAGTGAGAGTGAAACCTTGTTTCAAAATGCCAATCACCCTAAGGGGGGGTGTGGGGAGCTATGGGGTGGGGCAGGCAAGACCGGACTGCAAAGATTGCTCAGTGTCTAAGGAGCGCACCTGTATTGCTCCGGCAAAGAACCCACCTTAGGTTCCCGGAAACCACACTCAGAACTGCAGCTCCAGGAGATCTGATGCCCAATCCAGGCCTCCACAGCCACTACACTCATACTCAGACACACATGCAGAATTAATTTTAAAACTCTTATGTTTGAAAGAAAGAAAAAGCCGGGCAGTAGTGGCGCACGCCTTTAATCCCAGCACTTGGGAGGCAGAGGCAGGCCGATTTCTGAGTTCGAGGCCAGCCTGGTCTACAGAGTGAGTTGCAGGACAGCCATGGCTACACAGAGAAACCCTGTCTTGAAAAAAAACCAAAAATCAAAAAACAAAACAAAAACAAAAACAAAAAAAGAAAATAAGAAAGAGAAAAAAAGGAAAGAAAGAAAAAAGGACAAACAAATGAACAAAAGAAACAAAACATTTTAAATTAAAAATTTTTCAGTTCTAGCTGCTAACAGAGTCCCTGTCTAGCAAGGGAAAAGCCTTGAGTTTGATCCCCAGCCAAGTGCTTGGACTAGAGGCATGTGCCAGCACACCCAAACTGCTTGCTAATTTGAATGTGTGAATGTGTGAGGCTGCCTGGTGTTTGGGGGGGCCACGGGGCAGCAGTCCCTAAAACAGACCAAATCATAGTGGGACAGGTGTATGCAAAAAGATCAAACTCAGCGATGGGGAGAAAGTTGCAATGAGAGCCATCCATTACTCTAAGGTCCCCACTGAAAGGGTCCAGGCTGGCAGGTGACTCAATGCGGGGAAAGAAAAGCCTGTTACCCACAACCAAGAGCTCTCAGAGAACCTTCTTTGACCAGATTATTCACCCTCCCCAAGACTGGTTCCAGAAATTTACATTTCAAAGACCAAAAAAATTTCCCCCAAAATTTGGAGACCAAGAAGTAAAGTTATTACCAAGTAAAGTTCTTAGGGAAAGAACCTATTATGTGTGTATGCATTTATGCATGTATGTATGTGTGCATGCATGTATGTGTGCATGTTATATATACATGTATGCACACATGCATGTACATAAGAACGTATGCACATATGTATGTGTGCATATGTATGTATGCATGTATGTCTCCTTTAGCAAGTACTTAGAGCAAAGGGAAACATGATAAATAAAAATAATTTTCTTTCTTTCTTTTTTTTTTTTCTGGTTATTCGAGACAGGGTCTCTCTATGTAGCCCTGGCTGTCCTGGAACTTACTCTGTAGAATAGGCTGGCCTCGAACTCAGAGATCCTCCTGCCTCTGCCTCCTAAATGCTGGGATTAAAGGTGTACGCCACCACGCCTGGCAAAAATAATTTTCTATACTTTAAAAACTCAGGAGGCTGGAGTGACGGCTCACTGGTTAACAGCATTAGCTTTGCAGAGGGGCCTGGTTTAGTTCCCAGCACCCACACGGCAGCTTAAAGCCATTGGTAACTCAAGTTTCAGGGGACCCTTTACCTCTAAGGCACCAGGCAGACATGTGGTGCACATACAAACACTTATAAAATAACCAAGTAAACATAAGAGAAGGAAGGATCCACACAAACAAAACAACCCTAGGGAGGTCAACAAGGCAGCTCACAGGGGTTAAAAGCACCAGCTGCACAAACATGACAACCTCACAACCTCGAGTCTACCAACCCCCGGCACTCATGGTGGAAAATGAAGTGGCTTCTCAAAGTTGTCCTCTGACCTCCACATATGTTCCATGGCATGGTGTAGCCACATTCACTCACACACACACAGAGTATTACATAAAATAAGATTAAAAATTTAAAAACAAATTTCAGACTGGGACTCATCTCGTTATCTCAGCCTTGAAAAAAATGGAAGAACCAACATTTTTATGTTTTTTGTTTTCTTTTGTTTTCAGTGTGGCTTAGTGTGTGTCACAACCTGTATATCAAGGTCAGAAGACAGCTTTGTGGACTTGGTTCTTTCCTTCTACTTTAACACAGGTTTCAGGGATAGAACTCAAGTCTTTTTTTTTTTTTTT
>NW_022196909.1:62196552-62210295 GCF_008632895.1 Mastomys coucha | reverse complement strand
TCAGGCTAGCCTCGAACTCAGAAATCCGCCAGCCTCTGCCTCCCAAGGGCTGGGATTAAAGGTGTGCGCCACCACTGCCCGGCTTAGAACTCAAGTCTTTAGGCTTGGGACGCAAGCATTCCTACCCCAGGGACCATCTGCCTGGCCCCACAATCAGGAATTTCAAGGCCATCTTTGGCTATACAGAAAGTTCAGGGCCAGCCTGGGGTGCATGTGACATGTGATCCCATCTCGAGAAACAAAACAAAATATGTGTCTTGATGAAAACTGATTTGAAATCAGTCTTCTCCTGGGGTCTCAACTGCTCATGTTGCACTTTTTAAAATGTCTTCAGTGACAAACGTTTACAGACGTGTGTGTGTGTATACACACACACACACACACACAGCTTGGGTGTACTTGCATGGGATGTGTGTGCAGGTGTGTGCACCCATGAGGAGAATGTTGTTATGTTGGGTGTCTTCCTCTACTGCGTCCTGCCTTGCTCCCCTGAGACAGTGTCTTCTCTTCGCCCAGAGCCCATGCTCTGTTGGAGGTTGCTGCCTGGTGGTTCCTCCATCTCTGCCGCACACATAGTGCTGGAGTCACAAGTATGCATTGGGCTATCTCTAGATTTTCACCCGGAGGTTAGAGATCTGAACTCAGATCCTCATATATGTGCTGCAAGCTCTCTCAGAGACATCACATGAGATATGTAATAATAGAATAACATAATATACACATATGTATCTGCATTTTGTTTTCTCTTTTCTCTCAGCATTTTTATTTTTCTTCTTTTTTTTTCCTAATACGGGATTTCTCTGTATAGTCCTGGTTATCCTGGAACTCACTCTGTAGACCAGGTTGGATTCACTCAGAGATCCACTTCTCTCTGCCTCCTAAATGCTGGGATTAAAGGCCTGTACCACCAGGCCTGATTTCTCTCAGTATTCATTACTTATTTGGATTGTATGTATATGAGCACACATGTCATGGTGCACATATGGAGGTCAGAGAACAACTAACTATGCAGAGTCAGTTCTTTCTACCATGTAGGTTGCATGTTCAAGATTTCCCTATCTCCTTGATGGCAGAGAAAATTCCTATTTTGAGAAGAAAGTCTCATGGATCTCAGGCTGGCCTTCTTTCTTTCTTTCTTTCTTTCTTTCTTTCTTTCTTTCTTTCTTTCTTCCTTCCTTCCTTCCTTCCTTCCTTCCTTTCTTTCTTTTTGTTTGTTTGTTTGTTTGTTTTTCAAGACAGGGTTTCTCTGTGTAGCCCTGGCTGTCCTGGAACTCACTCTGTAGACCAGGCTGGCCTCAAACTCAGAAATCCGCCTGCCTCTGCCTCCCAAGGGCTGGGATCAAAGGCGTGCGCCGCCACCGCCCGGCCAGGCTGGCCTTCTTGAACTCAGCAGCCACACTAGTCTCGGGCCCCTGATTGCCCTCTACCTCTCAAGAGTTAAGATTATAGGTGTGAGTGGCCACACTCCACGTCATACTGTCTATGTGATATATTGTCCTCACTACCTCCAGCACCCAACTATACCTAGATACTTTTTAAAGCTTTTTAAAAAAATTATTATTACATATAGTGTGGGAGGGGGATTGAGAGAGTGTGTCTGTGCATGGGTGTGCCGTGTGCCTGAACAGAGAACGATGTGTGGGAGTCAGTCTCCTCCTGCCACTGCATGGGTCCCGGGGGTTAAACTCAGTTCACCAGACTTGGCAGCAAGCACCTCTACTTGCTGAGACACTGCCCTATCCTATTTACTTATTTGTTTGTTTGGTTTTGAGGCAGGGCCTCCCTATGCAGCTTTCGCTGGCCTGGGGCGCATATTCTGTTTATTTTTCAACACAGTCTCATGCAGCTCTGACTCTTCTCAAATTCACAGTATAGCAGAGGCTTTTCTCGGCCTCCTGATTTCCTACCCCGAACCCCCAGTGCTGGGGATATAAGCCTCCTCCACCATGTCTAGATATTTATTGACCATGTGCTTGGGCCACATGCTTGCTGGTGTCCCTGCTGGTGTCCCCACTGGTGTCCCCACTGGTGTCCCCACTGGTGTCCCCACTGGTCTGTCTCTTTCCTTTGCCTTGGCTGTGTGCTGCCCATCTCTTCCCCCTGACCTGCTCCAGAAAAGACCCAGTCAAAAAACAACTCTTAGGCAGCCGCCATCCTTATCCTTTGTGCTATCACAAGGATCCTGTCAGATTAACCAGAGACACCATTAAAAAAAAAAAAAAAAAAACAAGGAATCTGGCCCTGGGTCAGAGACTGGGAAAACTAATATGAGATTGGGAGTGGGTCACAGAGTAAAGATGGAGGTGGAAGGGAGTCATGTGATAGCCCTGGGCGAAGACAGGTAGCTTGGGGACAGACCAGGGAAAGGAGTAGGGGCCGAGGAGTAGGGTTTTTGAAACCCTGTCTCCAAAAACTCCCAATACCTCCCAGACAGCATTTTTCAGTGTAGCCCAGGCTGGCCTCGAACCCACAGAGATCTGGCTGCCTCTGCCTCCGAAGGATTAAAAGTGTGTGCCATCATGCTCGGTGTGTGCCCCTTCATTTTCTTTTCAGTATAAGGTCTTGTTGCATAGGTTGAGATAGACAACCACGTAGCCTCAGCTAGCCGGGAATTCACCATTCCTCTAGCTCAGCTTCCCCAGTCCTGGGATCACAGACTCAACCTATTGGCTTTATTACACTAATGTGCTTAACCCAACACACAAGAATCTGGAAACGGATGAAAGAGCTACTCCTCTCATGCAGACAAGGGTCCAGGCTAGACTGCAAACCCATCACAATTCGGGCCACTCCCTCCCATGGCTCTTAGGTCTTAAGAGTGACCTGATAAGATCTCTTCCAGTTCCTATCCCCATGAAGCCTCTGGTCAATTCTTAGCACTTCTCCCAGGTCACACAGTGGGTAGTCTGCAGCACTAATGGCATTTTTTCCTTGTCTTCAATTGAAAACAATCCATCCATCCATCCATCCATCCATCAACCCATCCACCCATTCATCCACCCACTCATCCATCCATCTCCTCCTCCTTTTTCTTAAAAGTAAACCCTCCTATTCAGGTGCCTGTCCACTAAGTCTGATGACCTGAGTTCAATTTCTAGGACCCACTGACTTCTGCAAGCAGGCCTCTGACCTCCACAAGCATGCATGTACGCATGCATGCATACATACATACATACATACACTTTTTTTTTCTTGAGACAGGGTTTCTCTGTGTAGCCCTGGCTGTCCTGGAACTCACTTTGTAGACCAGGCTGGCCTCGAACTGCCTGCCTCTGCCTCCCAAGTGCTGGGATCAAAGGTGTGCGCCACCAGTACCCGGTTTTTATTTATTTATTTATTTATTTATTTATTCCATCCATCTTAAACAAACTATTGCCATTTGGGTGAGACTTGAGTATTTCTTCCTTTTTTAGTTCTCATGTAACCTATATTCTAGAAGCTAAGGCAGTAGGACTGTTTGAGCTCAGGAGTTTAAGGCCAGTTTATACAATATAGTAAGACCCTATCTCAAAAATAAGTAAAGAGTGCCAGGCAGTGGTGGTGCATGCTTTTAATCCCAGCACTTGGGAGGCAGAGGCAGGCAGATTTCTGAGTTTGAGGCCAGTCTGTTCTACAGAGGGAGTTCCAGGACAGCCAGGGCTACACAGACGAACCTTGTCTAGAGAAAAACAAATAAACTAAAAGACTTGCACAAGTGAGGACTCTATGGCCTCAAATGCATACATTAGATATGAAATTTTTTGTTTGTTTGTTTTGTTTTTCGAGACAGGCTTTCTCTGTGTAGCCTTGGCTGTCCTGGAACTTACTCTGTAGACCAGGCTGGCCTCGAACTCAGAAATCCGCCTGCCTCTGCCTCCCAAGGGCTGGGATTAAAGGCGTGTGCCACCACCGCCCGGCTGAAAAGGAAGTTTTATAAAGATCCAAAACTGGAGCTGGAGAGATGGTTCAGCAGTTGAGCACTGGCTGCTTTTCCAGAGGACTGAGTTAAAATCCCAGCAACTACATGGCAGCTCACAACTGTCTGTAACTCCAGTTCCAGGGGATCTGACACCCTTACATGAATGCAATACTAAATTGGGGCTGTAGATATAGCTTAACGGTAAAGGACCTACCCTATAATATCCATAAATCCTAGCTAGTGTACAAATCGAGACAGAAGGGACCCAATTTCAAATCCTCTTGTGTTACGAAGTGGGTTCAAGGCTAGCTCAGGCAACTTAGGAAGATTCCGTTTAAAGGAAACAAAATGAAGACATAAGGCTGGTGATGTAGACACCTGAGAGAGCTTGCCTGCCATGTAAGGCCCTGGGGTTCATCGCAGCACTTCACAACTAAACCAGCTGTAGGGAGATGAACTGACCAGGTGGGTAAGCTTCAGCCCCCAGGCCTGCTGACCTGAGCACAAACCCCAAAACTCACACAGTGAAAACAAAGAGCTCACTCCCACAAGTCATCCCCTGACCCGTGTGCGCGCACACACACACACACACACACACACACACACAGAAATAAATAAATGAACGCAAAACCCCTATAGAGCTGGGGCCACAGCTTAGTGCTAGAGGGCATGGCAAGGGTGAGCTAGACCCTGGATTCAGCTCCCAGTACCCACCATGAAATAAACACATTAACTAGACAGCACACAGGCTAGCCTCCAACTCAATAGAGATCCTCCTACCTCTGCCTGGATTAAAAGCATTGTATTTTTTAATGAGCCAAGATCTTGATTTGTTACCCAGCCTTACCTCAAAGATCAAGATGCAAGAGATCCTCCAACCTTAGCTTCCCAAAGTTACTGGGATCCTATCACTTGCAACCATACCTGCAATGCAGTTTCATTCATTCATTCATCCATTCCTTAATTCTGTGCTTGAATATCAGACTTATCAACTTTGGACTTTTTTTTTTTTTCTCCCAGTGCTAGGGTCTAAAGCCTGACACATGTTAAACAAGCGTTCTATTAACTGAGCTATATCCTCAGTCCTAACCCTTTATTTGCTTTGGAGTCTCCCTAAGTTGGTCAGTCTGGCTTTGATCCCACTAGGGCAGGACTTGAGACTGGGCCCCTCCTGCCTCAGTCTGCCCACTAGCTGGGGTTATAGGCCTTGTACCCACCGGCTGCTGGCATGTGCAGGACCGGCTGCTTGGGTGGCCCTGAGTCAGGCAGGTCCAGTTACGGTGAGGCCTGAGCAGCTCTCAGAAAGACTGGTGGCCATGACCTTTAGGAAGGCAGGCTTTATGGACTGGAGAGGGGCTGAGGCAGAGTGCAAGGAGCTCCGTTGTGAATAAGGAAGTAGTCCCACATTGGAAAGAGCCCAACTGGGTAACAATCAGACCCTGACTAAACAGCCCCAGTACCATCGCCAGAAGAAGCGATTCTGTGTCCTCACACAGACGGGCTTCCCAAATTAGGTGACGTAAAGCATTTGAAGACACAAAATGGCATTTACAGAGATTACAATGATGAAAGGGCATGCGTGTGCTGCGAGGCCTGGAGAGGCCGGAGAAGATGGAGCCCTGCTTGCCGAGGCTGAGTGAAAGCCTCCGGATCTTCTTTTTTGGAAGGGTGTCCATTGGGAAACAAAACCACGCAGTGTTTCTTTAAAATAAAAGTAGCCGGTGAGGAAACAGAGCCAGAGAGTGAAGGCCACTCAAAAGACAGTGACAGTTAGGAATGAAATCAGGAACAGCTGGAGGAGTCTGAGGGCAGGAGGCAGTGATGGGGTGGTGGGGATAGGGAGGAAAGGGGCGGTGGGCAGGGGTGGGGGTAATTCTGTGTTCATTATAGACTCAATCACTCACTAGCCACAGTGTTAGGTAGATGAGGGTAACCCGTCAAGTCCTTGTAAGTCAAAGATGACCTTGAACATTTGATCCTCCTGCCTCAATCTCCCGGGACTACAGGTGTGCACTACCATCTTTTTGGTACATCTGTTAATTTTTTAAAATCCCATTTATTTATTTCCTGTGCATATGTTTTTGGGGTGAGTACCACAGCAGAGGGAACTTATAGTAGTTGACTTCTTCCTCTGACCACATGGGCCCTGGGAATTGAATTAGTTCGGTTTGTTAGGTTTGTCCACCGTCTTGCGGGTGCCATCTTTTTTTTTTTTTTTTTAACTTAACTGATTGAATGTATTTGCTGTTAATTTCACACAAGTACAGAATGTGTTGTTTACCCTGGGCCATGACCTTCTCCCATCCCCCCACCATCCCTTCTCTTCTTTACACGCTCACTTCTCATATTCACGCTATTTTGATTTGCTTCGTGACCTCAGTTTTTAATCAGGTGCTATGTGTGGATACAGGTTTGAAATTATCCATTAGAGCCTGGCAGGTTGTACGCCGCTGAAAGCAATAGCTGCTCACTTCCCTAGAATCAATGCCTCGGCTGTCAACAGTTCAACAGGGAAAGATGACCTCAGGCTCCACTGTGTTTATTATTTTAAATTATGTGGATTTTGAGTCAGTGTGTGCATATGTGCATGTGATCGCAGGTTTCCTGAGAGGCCAGGAGGTCGGAGGCACTGAAGCCCCTGGACTGGAACAGGCAGTCAAGAGCCACCTGACATGGTCCTCTGCAAAAGCAGTAGGTATTCTTAGCCAGCCATCTCTCTAGCACATTTATCTCTTTAAATCAAAAATAAATAAATAAACAATACAAATCCAAACTGTTCAGCAAGGGACAGGTATATAAACTATAAAATAACAGGACCCTGCCAGGCGGTGGTGGCGCACGCCTTTAATCCCAGCACTTGAGAGGCAGAGGCAGGCAGATTTCTAAGTTCGAGGCTAGCCTGGTCTACAGAATGAGTACCAGGACAGCCAGGGCTAATACAGAGAAATCCTGTCTTGAAAAAACCCAACCCACCCCCACAAAAAAAAAAAAAAATCAACCAATCAACCAAGCAATCAATCAGAGCTGGAGCCATGGCGCAGCTGTTAAGAGCTGCATTCCAGGAGATGCTGCTTTGATTCCCAGCAACCCCCCAGGGGAAGCTCACGACCATCTGTAATTCCAGCCTCAGTCAGGTAAACAGATGCTCTCTCTGGCCTTCATGTGTTCACAGGCACATACATGTTGCACAAACATGCAGGCAAAAATAAATAAATTAAATTTAAAAAAAAAATTAAACAAGCCCAAATAAAACCTCAACAACAGAACAAAACCCAAATGCACATGTTCCCCAGGTTTTCTCATGGTGCTGGGCAGGAAATCCAGACTGAGCTAAGTAACACTCTGCCGCAGAGCTATAGTCACAAGCCCAGAGTCTCCAAGCAGAGCCCTTGGTGGTGGTCCTGAAGGGCTCCTGCCAGCTGAGCCTTTTGTCTCTGTGCATGTAAGTACTTCTGTAAGCATTATTCTCACTTTATATTTTTGTCTGTCTATCTGTCTTTGTGTTGTTGTTGTTGTTGTTTTTACATTAGCAGGAACATTTGCTGCTCAGAGTTGAGCAATGTCTCTCTAACACATCACTGTGGATCCCCTCTCAGGCACTGCAGTGGGGTTAGCTTTGTGCTTCTGACTCATTGCTGGATATCCCACAGCACAGAGAGTGAAGGGCAAACCTCCGAGAAGATGGGGGGCACTTCTTTTCCCAGTGCTGGGGGATTCAATGAGAGACAAGTGGGTATAGACAAGGAGAGTCTCTTCTCTGCTGTGTGTGAGTGTGTGTGTGTGTGTGTGTGTGTGTGTGTGTGTGTGTGTGTTTGAATGCCACAGCAAGGCTATCAAAGTAATAGAAAAACTTGTGGAAATCGGTTCTCTGCTTACATCCTGTGGGTCCTGAAGATCAAACTCAGGCACTACGGCTTTGCAAGCAAGTGTCTTTACTACCATCTCATATGCCCAGGCTAGACCGGAATTCACTATGTAGCTGAGAGTAGCCTTGAACTCTTGATCTTCCTGCACCAATGCAGCTTCTACCTTCTCTTAAGTCAATTTCCCCATCTGAGTATAAATGGCACAAGAAGAACCTCAAGAGGAGAGTCTCCTGCTGCAGCCCCTCTTCCGTGAGTGGTCCTTAAGGGGAGCCTAAAATAGAGGCTGAATGTGGTTCCTATACCAGCTGGCAAAACATCAACCATCAGCCAGGGAACAACTTGGAAATGCAACTCATGGCACCTGCTTCAGTCCCACAGTGCCACACTCTCAATTAAGTTCCGAGGCCCTCTAGCCCACGGTAGAGGCTCAACTTTGAGAATCATTATGCTAGAATATGCTTCTCCGTTTGATTCCTTCACCATCCACCCATGTGTCCGTTCTCTTAGGAGACCAAGAGGAAGCCTTGGAGAGATGGTTATTTGATTGCATAACTGGCCTTTAGTGCCTGGAGGCAAAATCAGGGACACCATCCCTCAAACAGTTTACCCTCCCTCCCTAGGACATTTCCATCTCTCCATCCACTCAGGAGTGTGGCAGTGGGACACTGTCCTTGGGACTCCCTCCTCAGGTTCAGCTGTAGCAGAGTAGATGACAGAGAAGGGTGGGGAGCTTTTGAATGGAGGGTGGGGGAGGGAGGAAATGGGATGTGGCTTTGGTGTGGCTGGGTTGGGGGAGGGATTTGGAGGGGGGGGGAGAATGTCCTCATTTCACCCAGCTGGTTGGCCAGCACCTGTTCTGCTAAAGCCTGAGGAAAGACAGCAAACCCCACAGCAAATGAAATACATGGCCCCTCCCCACCTACAGGGGCCTCTTCCCCAGCATGGCCCAACTGACAGGAAAACAGTGAATGAGTTCAGGTGGCTGAACGAGGGCAAGCAGAGACAGCTGGGCTCCTCTGGGGGTGTGGTGCAACTGTCTTCAGTCACCCCAGGGCAAAGTCGCCTGTGACTGTGTGGGTTGGGACTTTCAAGCAGTGAACCAGACATGGCTGTCATCCGTCCCAAGGAATTCCTGGTTGGTAAGCCTTAGATTGTTCCAGAACGTTCTCCAAAACAATGCTTGGTCCTCCCCTTTCTTTTCTAATAGATTTTGCTTCCTAGATTTAATTTAGAGCAATGCTTGGTTCTCTGTGAAAATGGAGGCGAGCGCTTATATTTCCTCTTGGCTTGTCTCCATGGGAACAGGCAGCACAGCAGAGGGCTGAGAGATGGCTCTGTGGGTAAGGAGCCAAGCAAGGTGACCTGTGTTCAGTTCCTGGAACCCACACAGTGGACAGAGAGAAGGACTCCTGCAAGTCTTACGGCCTCCACGTGCATGCATGCCATGGCGTGCACTTGCCCCTCCCCCAAACCAAGAAAACTTAATGAAAAAAAATTAAAAGTAAAAAACAACACTATAGTAGCTTGAGGAGTCAACTGGTCGATCAGTAAGTATGTCACATGTGACTATCTGATGCTGGTTTTATTTTACATATGTGCACGTGTTTGCATGTATGTGGGTGCACACGTACAAATACATGTATCAAGGCCAAAGGACAACTTTGGGTGTCCTTTCTCAGAAGCCATCAACCTTATTTTCTGAGACAGAGCCTCTCACTAGAATTTGACTGGCCAGCAACTTCCCAAGGATGCTCCTTAACCTTCTTTGAAGGATGCTCCTGTCCACCTTCCCAGCCCTGGGGTTACACTGGTGGACCACAACCTTCGAAGGATGCTCCTGTCTCTGCCTTCCCAGCCCTGGGGTTATACTGGTGGGCCACAACCTTCGAAGGATGCTCCTGTCTCTGTGTTCCTGGCCCTGGGGTTACACTGGTGGGCCACAACCTTCGAAGGATGCTCCTGTCTCTGTGTTCCTGGCCCTGGGCTTACACTGGTGGGCCACAACCTTCAAAGGATGCTCCTGACCACCTTCCCGGCCCTGGGGTTACACTGGTGCTGATGTTGGAATGCTGGTCTTCATTATGAGTGGCAGACACTTTACTGACTGAGCCACCGTGTATTTGTCGACACATCTCTTAGGAAGTGCTGACAGACACACTGGTGCAGTATGGATGTCTCCTCTGGGGAAGGCAAGGATGGTGTGTACCTCTCAGACTGTTGAACTACTCTGAAAAAGGAAGAAGGCAGTGACCGCCTAGTATCTACCTACCAGCCCAGAACAGAGGTCACAATTCTGAATCTGAATGGAGATCGCCTAGGCCTCATGCAGAGGCAGACAGATAGCAGAAGACAGGCTGTTGGTGTAAAATGAGGCTGTTGGCAGACACAGGGTGCTCGCAGTTCCAAAAACCTTAGAAGGGAGAGTGGTGAATATGGTCACTGTTCACAGGCATGCCTTAATACCAGTAACTCAACTAGAAGGTAAGCAAGGATCAAGGCCAAGGACTACCTTGGCAGTCCTAGAGCAAGGGTGCTTTCTGGTCTTCTGTCCACCTGACAAGTGAGAGGCATGCTGGTCCTTTCCAAAAAGATAAAAAGATGCTGCTAGAGGAATTACTGCTCTGTTTGTTCGTTTGGATAGATGGATAGATGGTTGGTTTGGTTCAGGTTTGAGGTTTTGTTGTTTGCTTGTTTGTTTGTTTTGAATTTGAGATAGGTTCTCTGTATTTAGCCCAGGTTGGCCCGAATCCCTTGAGAGTCTTTTGCCTCTGCTTCCCAAGTGCTAAGACCCCAGGTATGCACCACCATGCTGAGCTTCGTGGAGAAGTTTAGAACTCTCTCCAGTATATAATTAGTCACAGCTAAAAATGAAGGGCAACATGATCACCCTTGTTGGGAAGAATGCAGCCTGAGGCACATAGAAGAGAGGCAAGAACTGAACCAGTCTGAGAACGCAGAACCCCCAACACCACCCCAAGTGTAGTCATTCCCCTGAAGAGAATACGGCTGAGCAGAGGGCTTACATACAAGGAAATGTGGGATCAAGCTAGGAAACTGAGGTTCAGGGCTGGAATGGATGGCATCTCCCAGTGGAAAAGTGAGGTAGAGGGTGTTACAGATTTCTCCCTAAAGCTCCCTGGATGGTCTAATCCTAAATCTCAGAATGTGGCCGTGTCTGGAAGCAGGTGGTGCAGCTATCATTAAGAGGAGCCAAGACTGGGCAGAACGAGCCCTATATCTGATATGACCAGTGTAAGACACAAAGAGACTGCTGAAGGCAGAGGCAGAGAGTGGAGCCATCCTGCTACAGAGCCCAGGAGTGCCTGGGGCCACGAGAAGATGGGAGAGTCAAGAGGAATCTCGCCTCCAGAAGCTTCTCAGGGCCTGCTGTCCTGCTAACACTTTGTTATCAGGCTTCTGGCCTCCAGAGCTGAGAGAAGGAACTCCGCGCATCTGGCTCCACACAATTTTCAAGTATCTGTGTGTGAATTGCCCTGGAAATAAACATAGGAATTAGCAGCCATGTTCCTGGAGCCTCTTCCATGGGGAAATGGAGGCTGAGAAGTAAACCAAACTCCATTCAGAGCACATCTTAGCTCACTGTTAAAGACATGCTGCTTTAAAGTTCTCTGCCTGGGTGTTGGTGACTGGAGCACAGTTGATAGGATGCTTGCACAATGCATATGAAGTCCTGGGTTCAATCCCCAGCACCAAATAAAACCAGTGTGGTGATGGACCCCTAAAATCTTTATATGGAGGGGACAGAGGCAAGTCATGGAGACTGGAAGTTCAAGGCCAACCTCAGCTACATTTGAGGCCAGCCTGGTCTAAATAAAAGGTTTTTTTTTTTTTTTAGAAAGAAGTTCTTGGGCCAGAGGTATATTTGGGAGGTAAAGGTTTTTGCTGCCAAGTTTGGCTACCTGAATTTGGTCTCAGAGACTCACGTGGTAGCAGGAGAGAAGCTACTGGGAAAAGTTCTCTTCTGACCTCCGTATGTGCTCTGTGCTATGCATGCATGCACCTGTGTGGGAGCATACACGTGTGCACGTGTGCGCACGCACGCACACACACACACACACACACACACACACACACACGCACACGCACACACACGTGCACATACACACAAATAAATGTTAAAAGATGTTTTTAAAGGTCTTTGCCTGTACTTGCACAGGACTGGGGTTTGGTTCCCAGCACCCTCAAGGGTCTGGTTTCCTAAAGCAGCTGCTCTCATATGCTCGTTCCTACACACAAGCACACACCCAAATATCCAAACTGAGATATTTACAGAGTGTTTGTCTAACATGTATGATGCCCCATGTTACATCCCACACACAAAAAGAAAAGAAAAACTTGACATCATAAAAACCACACACCTTTAATCCCAGCACTTGGGAGGCAGAGGCAGGTGGATTTCTGAGTTCAAGGCCAGCCTGGTCTACAGAGTGAGTTCCAGACAGCCAGGGCTACACAGAGAAACCCTGTCTCAAAAAAACAAAACAAAACAAAACAAATGTAAATTGATCTGGAGAGATAGTTTACTGCGTAAACCCTTTGCCACCAAGTGTAAGGGGTACCTGAATTTGGATGCCGAGAACCTAATTAAACCTAGCTACAGCAGCATACCTGTTACTGGTGGGCGTGGAGGCAGGAGAATTCCAGAAGCCCAGGGGCCAGCTGGCTTGGTGTATACAGTGGTGAACAACAGGAGCCTCAATCGAGGTAGGAGAAGTGACAGGCAGCAGTAGCTGTTCTTGACACACATCGTTCTGTGTCAACATACTGGTGTTGCACACTCACACACACACAGAAAGAGCGAGAGCAATGACGACTATAAGGAACATTTTTTAAAGATTTATTTTTATTTTATGCATATTGCTTTTTGCCTTCATTTATGAGTGTGCATGTCTGAGTGGGGGTATCAGAGCCCCTGGAACTGGAGTTACAGGCTATTGTGAGCTGCCATGTAGATGCTGGGACTTGAACCCTGGTCCTCTGAAAGAGCAGCGAGTGCTCTTAACCACTGAGCCACCACCCTAGCCCCTCGGGAAATTTTTTTTTTTTGTACAGTTCTTGCAGCTTTATCCTAAGTTTTAAATCATGTCAAAATTAAGGCTTGGTTGCCCAGTCCTGTGGGATGCTTGTTAAAATTATCCTTAGCTCTCCAAAATCGCTGGGGCTCACACATCTGAATCCCAACGTAGAGGAGCAGCGGCCTTCTGAGAACTGTGGCCTCCTGAGAACTGTGGGTTTCTGCATGCTGGGAATCTAAGTGTGCCCTTCGTAGTTCCTGATTGCAGAGGTATGCTTCCTGTGCAACTCTGTACACTAGGTCAGTCCCAGGCCTGCCTTGTGCTTATCATCTTTCCACATTAAAATGATAATGTGAAGAAGCAGAGAAGCCATCTTTCTACTCCGGGCTTCCACCAACTCTGGGCATCCTCACACCTTTCTTTAACATCAGGCTTTTCTTTCCTTTTTTAAAAATGGAGTTCCTTTTCCCTATTTTTCTATTTAAATAAGAGGTTATTTATTTATGTATATGGGTACAATCGTCTGCATGTACTTCTGTACCAGAAGACAACATCAGACAGTTGTGAGCCACTGCGTGGGTGCTGGAAATTGAACTCAGGACCTTCAGAAGAGCAGCGAGTCCTCTTAACCACTGGTATTTATTTATTTATTTATTTATTTAGGAGACAGGATCTCACTTGTCATGAACCACCATGTCTGATCCATTCTGTTTTTTCTTCACATTTTTAGTTTTTGTATTTTTAGAATTTTGGTCTTATTTCAAGACAGGGTTTCTTTGTGTAGCTCCAGCGTCCTGAAAGTAGCTCTGCAGACCAGGCTGGGACTTCACCTCCTGAGTGCTGAGATGAGACTAAAAGTGTGCACTGCCATGGCCCGGGGCCGCCACTGCCCAGAACCACCACAGCCCAGAACCACCACTGCCCAGCGCCTTTTTGTTTGTTT
>NW_022196909.1:62193928-62196542 GCF_008632895.1 Mastomys coucha | reverse complement strand
TCATGTAGCCCAGATTGGTCTCAAACTCCTAATCCTCCTTCTTCTGCCCCCCAAGTATTGAAATTACAGGTGAATACCAGCCTCGCCTCGCTCAAATTATATGATTATTGCTTGTGTGTGTGTGTGTGTGTCCAAGCCAGGGTGTCCCCATGTGCAGGTCAGAGACTTGATTTTCTCTTTCCACTGTGAACTGACTTGGCAGTAATGACCTTTGCCCTCCAAGGCGTCTCTCCTGTCCCCAGCTCTGAGGGTTTTATTGTGCTGTGTGGTTTTGGGGATCAAGGCTTGGGCCTTCTTCATGTAAGGCAAACACTTAACCACTGACCACATACATCTCTAGCCCCTGAAGTTCACATCTGGAAGCCATGTTGGATTTGTTTAGGGGCCAAAGCAAAGGGGACTGATTAATCAGGGAAGTAGAGGAATGTGTAGGGCTGCAGAGCAGGTGCTTAGCGGCAGTCTTGAAGGAGGCGTGCCTGCACCAGGCAGAGGAGTGCGAGACACACCCTGGCAGCATAGCAGGGCGAGGTGAGCCTCCTCTGCTGCCCCAGGCTCCCCAGTGGGGCACCACCCCCTCTCCTGAAGCTTCCTGCCTCTGTCTTTTGCTGCACTTCCTAGCCTTCCTCCATTCTACTCCCAGGTCCTCCTCGGCCAGCTGTCTGTCGACTTAATCAGGACCCTACAGCTTCTCCAGCAGGGAGTGGGAGCCCCTGGCACTTGGGCCTAGGAGGGGCTCCTGATAAACAGCTGGAGCCCTTGTTCGCAGAATCTGTCATCTCTAAAGAAAAAACAGAAACAAACCACCCGATGGGGTGGGGTGGGGTGGGGGGTGTGATACAGCTGACGTAGCTGATAGTGAGTCTCCCTGTGGCTGGCAGCCTCTAAACTATCCTTCAGCTTCTACATCCAGGCACTTCTGTTTCTCCTTCAAGGTCTGCTCTCCCCAAGACCTCCCTGATTGGACCCCCAATTGCCTTATCCACCCAATGTAAGATCATCCCTGCCAACATTACATAAATGGACACCAGGCGGGCATTAGAAGGCCTAAACATCCAGTTGGATCTAGAAGTCAAGCAACTTGTCTCTTGAGCCAACACAGAACTTAGGAAACTATACAGGATTGAGTAAAATGGTAGAAATATTATACAGGTATTAACAATCTCTATCCTGGGACTTTAAGCATGAAGACCTGAGCTCAGATCCCCAGCATGAATATAAATACTCAGTGCTACAGAGGGGCCTGTAACCCCAAAACTGGGGCAGGAAGATCTTACAGGCTAGTCTAGCAAAAGAGCTAGCTCCAGGTTCAGTGAGAGCCCTCTCCTCAACAGAAGGGAGAAAAGGCAATTAGTGTCAGCCTTGGTCTCTACATACACACATGCATAGAACATGAACATACACACACTACGCACTAGCATAAAGAACTTAGTAATGTCAGTTTGGCTCTACACACACACATACACATCACATAAAAGCTATATGCTGGTAAAAGGTTTATTAAAGTATGACATAGGTAGAAACCAAAGGCATGGAATTTTAAGTTTTTAAAAATATTCATTAGGGTACAAAAATGTTATTGTTATTTTTGTTGTTGTTGTTGTTGTTGCTATCACTATGTAGTGCTGGCTGTTCTAGAACTCACTCTAGATCAGACTGGTCTCAAACTCAGAGCTCCTCCTGCCTCTGTCAGCACCAGCTGGTGTTTTTCTTATACTTTTATTAATTGTTTCAGTATTGTGCAGGGGTAGGGAGTGCCATGATGCTGAATGTGAAGGTCAGAAAATAACTTCTGAGAATTGGTTGTTGCCCCTGGCCTGTGGCGGTGCACACCTTTAATCCCAGCACTTGGGAGGCAGAGGCAGGTGAATCTCTGAGTTGGAGGCTAGCCTGGTCTATACAGTGAGATCCAGGATGGCCAGGGCTACACAGAGAAGCCTTATCTCAAAATAAGTGAAAAAGAAACAGAAGGAGGTGGGGAGGGAATTGATTGTCTCCTTCAAACCCATGGGTCCTGGGGCTTGATCTCAGACCATCAGGCTTAACCAGAAGTGCCTTCTTCTGCTGAGCCATCTCCCCAGCCCTTAGATCTTATTGTACCAATAAAATGTTGACTAGAGAAGCCATGTCATTTCCTTTAAGCTCGTAGAACGCTACTGTAGAATACACATACATCAAAGCAAAACTGGAAAGGAATTCCCATCAGTCTTCTCCATATCATAGTTAGATTTTAAGTGCTAAGGGAGAGCTGTTTGTCTATTTACTGTGGTGAGGGGAAGGACCCTGTGCTGTGCATCCTGGGTAATCTTTTTACCACTTATTTATATCCCCAACCTGTGTTCCTTTTTTTTAAAAAAACATTTATTTGTTTGCTTATTTATGTGTTGGGTTATTTTTTCTTCTTTTTACTGCATCTGTATTTATTTTGTGTGTCTATGTGCATGTTTGTGGTTGTCTACATCACAGTATGCATGTGGAGGTTGTAGAACAACTCTCAGGAGCAGACTCTATTCTTCCACCATGGGGGTTCCCAACTGATGGTGAGGACGCAGCAAGTACCCATGTGATGATCTCACACACACACACAGACACACACACACACACACACACACACACA
>NW_022196909.1:62180246-62193655 GCF_008632895.1 Mastomys coucha | reverse complement strand
CACACACACACACACACAGGCACACACACACACAGACACACACACATACAGGCACACACACACAGATACACACACACACAGGCACACACACATGCACACACACATGCACACACACACAGGCACACACACATAGGCACATACACACACAGGCACACACACACAGATACACACACAGGCACACACACACAGATACACACACAGGCACACACACACAGGCACACACACAGGCACACACACACAGATACACACACAGGCACACACACACACACACACACACACAGGATGTTAGGGTTTTTTTTGTTGCTGTTTGGTGGTTTAGTTTCTTTAAAAATCACTTTGTGTACTTGAGGGTTCCACCTGCTTGTACCACATCTCTGCCTGGTGCCCTTGAGGCCAGAAGAAAGCATCAGATCCCCTGGAACTCAAGTTATGGATGGCTTGTGAGCCACCAGGTAGGTCCTGAGAACTGAACCTGGGTCCTTTGCAAGAGCAATCTTTGTTCTTAACCACTTGACTACCTCTCCAGCCCCAAATACCTCTTTTTTTAAAAGAGTATGAAATGCAACATTGGATATGCAAAGTAAACCAAACCAGTGATCATCCGTGGACTATATCTACAGTTCTATTTTAGAATAAACCATGAGTGTGCACCCACAGAGAAAAAGCTCATACAAACAAATAGCAACTCTACTGCCTTCAAACTCACAGCCATCTTCCTGCCTCGACCTACTGAATGCCGGGATTGCAGGAGTGAGTGTTCACATACCAACTTAAAATGTTTATTATTAATGGTGTGTACGGGGGCAGTATGTACAGAGGTCAAAGCAGGACACTGGATGTCTTTCTCTACCACGTCTACCTTATTGCCTTGAGATAGGATGTCTCACTGAACTGGAAGCTCCCAGTTTAGCCAGGCTGGCCATTCAGATCAACCTGTCTCTACCCATAGCCCCCAATGCTGGGACTCAAGGCATATATGTGCCCTGTGTTTTCCTCCTTCCTTCCTTTCTTCCTTCCTTCCTTTCTTTCTTTTTTTGAGACAGGGTTTCTCTGTGTAGCCCTGGCTGTCCTGGAACTCAACCTGTAGACCAGGCTGGCCTAGAACTCAGACAGCAGTCCTGGGATTAAGCGGATTAAAGGTACCTCATGTTTTCTTTATGTCAGTGTGGAGATTTGAATTCAGGTTTTCATGCTTCCAGATCAAGGCCTCTTACCCACCGAGCCATGTCTCCTTCCAGTCTTGTCTGTTTGAGACACTGTCTTACTTCATAGTTCAGGCTAGCCTTGGAACTCAGTACCCTCTTGCATCTGCCTCCTGAGTGCTAGTGTTACAAATACAAACCCTCCATGCCTGGCTCCATTAGTCTTCCTCCATCCCTTCTTTTTCTTTTTATTTATTTTTATTATTTATTTATTTATTTATTTATTTAGGTTTTTTTTTCTAGACAGGGTTTCTCTGTGCAGCTCTGGCTGTCCTGGAACTCACTCTGTAGACCAGGCTGGCTTTGAACTCAGAAATCCACCTGCCTCTGCCTCCCAAGTGCTAGGATTAAAGGCGTGCGCCACCACTGCCTGGCTCTCTTCATTTTGAGATGCAGTTTAGGAATATAGCTGTGGCTATCCTGGAGCTACTACAGTAGGTCAAGCTAGTCTTGCACTCACAGCTGTCCTCCTGCCCTGACTCCTATCTGGCCCTACTGCTATCTTTAAAGGAAAAAAACAACACAACACTTCTTTTATTATTTTGTGTATGCACGTGTGTGGCATGGAGTACACACATGATGAGGTCTAAGGTCAATTCTGTGAGGTTGGTTCTCTCCTTGCACTATAGGTGGCTGTAGAGATTGAGCTCAGATTATCAGACTTCAATGGTCCGTCCACTGCCGTGTTAGAGGGACGAGTGCAGATGCATGCAAGTCACCATCTATTCTGTTTAATAGAGAATCCTATCCAGGACTCTCAAGAGTCCTGTGAGATGTGATCTGACTTACACAGTTGAGACTCAGAGTCCCACAGGGCCAGAATGTGTTTGCAGCTGGCTGCCATGTTGTTAGTGCATACCTTCGAGTTCTAATTCAAGTCAAGGTGAAGTCGCTGTCCCCACACCTCACAAGGCAATGAATGAAAAAAGGAATGAGCGGATTAACAATGGGATCCCAGGCTGACAGAGAAAACCACTCAGCTCATACAGAAAAGTGGAGGCGGGAGGAGCTGTAAGGGTGAATGGAAAAGAAAACAAGCAATCCTTTCGTTACCACTTCCTCTAGGGCTGGGTCACGGCTGTTAACGGTGTGCAGCAGGCACACAGTCTGGCATCTTCGCATCCACCCCAACACATGAAGAGCTATTTATTTACTTCCTCTGAGGGGTAAATAAAGATCAAACCCAAACAGACTCCCCCAAACCGCCAAGGGTCTTCCCCAGGTGTTGGTGAGGCGCTTGGCCTAGGGAAGTCACAGGTGGCTGTGGGCTACAGTCATCCTTGACTCTTTATGCATAAGTAGGTATGGCTCACCATGGAGAGGCCCTGGGTGCAGTGGGGAGGTAAGGAGGGGGAGGAGGCAGGGCAGGACTATTTCACCCCTCCTCCCCTACAGACAACGGCAGCTGCATACATCCTTAACCCTACAGAGAGAGATATGCAAAGACTGGCCAAGTGGCACATATGGGCACCATTAGAGGTGTTGGAGCCCCCTACTGGGTTGGGTAATCAGTCCTTCCACTGCTGAATTTGGGCAGGGGGAAACAGGACCAGGGCAGAGGTACACCTCAAGGAAGCAGGGGCAGAACCCATGTGGGTGGACACTTGATTTGTTAATGTTTTCATTGGTTTTGTCTTGTTTGGGGGACAGGGTCTCTCACTGGATAGCCCTGGCTGGCCAAAAAATTAACTATGTAGACCAAGCTGGTCCCAAACTTACAGAATCTAATGCTTCTGTCTGTCTCCCAAGGGATGGGATTGAAGGTGTAGGCTTCTGTCTGTCTCCCAAGGGATGGGATTAAAGGTATAGGCTTTTGTCTGTCTCCTAAGGGATGGGATTGAAGGTGTAGGCCACCACACCCTCTTTTTTTTTTTTTTTTTTTTTTTTTTTGAGATGGGGTCTCAGGCTGGCCTCAGCTCACTACTTAGTTGAGATCCAGTGAGTTTGGGCATTGTGGGTGTGTGACACAACTAGCTTCATGCACTGCTGGGGATTAAACCTAGGGCTTTGTACATGCTAAACCAACAACCACCACTAATTGATTCGATTTCTCAGAGAACACAGACTGATCTACATAAGCAGTATGTTTGTCTCTTTGTTGCTGTTCTTTGAGACACGGTCCCTTCTAGTCAAGGCTAGCCTTGGACTCCTGGTCTGTTTGTTTCCACTTTCCAAGCGCTGGATTTGAAGAGTGCACTACCACACCTTTAAGTTACTGTTCATCTTTATTTGAGGATTGCAGATTTATTTATAAGTTCATCTACTCATTGAGGCACACCCATAACTCCCTAATTAATACTTCTGGCATTGTGCAGTCTTCTGCAGACATGTGCAGAATTTCCAAAAGAACTCAAGTTGCCCAACATGCACGTCCCCTGCTGAGGCTGACGAAGGGGAAGCTGCTGGCTTGTTTCAGCTCTTGCACTGGAACCAAACATCTTATTTGGAATCTAATGGCTCCTTATTTTCTGCACTTGGGAAATGTGTAATTTTATGGTTGAAAAAGAAATAAGCAAAAAATGAAACTAAATAAAAATGGCCCCGCCAGGCAGTGGTGGCGCACGCCTTTAATCCCAGCACTTGGGAGGCAGAGGCAGGTAGATTTCTGAGTTCGAGGCCAGCCTGGTCTACAGAGTGAGTTCTAGGACTGCCAGGGCTATACAGAGAAACCATGTCTTAAAAAATAAATAAATAAAATAAATAAATAAGTAAATAAATAAATAAGGCACCCCAAGCAGGATGGAGGTAGCACATGCCTTTAATCCCAACACTTGGGAAGCAGAAGCAGGAGGATCTCTGTGAGTTCTAGGCCAGCCTGGTCTACACTTCAAGTTCCAGGCCAAGAGCTACATAGCAAAGTACTATCTCAAATAACTAAACAAGCTTTAAAGAAATGATAACTAAAAAAAAAAAAAAACAGGAAAAGGAAAGCAAGATATAATAAAATAGGAATGGAGAGGTGGCTCTAAAGTTAAGACAGCTTACTGTTCACGAGGAAAACTTGACCTCAGTTCTTTTGGATTTGTTTTGTTTTGGGTTTTGTTGTTGTTGTTGTTTAGAGATAGGGTTTCTCTGTGTAGCCCTGGCTGTCCTAAAACTCACTCTGTAGACCAGGCTGGCCTCGAACTCAGAAATCCGCCTGTCTCTGCCTCCCAAGGGCTGGGACTAAAGGCGTGCGCCATCACTGCCCGGTTTGAGCTCAGTTCTTAACAGCAACAGTATTTGGCTCATAACCACCTGTAACTACAGCTCCAGGATCCAATGCTCTCTTCTGGCTTCTGATGACACCCATAAACATGGGCATGTGTGCGCACACAGATGACGATGATGGCTGGAGAGATAGTTCAGTGGTTAAGAGCACTTGCTGCTCTTGCAGGGTACCCTGTTCCATTCCCAGCACCCACATGGTGGCTCATAAGCATACCTCCAAATGCAAGGGATCTGACACCCTCTTCTAATCTCTAGGGGCACCAGGCAGGCACACACAGACAAAATGCTCATACACATAAAATAAATCTTAAAATTTTATTTATTATTATTAATTATTATTATTGGGTGTGTGCATGTGTATAATATATATTCGTGTGAGTACAGGAACATGTATCCTGTTCATGTGTTTGAATGTGCATGTATATGTGCAGGAGTGTGTGTGTGCGCGTGTGTGCGTGCTAATCATACGTGGGGGTGTATGTTAGCATCATCCAGAGCCTGTGGTGATACATGGGCGGGTCCACAGACCTGTTGCCAGGGCAACAGCCGCCATATTCCCAGAATCCATTGGGCTCACCTCCCACCTTTACCTGTGGCTGCTACGTCACAACCCAAACACACACACACACACACACACACACACACGGGAACATTTCCTCCCTCCCTCCCCCACCCCCCCGCACCTCCACTCCCTCTCAATTAAACCTCTTACACGTGGAACTGTTGTTTGGGCCTAGTGTGATATGTTCTGATGCGCTGCGCCACTCCAACACATCATTGTGTGCGCGTGTGTGTTTTGGGAAGAGGTTCTCTCCTTCCTAAGGATTAACTGAACACCATCAGACTTGTGTAGCAAGTGATTTTTTTTTTTTTTTACCTGACCCATCTCATCCACTGCTAGCTGTCTGCATGTACCTTGCAGAAAAAATAATTAGCTTTGTTCTGGTGATTATATGACTACTGGGTCATGAGTTCCATACTAATGAGCCCACAATACATTTTAAGCAGGGTGTCTAGGCAAAAACCACACAAAGAACAAGGGTATGCATTGATCACTTGATAAAGATGTTATGACCAGAGGCTCACAGGAATTCAGCTCTCTGTGCTCCCCAGGAGCAAGGTTCAACAGTCACCAGGGCAGAGCTCACGTGACCATGTGCAGAACATGAGCACTGCAAACCCTGAGTGCTGACCGTCCTTAGATACTGTAACAACACCAGCACAGAGCCCTATGCCTTTATTCCAGGGTCATCCTAGCTGCAAGCATTGGTCATGTGAGTCTGAGGATTTTATTGATTGATCTGGCCTAAATCTGAGAATTTTATTGATTGATTCAGCCTGGATCCCTGGGTTTATAAACTAGCACTGAGCCTAAACCTTTTGTCCACATCATCATAATGGCAAACATGTGTTCCCTAACAATAACCTAATACTTATGTAACAGTTGCTATGGGCCAGGCCCACCCCTCTTCTGGATGATCTATGGGTCTACAGCCTCCTCGAAGTGCATGTAATTCTCCTGACAGCTCTGTAGTTAAGTACTGTCACAGTTCCCATTTTACAGATCAGGGCACTGAGGCCTAGGAACGCAGAAAGAATTCACTGTGAGCCACCACGGTGATGCATGCCTTCAATACCAGCACTCAGAAGGCAGAGGCAAGAGTAGCTGAAAAACAGAGGCCAGCCTGGTCTACACAATGAGTTCCCAGCCTGGTCTACACAATGAGTTCCAAGGGGGGAAAATAATTTATGGGGGGGAGGTGGTGAATCAGCTCACTGGGTAAAGTGGGAAACTGAATTCCAATTCCCAGCACTAAAGCAAAAGGAGCTGGGTGCGCAGTAGAGCCTTTAACCTCAGCACTAGGCAGGGGTGAGTACAGACAGATGCCAGGGTTAGAGAGCTAGACAGTGTAGCCAAAATGGTAAGTCCCAGGTTCACTGAGAGATCCTTACTATCAATCAATCAATCAATCAATCAGATGGAGAGTGACAGAGATAGAGCCTAACGCCAGTCTCTGGCCTCCACACAAGCACACTCTTGCGCACACACACTCTTGCACCCACACACATATGCACAACATGCACAGAGAATGCACTTGGGGCCTGGAGAAAATGCTCCACAGCAGAGCATTTGCTTAGCCGTCTCCCAGCTAAGCTGCATCTCCACCCACGAAGAAGAACCCTTATAAAAAATATAAACAGGCCTGGTACACACCTTTAATCCCAGTGTGTGGGAGGCACAAGAGCATAGGGACAGGGGTGCAGAGGCAGGGGCATTACTGTGAGTGCCAGGTCAGTCTGGTCTACATAACAAGTTCTAGGCTAGCTATAGTTACATGGTGAGATTCTGTCATAAAATTTTAAAAAGGGGGTGGACTGGGGAAGGGGGAGGAAGGAAGAAAAAGAAAAGAAACCAGGCAGCAGAATGCCTCCCTTGGGTCACAGGACTTGTGAGTGACAGAGGAAGAGAGCTTTGAGGGCTGTTCTCAGCCATGTCAGAGGTGCCCAGCACCAAGAGAGCAGCTCTGAAGTCTACACAGGAGGCAGGCAGAGCCTGAAAGAGGCCACGCTAGGGGGAATAAAGGGAGGGCTGTGTGAGACGGGCCAAGGCACGCAGGCAGACAGGCAGAGGGTCTGGAATGCACCGAGAGAGGAAACAGGGAGCCGGACGCTTTCTGAGGAGGTGAAGTCATGGGGCCTCTCTTCCAGCCAAGCCAAGAGGGGCCCAGGAAGCCGAAGGGAGGCCCAGAGGCCCCACACAAGTGTTTCCACAAGGGGTTCCACTCCGTACTGGAAAACAGGGTGGGAGCTGGTGACCTGGGGTCACAGGTGGTGAGAATGGGGACTCCTACTCAACCTAAAACAAAAAAAGGGACAGCTAGAGCTGCCCTGAGAGGGGGCTGCTGCCCCCAGCCAGTGGGAGGTCGCTCACCTCTGCCTGAGAAACCAGGTCATGTGCGCTTGGTGTGAGAAAGAAGCAAACCCACAGCCTCAGTGTCCATTCCAACCAGTACCGCAGCCCATGCTGTGCCCCAAGATGGCGGGCATCCAGTTCCCAGCTGAGGGCCTTCCACAGGCTTTCCTGGCCTCCCTTTGGGATCTCACAGCTCTCTTATAGCTGGTATGGCCTAATCAGCCTTCTCATGGGTAGCAGAGGGACCAGGAAAAGCTGAGAGCTCATAAATTCCACAAGGTAAAGGACCATGCCTGTCTTTCTCTCCTTCCCTTTCCTCCACACCCATGGTAGCTATTCAATAAATGAGTGTGTTCCTATGGCCAGTCGCCATCTGGCCGCACAGAGCTTTCCCCACAGAGGATTTCCCCCATGTCTGGCCTCTCAGGCTCCTGGCCTCGGCCCTGCTTTCTTTCTGTCCGAACAGACTTGAAAGTCTCCACCCCTTCCTCTGACCCTTGCAGAGCCTCTCCTACCTGAAGCCCCGGTGTGACTGCAGGTTGTGACCCTCTCAGGAGCCTTACAGAAGTGTGGGGGCGTGAACCCCACACAGGAAACCATTCTCATCCACTAGCCTCTGGCTCCTCTATTCTGACCTTGTGGCAGAGATGGCTACCCTCTTTCCTAAAATTCATTTCCACAGTTTGTACCTTTCAACTAGAAGCCCCAAGTTTATGTCCCCCAAGCTTCCCCGGAAGCTCTGCATGGCAAATATACATGTTCTACAAAAGTTCAAGGTCATCCTCAGATACATGACTTGAATCTAGCTAGCCTGGGCTACATAAGACCCCTCCAGGGGGAGGGGAATAACAAGATCTGCTTTTTGTTTGTTTTTTTAAAAGAAAGATTTATGTTTTAGAGCCAGGCATGCTGGCCCCTGCCTTTGATGCCAGCACGTGGAAGGCAGAGGCAGATGGATTTCTGAGTTCGAGGCCAGTCTGGTCTACAGAGTGACTTCCAGGACAGCCAAGGCCACACAGAGGAACCCTGTCTCCAAAACCCAAAAAATCTATGTTTTAATTATGTGTGTCTCCGAGTGCCCTCAGAGCCACGGGCAGTTATGACTCCCACCTCCACGTGGGTGCCGGGATTCAAACTCAGGACCTCTGCAGGAGCGGTGTGTTCTCAGAGCCGGCAGGTCATCTCAGCCCTGATCTGGGCCAAGTTTGGGTCATGTTTGCAAAGAAAGGACAGAATTGGTAACAAGGTTCTGGGAATAGCCTGGTGACCAGAACTCAACCCTTGGAATTAATGGAAAGGTAGAAGAAGTGAACCAGCTCCACAAAGCTCTCCCACCCCAACTCCATGTGTGTCCTGGGGCGAGCACCCACCCACACACCAAAATGAGAATATATACTTTTTTTTTTTTTATAAATTATTTGCTGCCAGGCAGTGGTGGCACTCGCCTTTAATCCCAGCACTTGGGAGGCAGAGGTCCTAAAAGTCAATTCCCAACAACCAGATGAAGGTACACAACTATCTATATAGCTACAGTGTGTACTCATATGCATAAAACAAATAAATAAATCTTTAAAAAAAATTATTTGTGCTAGGCGGTGGTGGCATATACCCAGCACTTGGGAGGCAGAGGCAGGTAGATTTCTGAGTTCAAGGCCAGCCTGGTATACAGAGTGAGTTCCAGGACAGCCAGGACTATACAGAGAAATCCTGTCTCAAAAATTATTTGCTCATTTTATATATACACTGTAGCTGTCTTCAGACACACCAGAAAAGGGTATCGGATTCCATTACAGATGGTTGTGAGCCACCATGTGGCTGCTGGGATTTGAACTCAGGACCTTTGAAAGAGCAGTCAGTGTTCTTAACTACTGAGCCATCTCTCCAGCCCCCTAGAATAACTTTTCCTCCCCTCTCTTTTCTCTTCTGCCCTCTGCCACTCTCCTAGACTTCATGATGAGCTCAGGAAGCTGCTGTCTTCCACATCCCAGAACACAGAAGAGCAACAGGCTCCCAGGTTTATCAAGAAATCGAGCCATCTGCTCAACTTACACATAGGAAATTTCGGTTTTGCCAAGTGACTATCTCGAGGGGTCTGCTGCAGAAACTCAATCTAGTCCAGTCAATGGATTTATTTAGACAGAATTTCACTATGTAGCCTAGCTGATCTGGAACTTGGAACCTATGAGAGGCAGGTTTGAACTCACAAAGATCTGCTTGCTTCTGCCTGCCAAGTAAGAACCGGAGTAGAGGCACACACTTCTACGCCTGGCCTTTTTATTTATTATCTTAGTCCTGAAGATGGACCCCTAACATCCTGCTCTACTACTGAGCCACAGCACCTTGAGATTCTTAGAAACAAGTGGCTCCCCCTAGCTCTCTGGGGCACGCATTTATTCAAACTGTTGGCCAGAGGTGAGGGTGGCTACATAAGCAAGGATAAACTGAGCATCTGTTGAAGATATAGGACCTTGGAGGGTCTTGGGGGACCCAAGGAGTCAGTTGATACAGAGGTGCAGGAATGTGCCATGTGGTGATCAGTGAAAGATCAAGAGGAAGAAGAGACTTTTGTATGTGCTCCCATGGGGCCCTAGAAGAGGTGGACAGGCTGACTTCTTTGGGCCACCTTCCTGCCAGCAGCAAAGATGCCTGCTGTATCTCAAAGCCAACACCTCCTGCAGCCTCTTGGATCGGACCCTCGGAAGCCCAGGCTGGAAGCCACGCCCAGGTTCAGGAAGACAGGAATTCTCAGACCATTCTCTGGTCTCTGTAGGTGAAAGGGGCTTTCCTCTCCATCCACATTCCCCAGCCCTTCAATACCATCAAGTCTTCTCTCTGAAGGTTGGAGAAAAGCCTTCTAGGAACAGACTAGGGCACAACTCAACCCCAGTCCCCAGTGGATGTCAAATGGGGACTAAAGGTGAATCTAATACATGATCAAAATATACCTCTCAAACCAACCATTTCTCAAATGATTTCTCTTTTGCTTGAGAAAAGGCTCTGGCACGCTCAGAGAAGCACGTGGAACTGGATCTAACAGGGGGAAGGTGAGGAAACAGGGAGAAGAGGTGAGCTTGGGGGGTGGTGGTGGGGAAGGTGAGGAAACAACAGGGAGAAGAGGTGAGCTTCAGACCTGAGCTTCCCACTGCTGGCCAGGCACACTGAGCAACTATCTTAGCATTTCCAATCCTCTCCTTTGTAAAATAGATCTGGCAGTGACTGTCCGTGGGTTTGCAAGGAGGATGTAGAGTAACACATTGTAGACTGGGGACATAGCTTAGTTGGTAGAGTGCATACCGAGGGGGCACAAAGCCCTGGGTTCAATCCCCAGCACCACGTAAACGAATGGTAATGCCAGTCACAAATGGAGCGGTAAATACGGGCCATCTCGGCCCTTGAGAGGTGAAAGCAGAAAGACTGGAAAGAAGTTCAAGGTGTCCTCTGGCTATGTAGGGAGCTTGAGGCCAATCTGGGCTGTGGGACCCTGTCTCAAGGTAAAGTCAACAGAGTGCATAGTGTTAAGTAGTTAGAGACAAAACCTGGCACACGGTAGGTGCTTTTTAATAATAGATGCTATTATTATGGAGACAGGAATGTCGCAGGTACAGCTGGAGAAGAGATATGAATGACCTCCCCCCCCCCCCCCCCCCCCCCCCGCCCCCGGGTCCAGGAAGAGCTCAGAGGAGAGGGCTGAGTTAAGGAGACTGGCCATAAAGAGGAAGAGAGAGGCAGAGCTGAGGGTGACATCAGGGGAGGGAAAGAGAGGACGGCCCCAGGAGTGATGGCCACACCAAGCATGAGAGAGGGCAGGGAAGCAGCTGAGGAGTCTATCAGCTGCCTGCTGCTCAGACAATCCTTGCACCCATCTTGCATTTGCCCCCGCCCTGGAGCCTCTGCCTGGCGTTGGCCATCCTCAGCGCCACGACCCTTGTTGCCACATTGCCACATTGTCAGCTGCTGTCTCTTGCCTCACTCTCCTTCCTGCCTGGGAGGGCAGAAGGGAAGCAGCTGCCCCCAGAAGAGCTCTCTCCAGCCTTGGAGGCTGGGGCTGCCTGTGGTGGTGGAAAAGGGCTCTGGAGACAGGCAGGCCGGAGTCTGTCCCCCCGTCCCCCGCGCACGTGCTCCAATACAGCTAGGTGATCTCAGCAAGGCCGGTGACTCATCTAAGCCTTCGTTTCCTTGTCTGTTCAGTATGGATAATAGGATAAGGCGAAGGAAGAAGAGCGCCTGTGTCTGGGATATAGCGAGTACTCGTCAGTCACTACCAGGGCTGGCACTCTGGGCCTAAGTATCCCGCAGCTTCCTAAAGCGTAGCCGGGTTCCACAGAGGCCTTAAGCATCTATCCCTCCTATCCTGAGATCCTTATATACAAGTGGCTGCTCCTAGCTCTTTGGGGGCACTCATTTATTGAAATTGTTGGTCAGGGATGAGGGTGGCTACGTAAGCAGGGATAAGCTGAGCATCTGTTGAAGACATAGGCTCTTGGAGGGTCTTGGGGGCCTCAAGGAGTCAGTTGATACAGAGTGTTGGAGCCTGCCAGCACGAGGCAGGTGACCCTTTTGCTTATGCTCCCAGTGAGCCATCTTCCTGCCAGTAAACTCTCCTGATATGTCTCAAAACTAACACCTCCCCGCAGCCCCAGGATCTGACCCGTGGACAACCAGGCTAGGAGCCATGTCCAGGCTCAGGAACACAGAAGTCATTAAACTTTCTTTAGGACAATGAAGACACTTCCTGGTGTGGCCCAGGGCCTTCCTGAAACCCTGCATTCTTCAGTTTCAGACTGGTTATGGGGGTATGGTGAAGAAGGGGTGTTAATTGCTACTCATGGTGGCCCCAGGAGCTGGCCTAGCCCTGGGGAAAGGGCAAGTGCTGGCTTCTTGTAGCTCCTAGACTTTAACCCCAAGGCTAGTGCGTGTTGAAATAAGGGCACTAGTATGAAGTCTCAGGAGATATGGAGCTACCCAGATCCCTGGGACCAGGATACCTTCAGGCACCATACTGAGGAATGAACTCCCCTAAGCCAGTCAGAGAGGCCTCTCTTAGAAGCCACTGTCTGTCTGTCCTTTCTGTACTGATTGCCTGGGGGGCAGGGAGCGGATGTCTCCAACCCAGTGAATATTCTCCCCACCGCTAGACCCCAGGTCCTGCCTCAGACTCCCCGGCCTAGCTATCAGAGCTTAGCCCCACTCTGTTTCCCAGGCCTTCCTAGATGACCCAGGGGAGAGTCTGAGGGTGGCCCAGCCTGGCAGATGGGGGCTGGCCCTGGAAGAGGCCCCTCTTTTCCACCTCCGGCCACCTGTCTCTAGTCCTCAGTCCTTCCAGACAGCTGGAGAAAGGCCCCGAGAGCTTCTGCCTAAAGAGGGGGCTGATGTGGGAACACAGCTCACAAGGAGCCAAGCCAAGGCTGAGAGGGGAGGCCCTCGGAGCTGACGGGGATGCCAAGTGTGCTCGGGTGGGGGTGGGGCGCGCTGGGGGAGAAGGAGGGATTGGGGTGGGATCACAGAACGGAATGCGAAGCTTGTTCTCCCCGGGGCACAGCTGTTTATTTTGATCCCCTTGTCAGCTGCGGCCTGCTCCTTATCTCAGGGCTCAGCTGAGACTCCACCTCCTCCTCTGTTGCTGAGCAGAGGAGGCAGACTCTGCGGGATGCTACCCAGCTTCCTGCTCCCACCGCAGTCCTTCCCCCAGCCCTCCACCCTTGCAGCTCCAGGCTGCTCCAAAGGGCTAGAGGAAGCTGGCTTTCTTCAGACCTACTCTGTGTCCCTCTGAGGGTAACTGCCCCCTTATCTAACTCCGCCCACCCCGATTGTCATGACGGCCTGAGCGGGTCACCCCCGAAGTGGCACTTTTAAAATTTTGTTTAATGGGTATAACAGGACTTGAAGAGCAGATAGTTGAGAGCTGGGAGCAGAGTCCACACCAGGCTCTGGGCCTTACTGGGCCCTTCATTGCCAGCTTTACTCTTAGCTCCTACAGCTTCCAATGAGGTGCCACAAACTAGCGACACTTTTTCCATAAGCTCATGGAAACACTCCTAGTATGTTTTCGGTTCTTCCTGTTATTATAGAGCTGAACTTTTTTT
>NW_022196909.1:62179448-62180219 GCF_008632895.1 Mastomys coucha | reverse complement strand
AGCCTCACGTAGCCCAGGCTGCCCTCAAACCTAATAGGTACCTACAAATCCTGGGATTACATGACACTGGGAGTCAAGCCACACACAGAGGCAGCTAAAATGTTTTTTTAAAAAAAGGAAAAGCAGAGCTGGCATGGTGGTGCACACTGGTAATCCCATCATCGTTCTGGGACAGCCTGGTCTACACAGTGAGTTCCAGGCTGGCTAGGCCTATACAGTGGTATAGGTACAGGTATAGTATATCTAAACTATACATATGAGAAACCCTTCCAGAGATCAGCATCTCACAGCTCAGTCAGGTCTCAAACTGGCCATGGAGTTGAGGCAGCTTTGAACCTCCAACTCCCGAATTCTAGGATTACCTGTAGTTTATGGACTTGAACACGGGGCTTCCTGAACGCTTACATAAGCACTGTACCTACTCAGCAACTCTCCTGAGCCCTATTCTCTCTCCCTCTCTCTTTTGGCCTGGAACTCACAGAGATCCTCCTGCCTCTGTCTTCCAAGTGCTGGGATTAAAAGCATGCGCCACCATGTCTGGCTCTCAATGCTCTCATTTCCCTTCTTTCATGCCCCTCCCCCTTCCTTCTTCATCTGGGGATATGATCCAGGCCCTCGGCCTGTTATTCTCTACCCAGCCTTCTTTTGAAGAGAAGGTTCCCCATGATAAGACACCAGCAGGGTACAAATACATATCTGTAGTTCACCCTGCCACCTGGACTCACTGCAGGATCACCCTGCCACCTGGACTCACTGCAGGATCACCCTGCC
>NW_022196909.1:62176200-62179294 GCF_008632895.1 Mastomys coucha | reverse complement strand
TCACTGCAGGATCACCCTGCCACCTGGACTCACTGCAGGGTCACCCTGCCACCTGGACTCACTGCAGGGTCACCCTGCCACCTGAGATTGTCCTCCTTCCATCTGCTTATGCCCTGTCATCTTGACTATGGAAAGTCCAGCCCGCTGCTGAACTGCACTCCTATCTGCTCCTTATCATAAATGCAGAAGAGGCCAGACCCCTGACCTGTACCCCAGAACCTGGGCAGAGGTAGGCAACAGCTCCCTGTAGGGCCTCTTCCTACCCTCGGGCACTTCTGCTGTTTTGTCCATTTCCTAGCTCATTCCTGAAAAGTCTCAGTCTCTCTCTCCCTCCCTTCCCTACCCCACCCTTTCTCTCTCAGCTCCCAGAGTAGACCCTTTGCTTTACTTTGGGTAATCTGGTTTTGGAGCCACCAGAACCTCAAGTTACAGCTTGATCCCCCAACACCAACTTGATTAGTTTCCGATGACAAGGCAGGATGTTTTCCCAGGCTTCTCCTGAAGTCATGAAACTCATTTTCAAAATTTATTATCATCATATGTGTTTGTATGCCTGTGGATGAGCACATACCACGGAGTGTGTTTGGAGGCCAGAGGCCAGATTCCAGGAGTGGGTTCTGCCCCTTCCCCGGTGAGTTCTAAAGATCCAACTCAGGTGGCTCAAGCTTGTGCCGAGCCTCACAGGCCCTGATGCTAAGCTTGACCAGTATGTTTTACAAATAAAACAGTACAGCACAGTACAGCAGATTTTTGTTTTAAAGACATCAAAAGTACATCTGCCGGAGCGAGCAAGCATAAGCACATGACAGCAGATCTTCTTTGGTTTTTAAACATATTTGTGTGTTTCTGTACATGTGTGGACAAAATGGTTTAAAATGAAAACATTTCTAGGATTTGTCTTATTCTATTTTTGTCTTTTTTTTTTTTTTTTTTTTTTTTTTTTTTTTTTTTTTTTTTTTTTTTTGAAACAAGGTCTCAAACAGCCCAGGCTGGCTTCAAACTCACTATGTAGGAGTGGAGGACCTTACATTACTGACCTCCCTGCCTCACCCTCCCAGAAACCAAGATTACAGTGTGTGCCACCAAGCCCAGCTTAATATTTCCAGTTCTGAAAAATATTTCCAGGCCAAGAATGTGGCTCAGTGAATAAAGTGCTTGTTCAATGTAGCCCACACTAGTCTTAAATTCACTGTGAGGCCAAGGATGACTCCAATCCCATGATCTATGACCCATGACCCTCCTGCGCCCACCTCCCAAGTGCTGACCCTGTCTCACAAAGGAAAAAGAAAAGCATCTCTCTAACTGAATGTGCTTTACCTGAGACTCGACAAAGCCAAAACTCCTTACAAGGTGTTGACAGTTAGCCCCAAATCTTTAGTACTTCAAAAAAGTACATGCTTTCTTAGATGGGCATCATGGAGCATGCCTTTAGTCCCTACACTAAAGAGGCAGGGCAGGGGGATCTCTGAATTGAGGCCAGTCTCAAACTACTCTACAAAGCTAGTTCCAGGACAGACAGGGCTGCACGAGAAATCTTGTCTTGAAACACCATAAACATGTATTTGTCAAATGGTGCCTCATCTCCATTTCTGCAAATATATACTACCCTATAGGACGGTAGGGCTTGACTTAAGTATACCTGAGTCATTATTCCTCCTGGTTTTACTGTCCCTATGAATGCTACTAGCATTCTGCCAGGACGCCACGATGAACCTTGCTTGTTTGTTTTGTATAAACTTATTTTGAGACAGGGTCTCATTAGGTTGCCCAGGCTGGCCCTGAACTTTCAATCCTCCCAACTTAGCCCTTTGAGGAGCGGGGGGTTACAGGCCTGTATCCCCAGTCTTGCCTTAGCTGCCCTTGATTCTTCTCACTCCTAATCTGGAGCCCAGAGCCTGGCAGGGGAGAAGGAATTTGAGCAGCTAGTACAACACAGAGCACATACTTCATCGAAGAAATATGCAGGGTGCCTCTCAGGGGGAACTGCGGATAACTCTAATTCCTACCAGTTACCCAGTTCTGCTGCTTCTGAAGCCTTCAGAACCTGTTATCCAACGGCCCCCTCATCTCCATGTCTGCCATCCTAGAGGATGCATGGCAGGGCTTGACTCTTAATGGACAGGATTTGGAATCGCCCAGGAAACACATTCGGAAGCATTTCCAGAGGTTTAACTGAGGAGGGCTGAGCCTCTCTGAGTGTGAGGGGCACCTTCTCATGGAGGGGATAGTCTTAGACTGAATAAAAACAGAGAAAAAAGAAAGGCAGCTGGGGACCAGCATGCACCTCTCTCTGCTTCCTGGATGCAGAGGCAACGTGACCAGCTGAGCCTCACCTTCAGGCTGCTATCTCTCTCTTTCCCACCGAGACAGACTAGAGGCCCTCGTCTACATAAACCCAGAGAACCCCTTTTGCCCCTGAAGCTGCCCGTGTCAGGATTCTGTCACAGCAGTGAGAAAAGTGACTTTCACCCTAATTTTCAAGTCTTGTCATAATTTTATGGAGAGTCTCCCTCGGTATTCCACTGCAGCCTCGGGAATTGTCTTATACCACTCCAACCACATGACTTCCTTCCAAAGCCTTAACGGCTTGCTTCTTCTGAGCACTGAGTCAAGTACAACACACAGCCCTGCCCCTCAGCATCCTACTGTTGTTTCAAACATTCTTCCCACCTTGGTGTCTTGGTAGGCGCACTGTCCTCCAGCTCAATCCACAGGTTCCTCACTTTCTCATGACATCTCTATCTGGGCTGGCTTTTCTCTGTATACATTCACTGGAAGCACCCGGTGCACAAGAGAAGCTGAAACCTCCAAGATAATCCTGCTGTCTTCTATTAAGGCCTCACCTTCAGGTAAAATAAGGCATTTTAAGAGAGCTACAGAAAGGTAAACTAAGGCCAGGCTTCCCATTATCATTTTCATTTGGGGAAACAAGATTATCACTGTATTTCAAAAATAAGATTGCGTTAACAAGCAGTGACTTACCGTTTGTTGTTTTTAAGGAATTAGTAGCCGGGCAGTGGTGGCGTGTGCCTTTAATCCCAGCACTTGGAGGGCAGAGGCAGGCGGATTTCTGAGTTCGAGGCCAGCATGGTCT
>NW_022196909.1:62163700-62173700 GCF_008632895.1 Mastomys coucha | reverse complement strand
AGAGAGAGAGAGAGAGAGAGAGAGAGCGCACGAGCCAGGGTCTCTCTGTGTAGCCCTGGCTGTCCTGGAACTCACTCTGTAGACCAGGCTGGCCTCGAACTCAGAAATCCGCCTGCCTCTGCCTCCCAAGTGCTGGGATTAAAGGCACATGCCACCACCACCTGGCAAGAACTCATAGAAGAACAGGGAATACTCCTAGCCAAGTCATCTCTGCAGTCCTATAAAACCTTTGATGATTGCTTTTTCCCTAGCTTTGAACTCAGTACTGAATATGTCATAGTACTACTACTACACATTTAGAACAGACAAATGAATATTTTCAAAGCCTCTATGTATTTTAGATGATGCTGGATGACTGTATGAGGTGGCTGAGTCCTATACCTATGCAGTCCTGTCCTCTGGATGGGGCATGGGCCACTCTCCCTAAGCAGGGCTGCCACTCTAGGTGAACTCTGAGAAACCTCAAACCTTCCTCAGAGGCCAAGTTGGTTTCAGCCCCAGGACCCAGCTTAACCATGAGCTTGAGCTGTACCCCCAGCTGCTGCCCCAGTGCCACACCCCAGTAAAGCTGTCATGAGAAAGCCCAAGGAAAAAGGAAATGAACGTTGGGGCTGGGGGGGTCAGAAGAAAATGTCTGCACCTTCGTTTCAGTTGGGTGGCTGTGGTCTGGCTGATTCATCCAGGGCTCCACAGATAGGTCAGAGCCCCAGCTCCACCTAGCAAAGCTCACATCCACCATCACACGCTCCTGCTTCCTGGGTCCTCTGTGATACCTGACCTCCCTGCTGGGGCAAGGCCAAGACAGCCTTATTCCATCTGATTTGGCTTAGGTGATGTTGCTGGGGCTCTGGCTAGGAGACCTAAGGGATCCAGGATGCAGAATGCCCTGTAGATGTATCTAGGATGCAGGATGCCCTGTGGATCTTGCTGGGGCTCTGCCTAGGGATGCAGGATGCCCTGTGGATGTTGCTGGGGCTCTGGCTAGGAGACCTAAGGGATCCAGGATGCAGAATGTCCTGTGGATGTATCCAGGATGCAGGATGCCCAGTGGATGTTGCTGGGGTTCTGGCTAGGAGACCTAAGGGATCCAGGATGCAGGATGCCCTGTGGGTGGATGTTGTTGGGGCTCTGGCTAGGAGACCTAAGGGATCCAGGATGCAGGATGCCCTGGTATGCTATGAGTGGGGGACAACACACTCCCTACACCACCTACTTCCAAGACACATGTGCACGTCACTCAAAACCCAGTTCAGAAGCCCAGTCCTCTGTATTACTACCCCCAAGACTATGTATAAGGCAATGTCTCAATAGGAACTTGGTGTCATCGCTCACTCCCCTGATGAGACATACACATGCCAACCAAGCTGGCCTCGAACTTACAGAGGTCCATTTGGCTCTGCCTCCCCCATACTGGGATAAAAGGTATGAGCCACCAGGGCCCTTGGCATTGGGCTCTCAATACTGACCATGGGCTAAGCTGTTTGACCTGTGAACTTCCATTCTTCATGCGTGAAATAAGGAACCTCATCACCTGCCTATCACATGTGCATGTATGTGTACACATGTGGAGGGAACAGGACAATGCTGTGTGTCATTCTCAGGACAGCCAACTGCTCTTTTGAGGCAGGGTCTCTCAATGGCCTGGAGATCACCACCTGGGCTAACTGGCTGACCAGGGAACCCCTAGGATTCTGTCTCCGCCTCCCTGGCACTGGATGGCACAGAAGGCATTTGCACACATGTTGTGAGGCTCAGATTCACACCCTCATGCTTGTTGTGAGGCTCAGATTCACACCCTCATGCTTGTGAGAGAAACCCTGCACTGACTGAGCAGTCTTCCAACCTTTTGTTCTGTTTTGCTTTTCTGAGACAGGGTCCTATGTATCCCAGGCTGCCCTCAAGTCCAAGGGCAACCTTGAACTTCTCCTTCTCCTGCTTGTACTTCCAGAGCGCTGATTACAGTCATGGGGCCACATCTAGTGTTCCTGAAGACTGAACCCAGAGATACCTCATGCCAGGTCTCTACCAATGGAACGACATCCTCCTGCACCTTATAGTATTAGTGTGAAGAATAATAATCAAGTTAATAAACATATAGATGGAAGGAGAATAACATCTTGTGTAAGTTGTACTCTGGCCTCCAAGCATAGGCTCCCATACATATACCTCACCAATGTACACACACACACACACACACACACACACACACACACAGTATATGCTCACAAGGACTCCCAGCAGTTATGTCTGGGGAAACTTTCTGAGGACCACCCAGAGGTACCAAGGTCAAATTTAGTGGTTATAATAAGTCTAAGATCTGAGAGGCAGATTCAGGCTGGTCTTATGGGCTAAGTCAATCAAAGAAAAGATGGATGCTGGCCCTAGAACCTGCGGGTATCAGCTGAGTGGAAAGAAGGGAGGGCTTAGGGACTGTCCTACATCTCTGCTCTTGCTTGGTCATCTAGTATATCTGAGGGCCTGTGACCCCCCCAAGACCCTTCCCACTGTGGCTCATGGGTCTGTTGGGGGCATGTCTTAGGAGGATGGGAGAGCAGAGAGGAAAGGAGCGGCAGCCTTCCGAGCCAGCCCTTGAGTACAAAGAGCCTTCTTCCCAAAGTTACCAAGCCATCTTGGTGCTTTTCACTTGCTGAAGACCCAACCCTCCTGGGGTCTCATTCAAGGTCCGCTCCAATCACAGCAAGCTCCTCAAATGAGCTCAGGAAAGAGTCTGTGACAGCAGACAGAAAGCTTCAGGGGACAGGCAGATGGGACCTACAGGTGCCTCACCTCCCCTAGCAGGGCCCCCCTCCTCCAGCTGGAGCTTAAGCTGATGCTCAAGGCCTGCATCTGTCTGAGGCCCCGGCCCTGACTTCCTTTCTCAGAACTCAGAGAGCCCAGGGGAGGGGCAGGGAGGAGCAGCCTGGAGAGAAGGGAACAAGAGATCCGGAGGAGGGTGGGTTGGAGCAGAAAACGCTGGGGCCAGAATTGGGAGCTTCTGGGATTGCCCCAACTTCAAGGACTCTGTCCAACCTTCTCCCCACAGGCCAGAACTTTCAGGTCTATTTTTACTCTAGAGAAAAAAGGGCTGTGAGGCTGGAGCTAGGGCTGGGTGGGAGAGCATTTGCTTAGCACTCACCAAGCTCTGGGATCAATCTGCAGCCAGCGCAACACTATATAAACCAGGTATGGTGGCGAATGCCTGTAATCTCAGCACTTGGGAGGTAGAGGGAGGAGGATCAGAAATTCAAGGTCATCCTTGGCTGCAGAGCAAGCTTGAGGCTAGCCTGGGCTATGTGAAACCATGTCTTAAACCAAACCAAACCAAAACCATGCTGAAGTGAATGAAGTAGCACACATACTTCTCGTCCTAATACCAGGTAGTCAGAGGCAGGCACTGTGAGTTCAAGACCAGCCTAGTCTAAAAAGGAAGTTTCTGGTCAGTCAGAACTACATAGTAAGATCTTGTCTCAAAAAAAAAAGTGCTTGTGTGTGTGTGTGTGTGTGTGTGTGTGTGTGTGTAATGGAGTCATAGGCAAGATAATGAAGAAAGAAACCAAAACTGGTTTGGGGTTAATCCCCATGCTCACCCTAAGGAGTAGAGGCTTGAAAATGATTTCTACTGTCAAGAAGACAGTAACGATCATTCATCAGAATCCATGGCCTGCCTGGCACAGGGGATGATTCTGTATTACCTCTTAAGTCCCATGCCCAGCCGCATCCTATGCCTCGTTTCCTCATCTGTAAAGGCAAAATAATGCCTGTCGTGCCTGGGATGTAGCTGAGTGCAGAGCACCTGCCAACATGTGCTAGGGCCTGGGTTTGAGCCTCAGCATTCACGCATGCACACGTGTGCACACACACACACACACCCAATTCATTGGGATGTGAGACCATAAAGATGCTACTTAGCATAGTAAACATTTTAGCTAGTGCTAGCCACCATAAAGGAGGGGTTGCAGATGAGGAACCAGAAGCCAGGAAGGAGTCTAGCAAGAACAAAGCCACGCAGCTCATCTGGACACACTGCTCTCTGGCCCTACCACCACAGAATGAAAATGGAGGGTGAATCCCCACTTGAGGCCAAACAGCCCTTATCAAGCCTGCCAGTTGAGCTGTGCGAAACTTAGCAAGAAGCATGACTTCTCTGAGCAGTGCTTCTTGGCCTGTAAGATGTGTTTCCTATCCCCTACGTCTCTTGAGCGGGTGGGGGTTAGGAAAGAGTGGATTATTAAGTGCTTGGAAATACTAGCCAGACTCTGTCCCAGGGCTGTCCTCAGCACTGTGGCCATCTTGCTCGCTCTGGACCGTATCTGCTGTGTCCTGTAGCCCTCTGATTGTATGGCCTTCTTAGTTCTCTGTCTCTGTCTCTGAAACAAGCTCTCGCCCAGTAGCCCTGGCAGGCCTGAGCTTGCCATGGAGTCCAGTCTGGCCTCAAATTCAGAGATTCCCCCTGCCTCTGCCTCCCCAGTGCTGAGACTAAAGGCCTGTGCCATCAAGCCAAGCACGTAATTAATAGGTCTGACAGGCAGCAGTGAGATCTGGCCCCGATACTGGAAGAACCAGCACCTTCCTTCTGCCCCACCTTCAGAGAACCATGGCTACTGCTTTCTAATCTCAGGAGACGCTGCTGGGGAACTTTACCCAACTTGGGAGAACTGGTCAAGCTGCAGAGGGCGAATACTTTCAGAAAGGTGTGGCTTCCGAGGTCCCTTACAGGCAACAATGTGAGCGTGAGCGGTATACCCTTTGAAGGGTAGGAAGGGTCATTCCTGAGTAGCTTCTCTGACGTGCTGACGCTGGCGGACACTTGGGTCCCTCTGTGGCAAGGACATGGGAAGGTCAGGAGTCGGAAGAGGTGTGGGAGGGCCCCTGCCTGGGGAAAGGAGCACACTCTCCCAGGACTGCACACTTGGGCCAGAGCACATTTTATGGAGATTCTGCCGAGTCCGGTCGGAACAGCTCTCTGTGTAAACAGCTGGGAATGGGGTGGGGACAGAGGTCCCAGGAAACCAGCTGGCGCCTGAAGGACCAGGTGGGGTTCTTCACCCAATCTGGGGCCCCTGAAGCAACACCCTGGACGACAGCTCCATCTGGTGGACAAAGTGTGAATACCATGGGCCAGGGCCAGCGGCAGGCCGAGTGATGACGCAAGGGGGCCTGGGTGAGTAACCCAATTTCTAGGCGGAAAGGGGAGGAGTCTTCACGTCGACACTCAGGCAGAGGCCCACGGTGCATGCGCTCTAGACTCCAGTAGCTGGGACTCACGTCATTAGGCTGGGATCACACAGTTATTTGTTAGAAAGTCTTTACATTTTTGCCAAGTGGGCGTGGTACTTTCCACGCCTGTAATCCCAGCTCCCAGAAAGAAAAGACGGGGGATTGCTACAAGTTCAAGGACAGCCAGGTCTATTTACGATAGTACGGGGGCTATATGGCAAGGCTCAAGTAGTAGTAGTAGTAGTAGTAATAATAATAATAATAATAATAATAATAATAATAATAATAATAATTCAAAACTATCAAAACACAGAACAAAACAAAAAATCCAACCACTCAAGAAAAATGTTATGGGGCTGGAGAGCTAGGGAACCAGTTAAAAGCTGTCCTGCTCTTGCAGATGACCCAAGCTCAGTTCCCATATTGTGTGGCTCATGACCTTCAGGCCCTTGCATTTATGTACACAGACAGACACAGACACATAATTAAAAATAAAATAAACATTTTTGTTACGTTCTAATGCATTACAGAACTATCATGTAAACACTTCTTGTATCTCCTTCAGTTTCTGGAGTCTAACTCCCCTCTTTGATGCTGCCTTGCTTGATTGACTGGTTGATTGGAGACAATGTTTTACTCCACAGCCTAGGCCCCTTCCAACTTCCAATGATCCTCCTGCCTCAGCTTCCTGAGTGCTCGGACCACAAGCACTCAGTACCAATCTCCAATCTATATCACTGTATTTATTTTTTCCCTACTTAGCTCTCCTTTGTTTTTAAATTAAAAATATTACTTATATGTTTGCAAAGTGTATGTGGGCATCAACTGAGGTGCAGAGAGGGCACCAAGTCCCTTGTAACTGTAATGCCAGGCAAAGAAGATGATGGGACCCCGCCCTGAGTTCGCTGGAAGAACAGACAGTGTTCTCCAACCCAGTGGGATAACCACACCACTGGGTGTTCTTTTCCACAGTATTTACTTACAAAGACTCCCTCCCTGTTCCACTCCAAGTCCTCCCCTCCTCTACACATCACACCATACATCGTTATTATATTTTTGTTTTAAAATTGTATGCGTATTGAGTTTTGTCTCCATCTGGGCCTGTGCACCACGTGTGTGTCTGGTGCCCAGGAACGTCAGAAGGGCAAGGACTTACACAGACTCCTCCCGGTAGGCTGGCAGATAGGGAGAGGGGAGTGGCTAGGAAACACTGGTGGTGAATTCCAAATTCCCGAGATGAATGGCCTCTTGCTCACCTTCCCACCTGAGACAAAAGCCTGGCAGCTTAAAACAAAAGCTTTGTTGGCTTTTGTCTTCCACTCCCAGACCCCCTGCTGATGGACTGGCTCAACCACTTCAAGCCTGGACTTTTTACTCCACAGCTGCAGGCCAATCAACCATCTTACCTTTCTTCAAAATGGACCAGCCCTAAATTAGGGGAGAAGGACTTTTTGAGAGTTAAGAAGGCCTCCAGCCCTCAAGTTTCCCAAGCCCGCAGGGTCTTTTTCTCTGGTGTCTGCTGCCCGTGTTCCTTCATTCCCAGGACTTGCCCTTCTTCAACTGTTGATTCTGTTTGCTGCTGTCTACTTGCAGTGTTAGAGAGTTCCCTGATGCTGCCTGCTGCTTCCTGCTGTCTAATTCTTAAAGTGGAAGGGCACATGAACCTAACCAAAACTCTGTAGAATATCAGATCCCCTGGAACTGCAGGGCAGTTGTGAGTTGCCATGTGAGTGCTGGTTCATCTGGAAGAACGGCCGGTGTTTTTCTGGTGTTGCTTCTGAGACAGAGTCTCTCTACATAGCTGTGGCTATCTAAGTATGTAGACTCACAGCGATTGCCTGCTTCTATTGGCATTAAAGGCGTGTTCCTCCACACTCAGTTGCAGGGTTATTTTTAATATATTTTATTTTACATAGATAGGTGTTTTGCCTGAATGTGCAGATTTGATGTGGATTTGGGGAATTGAACCAAGTCCTCTGGAAGAGCAATCGGTGCTCTTAAATACCGAGGCACCTCCAGTGCCAGCAGCATTATTTAAAAACAAAAAAGATCTTTAGACCCCAGCTTCCATTACTGAAAGTAGAAAGCGCATTGTCTGAGTCTAGATAGACCTACCTTCAACTCTGCCACTTACTAGCTGTGTGACTTTGGCAGGTTCCTAACCCTATCTGGACTCTGGTTTCCAGGACGATAAGCTGGGACTTAGAATTACGGTGAACATCAAATAAGAGAAACACTTAGGAGCCCCTGGGAATACTACGAAGCCCCCAAGTGGCTGTTGAAGCCACATCCCCCAGAGTTGAAAGGTTTTTAGAGGTGCTTTAGGGAGAAAGTAAGGAGCTGAGACCAGAGATGACACAGACTGCAATCTTACTGCAGGAAGGGTTCTCTAGGCCGGCAGCAGGGACAGGGACAGGAATTGACAGCTCTTTGAAACTCAGAGGATTTAAACTTTAAAAGTCTGTGGGCAAGATAAACACACCTACCGCTCAGCAGGGAAAGGGAAACTTGGCAGAGGTCCCAGAACTTTCCCCACCCACAAGCCGCTCTAAACTTCCTCTTGTGGTTTCTCAAGGGTACAGCCTGTTCTTCCCCAACAAGTGAGGGCGGAGGACAAGGGGCGTGCCCAGGGTTCCACTGTACCGGGACACAGGGAGCAGACTGGAAGGGATGGGAGGGGGCAGAGGACCTCTGTTTGCATTATTCCTAAGCTCCACAACCTCAGTCCCTCACCCTCAAACCCAACATCAACCCCATCTCAGTACCCATTCCTCCTTAGGATCAATGCTCAGCCGTTCTTTAAAAAGAAAAAAAAAACCAAACTTTTATTTATTTTCTGGATGTTTTGCCTATATGTATGTCTGTGCACCCTGGGCATGTGTGGTGGGGACCAAGGGAGGGTTTCTGATGCCCTGGAACTGGAGTTACAGACATTTTGAGCAGACAAAGTTGGTCTTTTTAATGCAGGATCTCACTTATGTAGACCAGGCTGTCCTCAAACCTCTGAGCCATCTCACCAGCCCCGTAAGTTAGTCTTTTTAATGCAGGATCTCACTTATGTAGACCAGGCTGTCCTCAAACTCAACTCACAGACACTGGCCTGTCTCTACCTCCTGAGTACTGGGATTAGGAATTGGGTTTTTTTGTTTTGGTTTTGGTTTTGGTTTTTCAAGACAGGGTTTCTCTGTGTAGCCCTGGCTGTCCTGGAACTCACTCTGTAGACCAGGCTGGCCTCGAACTCAGAAATCTGCCTGCCTATTAAAGGTGTGCATCACCACTGCCCAGCATAAATCAGGTTTTGATCATAGCAGGCATAGAGACCTGCCCTGGGCATTTCCAAATCTATGCAGAGTTCCTCAGAGAAACTGAGAGTTTCAGAGAGGAGGCAGAGAGAATAGCTAGAACTCAGGGAAGCTGCCCTGTAGAGGGGCTTGAATCCATCACAGGCACTGTTCCAACTTGCAGGGAGTAGAGCCAAGGGCGCTGCTTTTCATGAGGTGACATGGGAGACTTGGGGAGATTAAGCTTCTCCCATTTCTATACCATCTTCTTATTCAGACTCCAAGTTCCAGTGTTCTTGAGATCTAGGATGAGGGGGTCTAAGTCTGAATGTGCCCAAGACAAAGCAGGCATGGTAGGTAGCACACACCTCTAACCCTGGCACTCATCAGAGGTGACTCTAACTAGAGAGACCAGAAGTTCAAAGTCAGCTCACCTACACAGTTTCAGGCCAACCTGGGTTACAAGACATATTTCAAAGGACAAATGGGACTGAGGATGTAGCTCCTGGAAACAGGAGTTGGTGCACATGCTCAGATCCCAAGCAGTCATGTACAAGTGGCAAATATCAGTAATCCATGCACAGGGAGGGAGACAGGTGGATACCAGGGCTTGGGGGCCAGTCTAGCCCAACAGCAAGATATAGGTTCAGTGAGAAACTCTGTCTCAAAAATTAAGGCGAGGGCTGGAGAGACAGCTCAGAGGCAGAGAACACTGGCAGTTCTTCCAGAAGACCCAGCAACCAAACTCCAGTTTAAAGGGATCCAGCATTGTCTTCTGGCTTCGAGAGACAGGCTGTCCTCGAACTCAGAAATGTGTACACCAAGCACACATGTGGTACACAGACATAAATGCAGACAAGATGGCTAAACACATAATATAAGTACTGTGTTTGAGACACAGTCTCTCTGTGTAGCACTGGCTGGCTTGGAACTTGTTAAGTAGACCCCGGCTGGCAGTCAACTCACAGAAATCTGCCTGCCCTTCCCTCCCAAGTGCTGGGACTAAAGGTATGTGATATCACACCCTCCATGCACACACCCTCATGAGAAGGATATTATCTCTGTGCTGGGCTGTCCCCAGACTCCTGAGCAGGCCTTTGGGGGAACTCTCTGTAAACAGTATTAAGATCCAAGGTCTGTCTTCAGAAAAGCCCTGCCTTAGTCCAGCCACGCCTGCTGTGTCACAGAACTACACAAGAGCACACGCTGATGTTAAACAGCACCCCGCTCAACTGCATGTTTTATGTGGCTAAAGAGGCAGGGTGACCTGGCAATTAAAAGCAGGGACTCTGACCTGGAAGGAATGATGGGTGCCTGCCATCCTAGCCTGGGCTAAGAAGCTGAGTCAGGATTGGGCTGAAGGCCAGCCTGGGCTACAACAAGACCTTGCCTCAAGGGGATAAAAAGGACAGGATCCTCTAAGTCGAATGACTTGGATTTCAGTCCATCTGAGACATCCTTCCACTTTTTTTTTTTTTTTTTTTTTTTTTTTTTTTTTTTTT
>NW_022196909.1:62128436-62163680 GCF_008632895.1 Mastomys coucha | reverse complement strand
TCCTGGAGCTCACTCTGTAGACCAGGCTGGCCTCGAACTCAGAAATACACCTGCCTCTGCCTCCCAAGCGCTGGGATCAAAGGCGTGCGCCACCACCGCCAGGCCTCCTTCCACTTTTTAAAAAGGGAATTATTTATTTTGTTTATCTGTATGAACATTTGCTTGAATGTATGTATATGCACCATGTTTATGCCTGCAGAGACCAGAAGAGGGTATGAGAACCCCTGGAGAGACAGGAGGTTGTGAGCTACCATATGCGAGACGGGAATCAAACCTGGGTCCTCTGCAGTAGTAGTAAGTGCCCTAACCATTGAGCCATCTCTCCAGCTCCCTGACACTTGTTTCTTGTCCCCACCCCCACTTTTTTGTTTGTTTGTTTGTTTTGTTTTTCAAGACAGGGTTTCTCTGTGTAGCCCTGGCTGTCCTGGAACTCACTCTGCAGACCAGGCTGTCCTCGAACTCAGAAATCCTCCTGCCTCTGCCTCCCAAGTGCTGGGATTAAAAGTGCACACCAACACCTCCCGGCTTCTTGTTCCTCTTGAAGGAGATCTCTTTACCTCCTGTGCCCAAGTTTCCTCATATATAAAATTGAGCTCCTACTAGATGGTTTAATACAGCTATTAAAGGTTGTCAATGAAATGCTACATCTAAACCGCCCACACTCAAAGGTGCTATGTAACTCTCTGGTAGGATCCCAAGTCCTGGAGCAACAGAAACACCGTGGAACCATGACCATGGGAAACAGAAACCGTGGCAGCCATGACCATGGATGGGTTCAAGGATTGAGCACAGACTGATGCCCTGACAGAACGATCAGAGGCATTTCCCATCTCCAGTCTCTGTGGCTAGAAGCTCTGATCTTATTTCACAATGTCCCCAACATTGGCAGAGTGTGGCCCCAGGAAAAAGTGTCCAGTGAGTTGGTAGCCTGCTGTGCTATGGAGTGCCAGAAAGCAGCAGAAGAAGCAACTTCTACAGCAGGCACTAGTCCCAGGGGACACAGTGGTGACAGGCACAGGACAAGGCTTGTTGGAGAAAACAAGTCCCAGGGTCCAGGATGGGGAGCGGGTGTCCAGTATGGTGTGGACGGTTCTATCATGCCCCATTGGGCCCACCCAGCCGCATCCAATTGGGATTTCAGGGGATCCAGCTTGGCAGCTTGTCTTTCCCAGAACTGCTTCTGTCTATTCCTACTTCCTTATGCTGGGAACGGAGTGGAACAGGCAGAAACGGTCTCCCGGTTAACCAGTATATCCCACTGGCCAATAACATCACTGCAATTCAGTCTGGCTCTAGGGGAAATAGTACCCCAAAGACTCCCCATCTAATACTCTCTGAAGTCAGCAACTGTCCTCTGAAAGCCAGCTCAAACATCTCCTTCCCAGCCAGAGCCTTCAAGTCTGTGGCACCTGATACTGACACCAGCTGTGGCTGAGTAAGTCAGCAACGTGTTCTCTGAAACAATACCAAGCATATAGTAGGTGCTCAGCCAGTACAAACAAAAGCTGTTTCCTTGCAACATCAGCCCACATCTTCAGTAACTCCTCTTGTCTACATTTAAAAGATGAAGGAAGCTGAGACCCCCTCGGAACACATCAGATACGCTCTCAAGATCTTCAGGAAAGTTCTATTCTTTAGCCTCCCTCCTTGGCTCCAGCTGACTCAAAAGCCACCGCCTACCTAAGCCAAGGTTTGCCCTACAACTGCCAAGGCTGATGTTTGCTTGGGCTGCAAACCCCTTGGGCTTGCACAGGAGCCTGGAGGGAAGCTGTGCGGAGGACCTAGACGCGTTTTGGAGGCTCGGGACCTTTGGGGGCTTCTCTGACCCTTAGCTCTGGCCAATATATCATACTCAGTGGGAAAGAGCTACTTTGGGGGCCAAAACTGAAGTGAGAGAGAAGAGGTGATCCTCTGAACCCACCCACCTACTATTTCCACTTCTAGATCTCCACTTCTAGATCTCCTGGACCGCTTAGTAACATCCTAGGCAAAGCTGGCAAGGCGGACATCACGTGTATTTTGGCTTCTGCAGCCCCCAAGCCTACCTCTTGGCAGATGAACTCCCCGAGCTTAGATGGTGGCCTCTGGTTCTCTCTCGCTGCCGGACATCTGTTTTGGGGCAGTACGGGTGATCACAACCGCCAGAGGCGTGCACTCCGTTTCCTGGGCACCCAAACAGAGCGAGTGTCCACCCCCACAGGCGCGCGGTGTTTACAAAGTCAGCGCTGCACCACAGATCGCGAGCTGGAAGCTGGGCAGGAAGTGGGGACGAGGGGGCGGGTGAGACAAAGGCGCTGGGTGCTGGGCTCTGCCTGGATCTGGTCTCTGACACCCAGAGAAGCAGCCAGGAGAAGGGTCATCCTGCTCCGACCCCTACTCCAACCACGGGGTCTACGAACCTTGGTGGGGAACAGGGTTTCGGCTCCGTCAGGCTTAGGGGTACACATTGCAGAGGGATGCCTTCTGGGTATCTGCAATTCCTGGCGAACGCTGCCCAGGAAGTAATCAGTAAACCTGAGTTATTAACTCGTACCGCAGACCCAGGTACCGCAACACCTGTTATCTCACCCGTTATTTCACCTCGTACCCAGTTATCTCGTGGGATAAACTGAGGCACGGTGCTAACAGGACCAGAGTTTGAAGGCTAACAGGCGTTAGGATTCACATCCAGCGACTGCATCTGGCCAGGCATACCCACCTCCTGCCCCTGTCTCCCAGATCAGGATGGATAAGGGGAGGCAATCTCTCTTGAAGACTTTCCAGACCAGAGAGGCTGTGGGTAACCTGGACACAAAGTTCTGGGAATGAGAGGGACAAGCTTCCTTGCTCACTTAGTAAAGGCTTGCAGGCAGAGGACTAGAGGCAACGGTGCAGGAGAATCACCCAAAGAGCTTAGTCTGAAGAGGAAGGCCTGAGCCCAGGTAAGGCTGTTTTCAAGAGCATGTGAGGACACCCTGGGTTCCCCTAGCGCTACTTACATTGAGTAAGATGGTGAATTACTGTAGCCCTGGCTTCTCTGGAGAAGGAATAGGTAGGATAATGAGGGTAGGATGTTTATCTTAGTCATTGTGCTGTTGCCTAAAGACTCCACGACCAAGGCAACTCTTATAACAGGAAGCATTTAATTGGGGCTGCTTGCAGTTTCAGAGGTCTATTCCACTGTTGTCATGGTGGGGAGGGTGGCAGTGTAAATGGAGCTGGAGCAGTAGCTGAGGATCTTACGCTATATCCTGAGGTGCGGGCTGAGAGAGGCAGGCACACGCACAGAGACAGAGAGACACAGAGACTGAGGGAGACAGAGACAGTGAGACGCTGCACTAGGTGCAGGCTTTTGAAACCTCTAAGCCCACCTACAGTGACCTCTCCTCCAGCAAACTGCCCAGGCCTGAAGACTAAGCATTCAAATATTGGAGCCTAGGGGGTCCATTCATATTCAAACCACCATACTGTTCAATGGTTGCTGCGGTTAAGCTAAGCGCACTGGTTCTCTCCCAGAGAATCAATTCTCATCATCTCCCTGGCAGCTCACTACAGTCTGGAGCTCCAGTTCTAGGGCATACTAAGCCCTCTTCTGGCCTTCTCTGGCACTAGGCACACAAGCGGTTCACAGACATACATGCATGTAAATGGTCATACTCATAAAATAAATGCATACATTTTTTTTAAAGGGGGCACTTATTTTATTCGTGTGTGTGTGTGTGTGTGTGTGTGTGAACATACACATGAATGACCTCAAAGTCCAGAAGCAGCCTTGGAGCTGATGTCACAGGCAGTTCTGAGTCACTCAATGTGAGTGCTCAGGTTTGGGTTATCTGCAACAGTAGTGTGTGCTCTTAACTACTGAGCCACCTCTCTGACCCAAAGTGTATTTTTTTAAAAGATTTATTTATTTAAAAAAAAGGGGGGGTGGGGGAGAGATAGCTCCACGGTTAAGAGCACTAACTGCTCTTGTAGAGCTCCTGAGTTCAGTTCCCAGCAATCACATGGTGGCTCATACGCATCCATAATGGGATCCAATGCCCTCTTCTGGTGTGTCTGAAGACAGCTTCAGTGTACTCATATACATAAAATAAATAAATATCCTTTAAAATAAAAGATTTATTTTGTGTATATGAAATATACAAAATAAATACACAAAAAAATAAATACACAAAATAAATAATCCTTTAAAATAAAAGATTTATTTCATGTATATAAGTACACCATAGCTGTCTTCAGACACATCAGAAGAGGGCATCGGATCCTATTACAGATAGTTGTGAGCCACCATGTCGTTGCTGGGAATTGAACTCAGGACCTTTGGAAGAGCAAGTACCCAGTGCCCTTAACCGCTGAGCCATCTCTCCAGCCCCCAAAGTGTACTCTTAAGTGTGTTTCTGAGAACTTATTTCATATAAATGCCTTTGTTTTTGTTTTTATTTTTATTCTTTTCTTTCAGGGAAGGGATCTCCTTATGTAGTCCTAAGCTGGCCTTTAACTCATGACATAGCCCATTACACTAGCCTGGAACTCTAGATCCTCTGGCCTCCGCTCAAAGTGCTAGGATTACAGACCGCAGGCTCCTGGACAAAATATGTTTCTTTTTTGATTTTTTTTTTTTTTTCGAGACAAGGTTTCTCTGTATAGCCCTGGCTGTCCTGGAACTCACTCTGTAGACCAGGGTGGCCTCGAACTCAGAAATCTGCCTATCTCTGCCTCCCAAGTTCTGGGATTAAAGGCATGCGCTACCCTCCCTGCCCGGCAAAATATATTTCTTTTAACTTAGTGCATCCCACAGCGCGTCTTCCAGATCAATCGCTACAGCCGCTGAAGTGCCCACGAAAGCTTAGGTCACACAAAGTCACGTGAGCCTGGGATTTCCAGAGCTCCCTCCACCCGCCAGACTCACACGTGTTTGTAGAGCTTTTCTGCAAGGCGAGGCACCTGCGGCCCCGCCCTTCGCCATCGCCCAGCCCACAACTACAAGTCCCATCGTGCCTCGCGCTCACGCACACTACGTGAGAGCAAGATGGCTGACACGGCGGCCGGGCCTGGTGGCTCCGGAACGGTAAGGTTGGAGAGGCGCGGCGGGAAGCCGAAAGAGTTTGGGTCTTTTGGATCTTTCTCACGGTTTGGGCCACAGTCTTGTACCGAGAAACCCAGGCCCGCTCTGAGATCCGGAGCTGGAGAGTATCTCTGGACGTAGGCGTTCCTCGCTGCTTGGCACTTGGCCGCGGCCTCCTAAATTGCTGCACCTGAGACTTGATTGGCTCGTTCCCTGTTGAGGGTGGGAGCCCGGAACACCTCCTGATTGGTCTGAAGAGGCTGTTTTTATCCTCCTACTGGCCAGCCAAAGTTGAAAGGGAGTCTCTTTGCAAAATATTTACCTGCTTTTCCTTTCTTTGCGGTGATTCCTAGCCCTCTTCTGCATCCAGTGATGGTACTGTATTAATTTTCCTTGTTACTGAAATGATGTGATGGGACAAGAAGACAGTAGATTTATTCGTTCAGTACCATCATCATTCGTGTATATATTCTTTCTTTCCTTCTCACTCTTCCTGCCTCTTCTCGCGCCTGCCTCTGCCTCTCCCTCCCGCGTGCTGGGAATAAAAGGCGTGCCCATAACAGACCAGCTCGAGTTTCTGACACTTTGCTCCAGAAAGAAGTGAATGGGACTGCAGAGATGGCTTAGGGGTTAAGACAGGCTGCTGGTCTTTCAAAGGACATGAGTAATTCCTGCTTCAGGGAATCCGGGCATCCCCGGTGCGGCACCTGTACTCACAGGAACACACACACACACAACACACACATCTATCTTCAAGTACCTTTTTTCTTTTTGGAGCAAGTAACGTTTATCCTATTGGAAGTCTCGGGATTTGGATGCTCAGTTATTGCTCATTTAGTAAGATCTGGAAGTGTAAGTATTAAACGTTGTTAAATGTTTAGCAAAAGAGAACTTTTACTGTCCAGGTAAAAGTTGGTACACACCTGCAGTGGGCATGGCAGGAAGACATAAGAGGATTGTAGTTTCAGCCTAAGCTACATATCTAGCGTTAGGGCAGATGAGTGAATTACAAAGTGAGGTTCCAGTGGAGGGGGGAGAACACAGGACATTTTGTTGTTGCCCTTGATGGTGTGAATTCTGTGGTTCATTCTTGTCCAGTGGTTCAAAGTCTGCCTGTGGTCTTCTGATTTCCAGAGACCAGGAAATAAGCAGTCCACCAACCCTGCTGATAACTACCATCTTGCCCGGAGGAGGACCCTGCAAGTGGTTGTGAGCTCCTTGCTGACAGAGGCCGGATTTGAGAGCGCCGAGAAAGCATCTGTGGAGACGCTGACAGAGATGCTACAGAGCTGTGAGTACCAAGAAGCACTATGCCTGCTGTCTCCTTTACAGACCCCAACTCCATAAACTCCATCCCAGATACTGTTTCCCTTCTCTTGGAAGATTGTTTGAAGACTCAGATTCAGGCAGAAGAAACAAAAATGTCCATTGTAGAATGAGACTGGATGCTGATCTGTGTGGGAGAGACAAACATAGCAACCTTGTCATTTCAGTCACCTACAGTGGCATTAAGTGGGCATGCTCAGTGCCGTATAACCCTCAGCGTTACAGATGTCGAAAGACCTGTACTCCTGAACAGAACTGGATTCTGTCTTCCCTACTCTACAGCCCCAAGAACAACTCTACTTTCTGTCTTTGAATTTGTTGTTGTTGTTGTTTTTTTTAAATATAACCCCTCTCCCCTTTGGTTTTTCAAGACAGGGTTTCTCTGTGTACCCTGGCTCTTCTGGAACTCACTCTGTAGATCAAGCTAGCTTTGAACTCATAATTCCACCTGCCTCTGTTTCCTGAATTCTGGGATCTAAGGCATGTGTCACCACCGCCCAGCCTAATAGCTACACACACACACACTCTCTCTCTTATGTCTCTGTCTCTTTTTTGGTTTTTCGAGACAGTTTTTCTCTGTATAGCCCTGGCTGTCCTGGAAATCACTCGTAGACCAGGCTGGCCTCGAACTCAGGATCTCTCTCTCTTTAAAGGTTTACGTATATGAATGTACTGTAGCTGTGTTCAGACATTAGCAGGAAGTCTCAGAGGTTGAAAACATTCTAGACCCAGATAAGATTGTACAGAGGCTGGAAGCTTCCTGGACTAGACCTAGGTTAGCAGAGGGAGGTAGTGAGCCTAGGAGCTAACAATTACATCAGGCATCAGATCCCATTACAGGTGGTTGTGACCCTCCCTGTGGATGCTGGGAATTGAACTCAGGACCTCTGGAAGAGCAGTTGGTGCTCTCCCTGCTGAGCCTGCTCTCCAGCCCAACATAACTCTTTAAAAATTACTCTTCTTTCCTTGTGTGTATGGTAGGGACTCCATGCATGCCATAGCACATGTATGGAGGTCAGAGGATAGCCTGTGGGAATCAGTTGACTCCTTTTACCGTATGAGTCCCAGAGATGGCACGCAGGCCATTGGCACCAGGCACATTTACCACTGAGCTATTTCCCAGGCTCTACTTTTGCTTTGTATTTATTTTTTCTTGCTCTTCAGATAAATGGAATCTGAAAATATTTGTCCTTTTGTGCCTGGCTTATTTCATATATATAGTGTTTCAGAGTTTATCCATGTTATAGATTTCATTCCATTTGAAGAATTTTATTCCTTTTGAAGGCTGACCACATACTTCCTTTGTAGCTGGGTGTGGTGGGCACGCCATAATCCTAGCCCTTGGCAGGTAGAGGCAGGAATATCAGAAGTTCAAGTTCAGTCTCTGCTGCACATGGATTTTGAGGCTATATGAGAACCTGTCTCAAAACTAACAAGCAACCACTCCATTGTATGTTTATATCCATGTTGGTTTATCCATTATTTATCTGTCAGTGATAGATTCTTTCCCACCTTTTGAGAATTGTGAGTTTTGTAAATGTAACTTTTATTTGCCTGATGTCATTGTTAGCTTCGGGGCTCACCACCTCCGTCTGCTAACCTAGGCCTAGTCCAGGAAGCTCCTACCCTCTGTACAATCTTACCTGAGTCTACAATGTTTTCAGCCTCTGAGACTTCCTGCTGAATAAGCTCCTCCCTTCCTAGTTCTTTCTGAACTCTGCCTGGCTGGTCGACCCAGCTGTTCTGACTCAAACTCATCTCTAAGCTGACTGAATCTCTTCTCTCACTTTCTATTGAATTGTTGTGCTTGGCCTTGTACTAACTTGGACAATCTGTTCTACTCTTCTGGCTCCTCATTCTCTGGCTCTTTTTGTCTTCACCTGTGTCTAGCTTGTTCTCTCTGTAACTGTCTCGGTAAAACAACCTCCCTTCTTCTTTCTCTGCACTACCCCTGAAGTCGCTTCCCTTTCCTCTCCTTTCTCTTGAGAGATGGATTCTATTTTATCAAACCTTTCTCTGATTCATCACTTTGTCTGTCACTCAACTAGATATGACTTTCAAACATAAGTGCTTCCTTCTACAAACAAACTTTACTTTCATTGTCTGGGATTAAAAGTGTGTGCTAAGGCTGAGCCACACCACAACTAGGAACAGGGTTTTTCTAATAAACACCACAATCTCAGGGTTCACAGTGTGATCAAATATCCTGGGACAGAATTTGTGATGCTGTGTGTGATGCACACAGGTGCCTGTTTGAGCCCTGCCTTTGGTCATTTGGGTACACACAGACACACACACACACACACACACAGACACACACATACATAGACACACACACACACACAGACACACACACAGACACACACACACACACAGCATAACCGGCAGCCCACCTGGTAATCTTATTTTGAACTTTGGAGAAACTCTGGCTTTTGACCCTTGTAGACATCTCAGAAATCGGGAGAAGTGCCAAGTCATATTGTGAGCACACAGCTAGGACCCAGCCCACGCTGTCGGACATCGTGGTCACGCTGGTTGAAATGGGTAAGTCCATCTTGAAGGTAGGGTCACCTGGGAGGGGAGCCTGTGGTTCTCATGTCTGCTGAGGATTCTTGGAGTCCATCCTCTTTACCCTGACCTACTTCTAGTTAGAAAGTTGTGAGGAAGGAGTCCTTTGACCCTGTCTTGGAGCCCTCCTAAGTCCTTGTGGGAGTTCTCTGAGGGGCAGAATAGTGGCCAAGCTGGGAGTTTACAAGCCCCCTTTCCACACAGAAGCTCCCCTTCCTGTTCAGTGTCATGCCAGGATCAGAAGATGGCAGTGACTGGTTTTCTTGTCCCTAGGCTTCAATGTTGACACTCTACCTGCTTATGCAAAACGGTCTCAGAGGATGGTCATCACTGCACGTAAGCGGCTTTGAACCCAGATACTTAGTACATACTCGGTGATCGAGGTGTGCCTTGGTGGGAGAAGAGGGCAGGCATCAGAGACACAGCTGGTTTCCTGTCCTTGGGGTGGTGAGCTACGCACAGCCCGGCTTTGTCTGTGCAGTGGGGTTAGAATGTGATGCTCAGTCTCCAGGCAGCTGAGGCATGTCTGAGCTACTGCTATTACATTTTAGCCCTGAAGAGCAAATGAGCGTACAAAAAAACCTGTGGAAGTTCTTGCTTCTCCAGATCAGGGCTTGCAAGCTCTGTGGTCTGTGCACAAAATGTGCTTGCTTTTTTAAGTAGCCGTGTATTGGCATGCCGCTTACTTACTTACCATTACAAAGGCAGAGGTTTGTGGCTCACATGAGCTGAACTGCTGCTATTTGGTGAATGCGCCTGTAATCCTAGCACTTGTGAGAGGGTGGGGGTGCTCTAGAAATCTAGTGTGCTGTACATAGTGAGGGCTATGCTATCCCGAGCTACATAGGTGGGACTCGGGCTCAAAAAACAAGTAAACAGAAGTCTAAAATACTATGTAGCCTTTTATATGAAAAGATCTAGTCAGCTTTAGATAGAAGTGGGTTCCTTAAGCTAAGTAGGGAGTAACTGCTCCCTACTTTAGTGTTAGGACTTGAGGGGAAAATGTTGTACTTGTTTTTGTTTGTTTGGTTTGGTTTTTTGAAACAGGGTTTCTTTCTGTAGCCTTGGCTGTCCTGGAACTCACTCTGTAGACCAGGTTGGCCTCAAGCTGAGAGATCCACCTGCTTCTGTATCCTGAGTGCTGGGATTAGAGGTGTGCACCACAGCCTCCTGGCTGAATCTGTTTGTTGACATGTGTGCGTGCTCATGCAGGTGGAAGTCAGAGGACAACATTGTGGAGTTGCCTGTCGCCCTCCACCATATGGGTCCTAGAGGGTTGCTTGGTGGCAAGCTCCTTCCCCCACTGAGAAGCATTGGAAAATGCCGTTTCCTTCCCTTTGGCAGTTAAGCCCACACTCCCCCAGCTTAGTATTGGTTGTATGGGGTGAACGCTCAACAGTGTGTGTGCTGGGGACTGGACCCCCGGGCCTCCTGTATGCTGAGCATATGCTGTACCACTGAATGCTCTTCCTTCCTAATGCCCTCTGGAAAGATAGCCAGTAGCCCACACATAATGAGCTTCAACATGCTCTTTTTATGTTTGGTGACAGCCACTCTTCTGATGATGCAAGAGGTTACAGGTGGATTTCCACAGATTGAAATATCAAGCAAGATTACTTGGTAGGGCAGGGCAGGGCATTGTGTGCTGATCTGGAAAGGTTATGGGAGGCTTTTTGTCAGTAGAATTACAAAGTGCTTCATTGTGGTCCAGTGAGAAGAGAGGGATTTGACAGAGACCATAGAATCTGTAGAATTTAGGGGTTGGAGACATAACTAGTTGTAATTCTGTTGCAGCTCCAGTGACCAATCAGCCAGTAACACCCAAGGCCCTCACAGCAGGGCAGAACCGACCCCACCCACCACACATCCCCAGCCATTTTCCTGAGTTTCCGGATCCCCACACCTACATCAAAACTCCGGTAAGTTTGGGAGCTGCCTAGGGCCTGTGCCTGTGTGGAACTCACAGTTGATGGAGGTTGCAGGGGAGAGCACCCTTCAGCTCTCTGATAACTTTGCTACAGGGATGCCATCTTCTTACGGGGCATGGTGGCTTACCCTTGTCATAGCAACCCTTGGAAGGCTAAGACAGAAGGGTTGCTATGCATTTGAAGCCAGCCTGGACTAGAGTGAGATGTTGTTGTCTCACAAAGAGAGGACAGAGGTGGGAGAAGCACAGAGAAAAGCAATCTGGCAAGGAAGGGTTAGGATTTATTTGAAAGGTATTACGTGTATGGGTATTTTGTCTGTGTGTATGTCGTTACATCACCTGGAATTGGATATAGGTGCTGGGAATTGAGCCCAGGTCCTCTAAAAGAACGGCCAGTGTTTTGCTTGTTTATTTGTTTGCTTGTTTGCTTGTTTAATTATTCATTTATTTTATGTTTGTGAGTACACTGTAGCTTCTTCAGACAAACCAGAAGAGGGCATCAGATCCCATTACAGATAGTTGTGAGCCACCATGTGGTTGCTGGGAATTGAACCTAGGACCTCTGGAAGAGCAGTCAGTGCTCTTAACTGCTGAGCCATCTCTCTAACCCTTGAGAATTATGATCTTAAAGTTGCCAGGACAAGAATAGTTGACAAGAAATTGTCTTTCCCACCAAACACAAAGCTCCTTAGCTACACAGAGCAAAACTGGGAGGCTGTTCACAGGTGTGCTCTGACCATTGGTGAGACTGCTGGGCACTGTGCTGCTCTTGCATATACTTCTCTGAATTTTCCAAATTATCATTATACAAAAGTCATTTCTACCCAGGAGAAAGTTGCTTGCAATACATGACTTACCTGAATATCATGAAGAACTGGCTGTAGTAAGCTCATGCTGTCCTTTGGTGTGCTTGCGAGCAATTCCACCTTCCCTCGGGCCTGTCGGCGCCTCCACAGGTAGAACTTCCACATTTCCTTCAAGCAGGAGTAAAGGTGCAGAATGTGGGACAAGGTTTGAGGGAGGGACCGGATACAGCCATTGGCCTGCACTGCAGTCTCTCAGTGTCTGCAGACTATATGACTTAGACAGTACACAATTTATTAGTTCACGGGCATAAGGGCCAGAAGTTCAAAATAAAGGAGTTATCAGGGCCATGTTCTCTCTAGCACCTATAGGGAACCTACTCGCTTTCCTCTAGCTGAGGGGCACCAGCATCCCTCCAGCATCTCTTGGTTTACAGGTGTGTCACTCCAGTCTTCAGGTCCCCATGTGCTGGCTGGCTGCCTCTACAGTTTAAAATACTTTGTCCAAAAAAAAAAAAAGTTATTTGCTGACAATAGAGGTGCATGCCTTTAAACATAGCTTTCTGGAGGCAGAAGCAGGGGGATCTGTGTGAGTTAACTAACCTGCTTTGCAGAATGAATTCCAGGACAGCCAAGGCTACCCAGTAAAACCCTGTCTCAAAAAAAACAAAAATAAATAGAATACTTTGTCTTCCTATAAAGATACCATTTGTCTTTTTTTTTTAAAGATTATTTATTATTATTATAAATGAGTACACTGTAGCTGTCTTCAGACACACCAGAAGAGGGTGTCAGATTTCATTATGGGTGGTTGTGAGCCACCGTGTGGTTGCTGGGATTTGAACTCACGACCTTCGGAAGAGCAGTCGGTGCTCTTACCTGCTGAGCCATCTCACCAGCCCACCATTTGTCTTTAATCCATGACTTCTTCCTGATTAATGACATCTTTGGTGACTCTCTTGCCAAATAAGGTCATGTGAGATGCCAGGAGTTAGAAGTTCTACATCTAAACACTTTTTTAATGGGAATACAGTTCAGTACATAGTGTTAATCCTTTTTTTTATATAGTGTGTTAGTGGATCCTGACAATAAAAATAACATAAAGAAACTCCTTTTAGTGTTGGTTGTTTGAGACCGAGTCTCAGGCAGCTCAGGTTAGCCTCTGACACAGAATGTAGTTAAAGATGACATCAGACTCCAGGTCCTCCTGCCTCTACCTCTCAAGTGCTGAGGTTACACCTGCATCAAAGTGCTTATTTATGAGTGTTATCACATAATCTACTATAAAATAGTGTATGTGAAGAGCTAACCTTGCCCTCCCTGAAGCCTGTGACTTTTGAGTGGGAGCCTTGCTCTTTCTGGACTCTTGGTGTAGGATATTAAGTTGCAAGCCCAATCTTTATACCAGTTTACTTTAATTCTTTAATGGTTCTTTGAGTTAAAAAAGTTATATACCAAAAGATGTGGCCAGACATGGTGGCGCACACCTATAGTCATGGTACTTGGGAGACAGAGGCAGGCGAATCTCAGCCAGGGCTACATAGTGAGACACTGTCTCAAAAATAATAATAAAATAAAGAAGTAAAAAGAACAGGGCTGGAGAGATGACTCAGCGTTTAAGTGTGTTTGCTGGCCTTGCAGAGGGGCAGAGTTCAGTGCCCACTGGAACTAGCTCCAGGGATTTGCCATCCTCTTCTGGCTTCCACAGGGGACTGCATGGCCATGAGCATGACATCTCTCTCCCACTGTCTCTGCCCTTCTCTCTCCTGCTAACATTTTTGAGATTTATTTTATTTTGCATATAAGAGGTTTTTTTTAAAGATTTATTTTATTTATATGAATACATTGTAGCTATCTTCAGACACACCAGAATAGGGCATCATATCCTATTATAGATGGTTGTGAGCCACCATGTGGTTGCTGGGAGTTGAACTCAGGACCTTTGGAAGAGCAGTCAGTGCTGTTAACCACTACGCTATCTCTCCAGTACCATTTAAGAATTTTTTTGCCTGCATGTGTGTCTATGCGTCACATGCATGCCGGTGCCTGAGGATGTGGTGAGACTTCATTTGGGTGTTGGGAATCAAACCCAGGTCCTTTGTAAGAACAAGTGCTCTTAACCCCTGAAACAACTCTCTAGCCTTTGAAAAAATCTGTAAAAGTCTAAAACCTGCCTTTCTGTTATGAGGAGCAGTTTTTGGTCAGTTTTTAGTCATCTCCACAGCTTACTGGATCCTGGATGTTTCCCTGAGATGCCCAGCAAGGTGCTAGTTTGGTGGAGTCTCCTGTCCTCAACTCTCCCAGTTCTGCTTACAACAACAGCCTCAGTCTGGTTTTCTTTGCTTTTTTTTTTTTTGGTTTTGGTTTTTGGAGACAGGGTTTCTCTGTGTAGCCCTGGCTGTCCTGGAACTCACTCTGTATGTAGACCAGGCTGACCTCGAACTCAGAAATCCGCCTGTCTCTGCCTCCCAAGTGCTGGGCTTAAATGTGTGCGCCACCACCGCCCGACTTTTCCTTTTTTAACAATTACATTTATTTCATTTATCTGTGTGGGTGGGTGCCCACACACATTGTGTGTGGTGTGCATGGATGTGTGCCAGTCAGATGAGATGACGGAGTTGTCTCCACTTTGAGCCATGTGGTCTTGATGACAGCTCAGGTGCTCAGGCTTGGTGTGGGCCTTACCTGCTGAGCTGTCTCAACCTGTATTTCATTTCCCTATTTTCCCTCCTCTCCCTCTCTTTGTCCTTCCCTTTCCTAGACCTGGCTGGCCTTGACCTCACTGATACCTGCCTGAATGTGCCAGCAGGGCCACTATTCTGTATTTTTAGGGAAATCTTTTGTACCAGTGTGTCTGTTTGGAGAGGGTGGATTTAAGACAAGGGAATGGTACAGTATGCAAATGGACATGGACCACCACTCATAGTGCCAAGTTACTCTGATGACATGGAGGTTCCTATTAGCGCTCCTGGAGGGTTCCCAGCCTTTTCTGAGGATCTGTGTCCTATGCCTAAAGCTGGCTGCCATGGAAGCTAAGCAAAGACAGTCAACTGTGTGGTGAATATCTGCATTTCTCTTGATGAATGTTTATACTGAGATTGGCCTCTATTGTCTGCTGTTAGTGACCAGGTCATTTTCTCCAAAGGACATGGCTGCAGCAAGGCAGGGCCTAAGGAGAGCTGACGGTGGCAGGAGCTCAGCCTGGTGTCTCTGTTGTTCTCCTAGACATACCGTGAGCCAGTGTCTGACTACCAGGTCCTTCGGGAGAAGGCCGCATCTCAGAGGCGAGATGTGGAGCGAGCACTCACCCGCTTCATGGCCAAGACAGGCGAGACCCAGAGTCTTTTCAAGGATGACGTCAGCACTTTCCCCTGTGAGAGTCACCCCTCTGGACCCTGTTGTTTGAGATAATCACACCATCTTTCCTTTCTCTCAGTGAGGTGGGGAGAGATGAGTATGCCTTCTTGATTTTCTCTAGTGCACTTTATTCTTCAGATCTATGGCTCCTTCTCTCATATCCCCAGAGCCTATTCCTATCTGATGATTTCCAAACAGAAAGCCTCTCCTATTTTGGCTGCAGTGAATTTAGGTTAGCTCACGATGGCTGAGCGCTGAGCAGCAGAGAGCCTCCCGTGGTCGTGGTGTCTCGGGTGGCAAGAGGAATACTGGTGTCTGCAGCCAGTTGCCCATCAGTATCCTTTCTTGGGTCACATCTTGGGTTACATTAGGCTTTGTTGACCAAACTCACTTATCTCAGTAAGGACCTCGGGTGATGTAAAGCTGAATAGGGGATTGGTCCCTTTATTCAGTAAGCGTCCACTCAGTGCCTGCTAAGTACCTGGCTCTGCAGTCACTGGGGACAGAGATCACCAGGTGCTGCTAACCATCCCCCACACAGACCTCAGACAGCCTTTCCAGACCTGTGAGTTAGTAACCCTTAGCTTTGCCTTCCAGAACTCAGAGACTTATGGGAAAGGGAAATTACTAGCTTAAGGTAATGGTGACTGGGCAGCACTCAAACATGGCTCCCTCTGGCTACTTGACAGACAATTCCAATCTTTCTTCCAATTCCTAGTGATTGCTGCCAGACCTTTCACCATCCCCTACCTCACGGCCTTGCTTCCCTCTGAGCTGGAGATACAGCAGATGGAAGAGACCGACTCCTCAGAGCAGGACGAGCAAACAGATACAGAGAACATCGCCCTTCACATCAGCACGGTGGGTTCTCCCAAAACAGCCTATCCCACATCCTGCCCCTGGCCCTGGGAGCTGAGCAGGGCCTACCCCAGGTATCTGGCTGTCTATTAGAAGCTTGCACGATGGGCTGTATGACCAGTCTCCATCATGAGAGGCATCCTGGTGAGTCACACATTTAGCATATGTCGAATGAGCATTGCCAGGTCCAGACCCTGGTCCCCGTGCTGAGGAAGTAGTGGGAAGCAAGATAGACAAAGCCCTGCCCTCAGGAGCTAAAGAGATTAGACATGGAGCTGTGGAGGTGGTGGAAGGATTAGAGGTGACATTTGGGTAAAGACCTGAATAGACCAACACCTGCGGTGTCTCTGGAGTTTCCAGGCAGGGCAGAGCACGTGCGGGGCCAGCCTGAGGTAGAGCGAGCTAACCCATGGCACCTTCTGTGTTAGGCTGCACAGCACACTCTTCCATACAAAGTACAATAAAAAAGACTGTTGTTTGCACTCGTTGCTATTCTGGTAGCCTGCAAAATGTAATCGTGTTAGAAATCCTGATCCTGCCTCTGCCTGCTAAGTGCTAGATTATAATACAGTCACGTCTCACTCTGACCAGTTTTAAACTGCCCCCTTGTCTCCTGTTGTAAGGGTGTCACTCAGGGACTGTTACTGTGGGACACTTTTCACCCTGCCCTCTTCTTCCACACCCTTGAGCATAAAGAACAAGAAGTTTAGAGTAGCCAGTGGTTTTTTGTTCTCTGTTTTGTCCTTTGAACTGGCACTCATGCAGGCGGCCCATAAGTTTAAACTTTTCTTTTCTTTTTTTTTTAAAAGATTTATTTATTATTATAAATAGGTACACTGTAGCTGTCTTCAGACGTACCAGGAGAGGGCATCAGATCTCATTATGGGTAGTTGTGAGCCACCGTGTGGTTGCTAGGATTTGAACTCAGGACCTTTGGAAGAGCAGTCAGTGCTCTTACCCGCTGAGCCATCTCACCAGCCCAAGTTTAATCTTTTCAAACCTCTCTTATGAGAAATCTTACCAATCATGTACTCAGTAAGCATGTAAATTGCAGTGAGCATGTGTTTGGTGCTGTTGTGGCTGCTCAGGGTACAGTGGTGACACCAGTAGATAAAACCTCTGCTTCTGAGAGCCTGTAAAGTCATCCCTTACATATTCAATACTGAAGAGGGAGCCTCTGCTTCCAATACCAGCACACTCTGGGTGGACCACCAAGCAGAGACTTGAAGGGGAGAGGAGAGCTGAGCCATGATCCTGGCTGCCGTCAGGGCCTGAGGAACATCAGTGGCTGGGGTGGAAAGACAGGGAAGGGAAAAGAAAGGAAGGGCCAATGGCATGGGCCCGCTGCTTCAGGAGCGAGCCAGGGAGGGACTTGTCAACTTCTGGAAGCATTGTTGATGGCTACGGTGACAGTGGGCCCCAGAGGGAACACTGCCCTGTTAGGAAGCTGTCACAGGGATGTAGGCCGGGGATAAGTGTGGGTCCCTCTCCTCAGGTTGTCACAACAGAGGCCGTGCAAATGATCTGTTTTTATTGATAAGTAGAGCCAAGAGGACATCCTAACAGGTGGGAGATGTGGCAGAAAAGAAACAATTGTGACTGCAGAACTCACCGACTCTAGGCACCTGAGGGTGGGGGCTTGTCCCCACAGTGGGAAAAGTTGGGTAAGGCACCCAAGAAGAGCTGAGGCACGTTGAATGTGTGGTACCTGTGAGATGATTGTGTGGAGCTGTCAAGCAAGCAGTCGGGCATTTGAGCTGGGAACTGGCGGTAGCACAGAGGACAGATTGCAGTTAGACTTGGAGTCTTCAGCATGGAAGTGGAAACCGCAGCCAGGGGACAGGTAGGGGTTGGTACTGTGCCTCCACACTGGCCCAAGGAGCCCGTCGCAAACCACTCATTTTTTTCTACAAATCTTTGAGATAGTTGGATGTTTATCTCCTGTCTGGAGGCTGTGTCTGAAGGGGACAGATTGTAGCAGTAGCATTTCCACAAGCTGTCCTTGATAGAGAGCCGCTAACATCTCACCTGTGGGCCCTTCATGTCACTCTCACTGATTGTCTGAGAACATGTGTAGGTACAATTGAGGTGGCCTTTGAGTAACTGCTGTTCGGATGTGGAGGAGTGGTGGACTGAGGGTGTGGGAGGCAGCCCTGTTAGGCCATAAGCACTTAGTCCTGGAGCTGGGCGCCAGACAAACCTTCCCCATACCTGGGCCATCAGTGTGCTTGGTTTTATGGCTCTGGTTTTGAAGAGGGATTCTCCAGTGGCTTTAGTGTGGAGGACTTGAGCACATTACTGTACAGGGGGTGGCTTTGCAGAGAGATCAGAGTTAATGGATAGTACGGAGATGTTGCAAAACCTAGAAGTCATCCAGAGTTGAGGCCCAGTAAGCCAGAGATTGGTGTCTGCACCCCAGCCCAGCTGTCCCTTGAGATGAAGCCTCTGTTCCTCTTTTGCCACTTGGTCACAGTATGACCAATAACAGCCACTCCTGGTTGGAGTGTGAGGCCTCCTTTGAACTCTCAGTTCCTCTAGGGAACCCGTGGTGTGTCACCAGGGGGCGCTGCAGATCAGCTTCTGGTCACTGGGCCTAAGCAGCCAAGTCAGGCTCTGCGTGTGGTGGCCCATGCCCTGGCTCTGCTGCCACTGCTCAGTAAAGAAGTATAGAAACAAAGATGAAAGGTAGAGTGTGGGGGCTAGGAGAGAGTATGCATACGGTAAGGAAAGGTGACCTAGTCACCTGTGCCGCCAGCAGAGTTTCTAATAAAGTCATGGCCTCCACTTTGCTGAGTGAGCTTCAGGATTCCAGATCGTTCTTGATATGCTGGAATATGGTCATTGGTCCTTTGTTCCAAGGGCCAGAGATGAGAGATTTGGAGGAAATGCATCAGACCTGTGTTAGTTGGGGCCTAGGAGGCAGCTGCCCTGTGCACGGAGTACTCTGGCCCTGTGGCCTTACTCCAAGATACCCATGGTTACTTCCTTTCCTGAAGCATGTAAATTGTAACCTCCTAGGTCTCCATTCTTTATGTCCCCACCTTCTGAAGATGCCAAGGACCCTGGAGTATATCATTTTGTCAGAGTTCACAGTTTCTCCCTTTAGAGCCAGCCACTGCCCAGGTCTCATTGAGGCAGGCAGAGATGGCAGCACTGGAAAGACGGTGCTCCAGTCTTCTCATTTCTCAACAGAGACCACAGAGGTGGTTCTTGTCCCGGGCACAGTCTCCTTCCTCACTCCACTGGTATTCTGCTTTATTCTGGCTTTTGCTCAAAGGACGATTCTGGAGCTGAGAAGGAGAATGCTTCTGTGCTGCAGCAGAACTCCTCCTTGGCCGGCAGCCGGAATGGGGAGGAGAGCATCATCGATAATCCCTATCTGCGGCCTGTGAAGAAGCCCAAGATCCGCAGGAAAAAGTGAGTGGGGGCTGGCTCCAGCCTGCTCCGGCCTGCTTGCCTGCTTGCCTGCTCCTTGGTAGGAATAGGCTCGCCAGTGGTTGTGGCTTGCTGGGTACTGCTCGGGCAAGAGGAAGGCTTCCTCTGCCTCTTCCTTGGCTCCCGCGTGCACCTGTGTGCTCCCGCTTCGCTTTAGTGGCCATGTCCTGCCATCCCTTGGCTGTTCTAGCCTGGGAGAGCAGGAGGGCCAGCAGCAGCCTCTGTGGTTCTTCTTCTTTCTAGGTCCCTCTCGTGACCTGAGAAGAAAGCTGCCCTGTAAAGGAGAGGACAAGCTTTCCTGGGGGGCAAGTCACGGAGGGAAGAGGCGGGTGGCGTCCTGGCCGTGTCCGGGCTGTGTCGTATTAGTAGCAACTTTGTCTGAAGACAGCCTGTTGTGCTTGCGTGTGGGTAGAGGAACCCATGGCGCAATAAAGGAGTGTTCCATAAAGGATACGTCCCCTTGGCCGTACTGCTGCAACAGGGTTTGGGACGATGAGGACTCCACTGATCAATCAATCATGGGACTTGATTCCTTTGGAACCTGGAGGGCCAGGGAAGAGTGGAAAGAAGGCCTGTGGCTCTGTGCCCTGCTGAGAATAAGGCTTGCAGACCTCTTGGATCCCTCTGGCTGGTATAAACACAGAAAGGTCTCACTTCTCACCTAGGCCCCAAGATTCCTGCTGAGTGGATAGAAAGTAACTTTGTATCTCATCAAGTTGGAAACAGGCCACAGCTCACCTTTGATGTGGGGCTGCCAGGAACTAGGAGCACAGGTGTTAGTATCAATGACAATGGCCACCGAGCAGCCTTGATTTCTGACCAGCATTTGATTAAAGCTGACCACAATGGAGTCGAAACACCCTTCTGGGAAAGCTGATCTGACCAGAGGCGGGGGTGTAGCTAGTTATCCTGTGACTTCAAAAGGAGCGGTGGATTTAAAGCACCACGAAGAGGACTTAGTAGGTAGGAGAGGACTAAGCTTAGCTGGGAAATGCAGCTGTGGTAGAAAGCTACATGCCCACCTGCTGAAGGGAGGGGCTGAGAGGCCCCTGCTGAGGTCGGAATCTGCCCACCTCCACCGGCTAGAGAAATGACCCCACCCCACACTTCCCCTAATCATGAATCATCGTGCCTCCAAGGAAGGATGGCAGGGACACGTGGAAATTGACATAACATAGATAAGTTGTTCCTTGGGTCGGAATGCCTCCTCCATCCTGGTGGCTGCTGCTTCTGCTCCATCAGTCTTCTTCTCTCTCTCTCCCCACCCCTCAGGTTTCAGAGACAGACTCTGTAGCCCAAGCTAACCTAGACTCAGTGTGTATCCCAGGCTCAGTTTCCCCCTGCCACCTGCTGCATGTGCAGGTGTAGGCAGCCATGCTTGGCTTCCAGTCAGCTGGTAGAGGATCCATCTTCCCTACTGGTCTCTAGGTCTGTGGTCCCCTTGCCTGGAGGAAAAGAGCTGTGGGCCTAGAATCAGAGGACACAAAAGGGTGAGAATATGAGCTTTCTCAGCTCCGGACCAAACAGGAATATTTTCATCGCAACTTAGAACTTCAGGTCAGAACAGGAAGACTGACCTGTGTGGCTCCTGAGAGCTTGTGATAGGCTTGGCAGCTCTGGGCCAGTCAGTTGAAATCAGACACACCTCCATGTTCCTGCACCAGTGTCACTGTTGGAGGCCTGTTGAGAATATTGTGGGAGTGGGAGGGGCTCCTGCTCGTGACCTCAGAACTGCAGACTGCAGCGCTATCTTTCTCTAAGAAGAAAGATGCTCGGACATGGCCCTGAATGATGTTGTGTTAAAGCATGTAAATCTCAATGTGTGTGTATATATTTATATATTTCTATTTTCTATAATTAGGGGAGGAAAAATAAAGTGTGATTTATAAAAGGACTATAATAAAAATTCATAATAAAAACTTTGTAAATGAATCAGACATAGGGCCTCTTAAATGGTAGGCAAAGAAGTATTGTACACAGCGTTTTCTGTGAGTTTTATTTAAACATGTTTTCTGCATGCTGAGTGGGGGTAACACACACCTGCAATCCTCGCATTTGGGATACTGAGTTCAAGGCCAGCCTGGATTGTATAGTAAGCCCCAGCCTCAAAACCAGAACAAATTGTTAGTGCTCATTTATTTGTTTTTAAGACTTTTAAATTTTTATGTATATGAACTTTTATCTGCATGCATGTATATGTGTGGTTCCCTGAGAGGTCAGAAGAGGTTAGATAGGCTGGAGCTGGAGGTCAGGAGCTGCCATGTGAGGGCTGAGCCAGCTCTCCAGCTCCAGGTTTTTAGGTTGTTTTGTTTTGTCTCTTTAAATGGCCAGGGTAGAACTTGTTCTGAAACCCAGGCTGCTAGAAGTCCTCCTGCCTCCAGCTTCCTAGGCAGCTGTGGACCCTGTCCGCAGGCCCAGGCTGTATAGTACAATTTCAAACAGAAATGTATGTATGTCCAATGCCTCACATTGTCAGTTTTAACTCATCTGACTCACTGTATATCCCTAACTGGCCTAAGTAAGTCAGGCTGGCTTCAAACTCAGATCCCAAATGCTGGGATCAAGGGGAAAGCTACCTGGAGGCTGGGAGGGCACTGGATCCCTTGGAGCTGGAGTTAGAGCAAACTGAGGTCTGCTATCTATGGGTGCTGAGAATCTGGCTGAGATTCTTTTTTTTTTTTTTTTGGTTTTTTTGAGACAGGGTTTTTCCATGTAGCCCTGGCAGTCCTGGAACTCACTTTGTAGACCAGGCTGGCCCTGCCTCTGCCTTGTGAGTGCTGGAATTAAAGGCATGTGCCACCACCACCCGGCTCTGGCTGAGATTGTTGACAAGAGCAGTAGTCTCGCTCCTAACCCAGTAACCTCTCTAACTGCTCTGCCAGCCCCTTCCTTTGAGGGGAGTGTGTGTGTGTGTGTGTGTGTGAACTCAGGGCCCTGGGGATGCTAGGTAAGTCCCCTTTCACTGAGCCATACTCCCATCTCGGGCAGTACTCTTGCTAGCCACAGTTCTGTTTTACACATCCCAGATGACAAACACTCACATAGCCTTAAAAGCAAATGTTCTAGCTCTGCAGCTGAGGACACAGTGGTGCTCAGGCCTTCCGCCCCACACTGCTGATTCCCTTAGATGCTTAGATGCCTTCCCGTGGTTCTGTCCCTCTGATCACTCTATCACACACCCACATACTGACTGACCCATTGGTGGAAGAGATTGGATGTGGCCCCAATGTAGGGTGGCTTAAGTCAGAAGTGCATGCCTAGTTCTAGCAGGCCATTCTTCCCCTCACATCCCCCCTCCACATGCAAACACTGTATGAACACACACACTCCTCCACATAGAAGCATCCCACGTGACATCCTTCCACCCAGCCCCCGGAAGTAAAGCTTTCCATGAAAGGTGTAGCTAGCAGGATGACGGTCACGTTGCAGGGCCCCTCTGCTTGGTAGTTCCTCCATCCCTGGGGTTCTGGTCATATTCATAGGATGGGAGGTAGAAGCTACTATCTCCTAGGTACATGCTCCAGGGAACAGAGCAAAGAGGCCTGGGTAAATGGAACTTTAAGTTTCTTTATAAGAGCAAAACCCAGAAGCTGGATGGTCCCCCCAGCCCCCAAACATGGGGATGCTTTTCTTGCAAAGGAAGTGAGGGTGTATGGCTTTACACATGGCTCTGGGCCTAGGTAAAAAAAATTGAGGGGCTTTCACAGCAGAAAGAAGGACCTACTGGGCCTGTGAGCAGTTGAGAACCTGTCACTAAGCTGGGCTCAGGGATCTGGTGGAGCGGTGCTGAGCACTTTATGTGACAGTCACTCTTGCAGCCAGTTCTAGATGCCCACTGCCAGGTGCGCTTCAGGCCCTGGGTCAGGCCAGCCTCTGCTGGTGTGCGACCAGTAGGTTGTCACTTCCTCTTTGACCTTGTTCCTTTGCCCTTTTTGTAGATGTCCTCAGCCAACACTTTGGTCTTTCTTTGATGACTTTTCCCTTGTGCCTGCCCAACCAGGGAAGGTCTTGGAAGTGCCATCTCTCGTGTCAGGGACATGGCTCCTCTGGTTGTCCACCTCCAGGCATTCCCACCCAGCAGGTCTCGGCATCCAGCTGTTTGTACCCAGTTGGCTTTGGTTTTGCTATTGTTGTTTGATGTTTGTTTGTTTTGGTTTTTCTTTTTCTTTTCTTTTCTTTTCTTTTCTTTTTTTTTTTATGATTTGTTTTGTGTTTGAGACAGGGTTTCTCTGTGTAGCTCTGGCTGTCCCAGAACTCACTCTGTAGACCAGACTGGCCTTGAACTCAGAAATCCGCCTGCCTCTGCCTCCCAAGTGCTGGGATTAAGGCACAAGTCACTACCGCCCGGCTTATTTGTTTGTTTTTGAGTTAGGGGCTCTCTGTGTAGTCCTATCATGGGCTGTCCTAGAACTCCGTAAAGAGCAGGGTGACCCCACACTCACAGAGATTCTCCTGCACCGCCTCCCCCATGCTAGGATTAACCATGATTATACTTGTAATATCACATGAGATTTAACTTGCCTTAGCAGTTCTCCCCAGTCACATCCACTCTTCAGTGTCCCACTTCAGGCGGAGGTTAGAGACCAGCACTGAGAGCAGGCGGCCCTGGCTTGCTGACTCGGGTGGGGCTGCAGGCAGGGCAGCTGGGACTGACCTCCAAGTCCTCCGCGTAGACCATGCTAGGTCTTGTTCATTTGTATCTAGACAGCACACTCTGCCTCCCTTGCCATTCTGATGCTGCACCACCCAAATGCGCAGGCTCTCTGCTCTTCCCCAGCCGCATCCCCTGCCAGAGTAGACCTCATCTGCCCATTCTCGGCCCTGCAGTAAGACTGAAGGTCCTCCCAGAGACTGACCACCCCAGTCCAAACTGCTCCAGTGCAAACCTGGCTGATGAGGTCCCCTGACAGTTCTGTGTTCTTGCGGTCACTCATCCTCGTGTGATCTGTTTAGCAAATAGGGACCCAGAGCCTTTTGTGTATGCATGGCCCTGTGCTAACTCTAAAGATACTCTGCGTAACAAGACATAGTTCCTGCTTCCAGGGAATTCACTCTAGTGGGAAAGTACACAAAAGGAAACTAAAGGCATTGTAGGCTGTAGAGGGTGCTTGGAGGGGGCTTCTACCCTGCAGGGAGAAAGTCTTCACTTGGCTCCATCCAGCCCTCCAGCCTGTCCCCTCGTCCACCCTTCCCATCTACAGCCACTCAAACAGCAGTTGAGCTTCTAAGGAAGACCATTCGGATGCAGATGCTGACAAATACCAGAGTGGTCCTAGGTTCCTGCTTCCCCAGCTCTTACAGGGGTGGGGTGGGGTGGGGGATCTGGTAGACAACCCACAACCCATGGTATGTCAGTCACGTGGTGCCATCAGAGCCCAGGAGGAAAGCAATGCAGATCGTGGTGCTAGAGAATTTGAGAAGGGGGGCAAGGAAAATAAGAGCCATAAGGGGTCAGTAGTGTGCAAAGCCTGGGCTAGTAACAGGGGGAGCAGGCAGTTGCCAGAGCCTTCACAGAAGCCAAGCAGGCACTGGGGCCAGCAGGGGAGGGTCCAGCCAGAGAAGGGAACCACCTACTCTCCACCCTACTTGCTTCAGTATCTCTGACAAGGGACTTGTTGATGTAGGCCATATGAACAGTCACCTTGTGGGGGCAGACTTTGGGGTGGCTCTGGCAGGGCCAATCGATAAAGGCAGCACTTGCCACAAGATAGGGCAGGAGGAGTTACTGTGGGAGCTGCCCTAAAAAAAAAAAAAAAAAAAAAAAAAAAAAAAAAAAACAGTGGCCTGAGAAGAACGTTGTAGTTGAGCGGAGCACAAAATGCGGCCATCTTTGTGGAAAGGGAACAGTAAACAAGCATACTCATGGTCAGAGGCAGGAGCGTGTGTGCCCTAGAGGACTGTGGACAGAAATGCACGGGAGGGTCAAGGAGGATGACACCACTCGGTCCCACAAGGGCTTGGGATCCTGTTCAGAGGGAGATGGGTAGGCAGAGGGCCGTAGGCAGGGCTGGGAGCAAGGTTACAGGGAGTATGAGAACCGCTGTCTCTCTCGTCAACTCCACACAGAGGGTGGTGTTTTCCAATTATGATTTATGGCAGGGTGAGGGGATGGAGCAGCTAGCCATTCAGGAACTGGGGGGAGATTGGTCCCAGGCAGAGAGCCAGAGTGCACCTGTGCCTAAGGAGAGGCAGGGAACAGAAACCTACTGATAACCCAATGACACCCTCCTGCGAGATCTGTGTTGCCAGGGAGATGGGTAAACACACAGGAACATGTTCTGCCTCCTCTGACCACGTGAAGGAAGGAGGGCTGGTCTGAGGCCTAAAGCCTCTCCTGAAAGACCAAGTGAGCCTTTGAAAGAGGAGGGTAAGCAGAGGGAGGAGGGGAGGGCAAGTGGGTGCAGCTTGGAGCTGGCCTGAGAGGCCTGAGCATCAGTCCTGCTTGGGCCTGAGGCTCTTGTCCCATCTCTGTGGAGGCCAGTGTAGTGTCAGTTGTAAGAAGCCTTTGCCTTTGTAAAACCAGATTATATCAGGCTGGGGGAGGGTGTGGGGGGTGTCGGGGCGGGGCAGGACATTTCTGTCCCTTCCAAATCAGGAAATCAGGACCATCCCAGGAAGGGGCAGCTGGAGCTGGTGAGGGTTCCCAAAACCTGGGAAGAAGCACCATACTCCTTTATCCTGAGGGTCCCAGGGTCTCCAAATGCTTTACATAATTTCCCTTTCTCTTTTTTGGAGCTGGGGATAGGGCCCAGGGCCTTGTGCACTTCTGGGCATGCTGTCTACCACTGTGTGACATCTCTAGCCCAGAGGCATGCTCAGGCACAACAGGGCCCTCAGAGGCTCTTTCCAGTGTCTTTGTAGGAACAGGAGCCTGAGCCTTGTCATTTATTGCTAATTCTGAATTTTCTTGGTGACGGGTTTCTCGTTCTCCTGTTTCACTCAGGGCCACCCGGAAGCGAGCGCTTAAGTCTCTGCCCATCAGCTTGCACAGCCCCAGCTGGCAGTGTGGGGAGAAGAGCCAGCTTGAAGGTACAGATTTGTCATGGACCCTTCCGGCCCTGGAAAACAGCGCAAGGTATTTCCCCTCCTGGTGCTCAGGGTTTAGGTCCTCTCCGTTTTGCTTACGTCATTGTTCCGTCTTGTTAGAAGTTATTTTCTTTAATTGTGAACAGATGATATGTGTATTCAGCACAGAACTTGAAAGACAGAAAAAGATAGAATATATCTTCCTCTCCCATCCCAGGTTCTCCGGCCTCCTTCTGGAGGCTCCTGATGAGTCAGTATGGTTTTATGTACCAAACACATATGTAAATATATCCCTTTTATAACATGATACCGTATAAACAGTATTTTCTCCTAGTGGTTAGTGTGTCCTCCATGCCAATAATAAAGATTTTCTTTCTGCTCCAAGGCTCTGTAATGCTGTGACATAGGCTTTCTCTCTGCTCACTCATGGAACTTGTCGGGTGACAGACAGGGCCTTTACACCTTCTGCTTTTGGGGGGATTGTTTATTTGTTTTTCAACACAGTTTCTCGGTGTAGCCCTGGATGTCATAGAACTCGCTCTGTAGACCAGGCTGGCCTCGAACTCAGAGATCTGCCTGCCTCTGCCTCCCAAGTACTAGGTGAGGTGTGCATCACCAGGCCCCGCCTTTTTTTTTTTTTTTTTTTAAATTTAGGTTTAGCCAGGCATCATTTGGGAGGCAAAGGCAAGCAGATCTCTGTGAATTCAAGGCTAGCCTAGTCTACTTAGGGAATTCCAGGATAGCCAGGGCTGTTTAGAGACACCCTGTCTCAAAATGAATAAAAAGATTTATTTTCTTTTTAAGAGACAGAGACAGAGACAGAGAGACAGGCAGAGAGAGAGAGTATTGAGTGTAGATATGTATGCATGAGGGACAGGTACCCACGGGAGCCAGAAGAGGGCGCCAGGTCCCCTGGAGTTGGAGATACAGGCAGTTTGTAAACTGATGTGGATGCTGGGAATGAAACTTGTATCTTCTGGAAGAGCAAGCACTGCATGTTCCTTTTCCATTTTCAGAACCCATCTGTTTCATTTTATGTATGAGTGCTTTGCTTGTATGTACATATGTGCACCTCCTGTCATAGTACCCATAGAGACCAGGAGGGGGCCTCAGATCCCCTAGAACTGAAGTTAAGATGGTTGTGGACCACCATGAGGGTGCTGGGAACTGAACCTGGCCCCTCTGTAAGAGCAACAAGTGCTTTTTTGTCAAAAGCGCCCCTTCTCCCAGCTCTTTTGTGTGTCCATTCCGTGAATCTATCTGCGTGTGTTGCTTTGCTGCATACGCCTGCTACACAGGTCCCCATGTTCTGAATCTGCCAGTTCCCACTCGCACTGAGTGAGGACCTGCCTCCTCACCATGCAGGGACTTGAGACCTGGGAAAGTCTACTGGTCTGATGGTAGGAAACAATGTCTTACCACGGCCTCATCCCAGTGCAGTCAAGTGCTCCCTGTGTGGATCGTCACAGACAAGCGTGAGCTCATTTGTGTGGTGATACCTGCAGACATGTGCTACAGTACCTGGCATCTCCCAGGAGGGGGCACAGTTTCTTTTTGGGCTGGGGCTAGTGAAAATTGAGTTGGACATTCAAGTTGACCAAGTCAAAGGAAGGGAAGAACAGAGGGAGAGAGGGAGGGAGGGAGGGAAGGGAAGAAGGAAGGAAGGAGGGACAGAGGAAAGGAGGGACAGAGGGAGGGAAGGACAGAGAGAGGGAGGGACGGATGACTAGGCAGAGAGGAGAGAACACAGAATAGCATGAGTGTCTCAGACCGAGCGTGGTGGTGGCAGTGAGGCTGCCAACAGACCTGAGAGCCTTCTGGCCTCACCATGGAGTCTGCATTTTGATCAGAAGCCAGGATACACTTAGTTTTTGTCTTGTTTTGATTTTGCTGGCCTTAGATTTGCTATGGGTGATGGCTTTGAACTGAGAACCCTCCTGTGCACATACTAAGTGCAGGGATTGCAGATGTGGGCTTGCGCCTGGCCAAGATGTCCCTTGTTGTATATTTATTTCTGTTGATTTTTTTTTTGTTTGTTTATTTTTTGAAACAGAATCTCTGTCCTTAACCCTGGCTGTCCTGGAACTCACTGTGTAAACCAGGCTGGCCTCGAACTCAGAAATCCACCTGTCTCTGCCTCCCAAGTGCTGGGATTAAAGGCATGTGCCACCACTGCCTGGCTGCCTATTGCTTTTTTAAAGATGTGGTTTTATTACATTTATTCATATAAATATATTTGTATAAATTAATAAGAGTGTGTGTTACTGTGAATAAGTGGGGGTCAGAGGACAGCTTTCAGGAAACAGTTCTCTCCTTCATGTGGGTCCCAGGGGTGAAACTCAGGTTATCAGTTCTGACAGCCAGTGCCTTTACCCACTAAGCTGTCTCCAGGGCCCCAGGATGCGGGGCACTGTGCTAAGCATGGAAACAGACCAAATCTCACTCCTCAATCTCAGCCCAGGAGTGAAGTACAATTCTCCTGGATTACAGCGTGTCACTTCGTTTCTTAGTACAAGAGGAAGTGGGCTTCAAAGCTAAGCAGCTTGCATGAGGTCAGCATGTTGTCCGTTGCTAGGTGGGGTGGGGGCCGGCACCTTCACAGTGCCCTTCCTTTATGGTACAGGCTGAGCATGACCACAGGCATTCCTGTCCATCACCCTAACCGATTAAACATGTCCTATACTGTTGGCTTGAGCTTCCCCAAAATGTGCGGAAAATTCCCCTGTCCTTCTCTTCCTTTTTGCAGTAGCTGGGTAGGTTGAGGCAAAGTCTCACAATGTCACCTGTGTTGCCCTGAACGCATTGTATAACCCAGGCTGACCTCAAAGTCAAGCAGCCCTGCCTCGGCTTACCCCTACCCTGACACACATGTGCACAACTTACTATTTTTGGAGGTCATTCCTGGTACATAAGCAACATCCTTATTGGCTTGTGTGGCTGCAGAGTATCCTGACATTATCCTAATGGATTGCCTCTCATGCGCAGAACTTGAGCTCTTGTCAGCAAACACTGCTGTGGCCTCATGCTGTCACGGTATTAGCCTATCTGGAGCCGACATCATCGCCATGCAAACATGAGCGTGTGTGTGTGTGTGTGTGTGTGTGTGTGTGTGTGTGTGTGTGTGTGTGCTACGTGCATGTGCCTGCTGAGGCCAGAAGCAGGCATCAGTGACCTTGGAGCAGAGTCTTAGGCATTGTGAGGTGCTTGATCTCTGATGCTGGGGTCTGGACTCCTCCTCAAGACTGAGCAGCCAGCACTCTCAATGGATGAACATCTCTAGTCTCAGTGCTAGTTTTTACGCTTCAAAACCTCAGGACCATTGCCAGGCGATGATGGCGCACGCCTTTGATCCCAGCATTTGGGAGGCAGAGGCAGGCTGATTTCTGAGTTCAAGGCCAGCCTGGGCTACAGAGTGAGTTCCAGGACAGCCAGGGCTACACAGAGAAACCCTGTCTCAAAAAAAAAAAAAAAAAACCACCTCAGGACCTGTTTTATTTGTTGTTGTTAAAGTTTCTCATGACGGAGACTCTCTGTGGGTGGAGCTCCCTCACTAGGGTTGTGGTACATTAGCTTCCCTCCAGGAGAAGAAAACAAAACAAAACAAAACCCCCAAACCTGGTTTCCCACACTGCAGCCAACACCACGCGTTTTAATCTCCTGCCAATCTGATAAGTGAAAAACAGTTTTCAGAAGCGTTTCATATTGTGCTTAATGAGATAATGAGGGAGTGTTCTCACAGAGGGATGTTTGAGATAGCATCTCTAGTGGACAGCCTTACTCGGGAGTGAGCCAGGGTGTTCTCTGAGCGTGGAGTTCTCACCTTCCATGGAATGCCGGGCAGCTGCCAGTCATTCTGGCCAGGAATGACTCTGGTGTGCACAAGTGTGAAGCTAGCCGCTTTGGAAACGCAGCCTTCCCACAGGGTGAGAGCTCTGCTCCCTAGGCTATGCCACCTTCTCTCCAGAGCCAGTATCTGCCTCTCCCCTGATGGCTAAAGAATCAAGCCAAGTGGTGTGTTCCTTTCACTGCCGTCCCCAGGCACATTCATGTAGTTTATTTGTATTGGTCTGTCTGTCATTTCTTTACTGAGACAGGGTTTCTCTGTGTAGCCCTGGCTGTCCTGGAACCTGAAGACCAGGCTAGCCTTGAACTCAGAGATCCACCTGCCTCTGCCTCCTGAGTGCTGGGATTAAAGGTTTGGGCCACCACTGCCTGGCTTATTTTCTTTTTTCTTTTTTTTTTTGGTTTTTGAGACAGAGTTTCTCTGTGTAGTCCTGGCTGTCCTGGAACTCACTCTGTAGACCAGGCCGGCCTCGAACTCAGAAATCCACCTGCCTCTGCCTCCCAAGTGCTGGGATTAAAGGTGTGCGCCACCACCGCCCGGTGGCTTATTTTCATTTTAAAAAATAGCTTATTTATTATTATTTTATGTTTGGGTATCTTGCCTGTCTATATATTTGTGCTCTCTGTGTGTGTAGAGCCCACAAAATCCAGAAGAGGGGGTCAGGCTCCTGGAACTGGGCAGTTGTAACATGGTGCTGGGCACTTTTGCAAGAGCAGCTAGTACCCTACCCTGCGAGTGGCCTCTGCAGCCCCTTGTGGGGTTGTTATTTATTATCACTCTGCTGACGTCATCCTTAGAAGAGTTTGGACTTGGTAAAAATGAAACAGGGCACTCACTCCTTTCCGGCTTCCTTCTCATGCGGTTAATTTAGGGGCAGCTTTTTCTTTTCTTTTTCTTTTTTATTCAAGATAAGGTCTCATGTAGCCCAGGTTGGCCTTGAACATACTAGATAGCCTTGGGATCAGGAATGGTGACCAGTGTCTGAAAATTCAGTGCCTAGGAGGCAGGGGCTGGAAGATCAGCCTCAGCTGCATTCTGAGTTTGACACAAGACTGGGCTAATGAGACACTGTCTCCAAACAAGTACAGCCAAAGCTGGCCTTGAGCTTCCTGGCCTCCTGCCTCCAGCTCCCAAGTGCTGGGTCACACATAGGTGGGCGACACTGTGCTCAGTGACTAGGGAACACTTACTTGGTGGTGGGCAAATTTTCTAGTTGGGTTTGTGAAAATGAACCAGGAAGTAAGAAGCAGAATGTCCAGGAAAAGTAAAGCCTCAGAGACAATTCCCCGTTCTTTCCCTCTGTGTGCATATATGTATGCATGTATGTATGCATGTATGTGTGCATGTATATGTGTGTATGTATGTATGGTGGGGTGTGTGTGTATGTGTACACATCTCTGTACAATGCCTATGTATGTGTGTGCATATGTATATATGGTAGAGTGTATGCACACATGTATATATGGTCAGTGTGCACATCTGTGTACATGTGTCACATGACTGTATGCTCCCATTTTCTGCTGGGAGTCCTGGTAGGAAGTCATTAGAAACATAAATTTAATAAACAGGCTTGTTGTTATTCAATAAGTATTTTCATACTTTTTTATTAGATAGTAACTTAAAAGTACTTTATTGGTCAGGGTTGAGGCAGGGTTTCTCTGTGTAACAACCCTGGCTGTTCAGGAACTCACTCTGTAGACCAGGCTAGCCTCAAACTCACAGAAATCTGCTCGCCTCTGCCTCCTAGGTGCTGGGACTAAAGGTGTGCACCACCACCACCTGGCTTTAAAGGCGCTTTATAACAAAAACAGAAAATCACAAACTACATTAAATTAAAAAGCAGAGAGGACTGGAGAGATGGCTTAGCAATTAAGAGAACTTGCTGTCTCTCTGAGGACCAGTGCTTGCTTCCCAGTACCCAGGTTACACCAAGGCTCACAACTCTAGCTCCAGGGGATTCAATGCCTTCTAGCCTTGCTGAGCATCTGCACACATGTGAAATTACACACACATGTAAATTTTAAAAAATCCTTTTTAAAAATGTAGAGTCCAGAGCCTGTGGTGGCTATATATACTGGTAACCCTAACATTCCAGAGGCAGAGGCAGTAGGATTGCCTCAGTTGTCTGGGCTATAGCAAGACTTCCCCTAACCCCCCCCCAAAAAAAAACCCTAATGAAAGAAAGAAAAAAAATAAGAGTCAAGCTCGAAGGTGTGCACCTTTAATTCCCACACCCAAGAAGCTGAGGCAGGAGGATTTTTCAAACTGCCAAATTTGAGGCCAACCTGGGATACATAGTATCATCCAGCCAGAGTTATGTAATGAGAGTCTTTGTCAAACCACTGTTAAAGCAAAGAAACATACACCACCAAGCCAGTGGAGGATGGTCATGAGTAACGCAGTATGGAAGTCAGGAGTGGGCTTGGAATAAACAAATGCAGTGTGCATCAGTGGTGGTAACTGCTAAGGGAAAAAATCATAAATGAGGGTGTTAAGAATAAATATGTAGGAACAAGGTTAATGGGTTTTATAGGGTGGTTAGGGAAAGCTTGTCTGCTCCAGGAGGGTGACGTTTGAATCGAGACCAAATAACTAAGAAAATAACTTTCAGGGTAGAGGCCCCAAGGCAGAAGCAGGCTTAGCTAGACAGGGCCTCAGTTCAGCTGGGAAGTTGTTAGGTGTGAGATGTTAGGTGTGAGATGACATCAGATGGCCACATGGAAATAAATGCCGGCTTACCAGCTGGTGTCCAGGGTGGAGCTATGGGAGTCACGGAGTGAGCATGGGAGCTTCGGGGCTGCTTCTACGCTTCAGGCCTAACCTCGTGGGGGTTGAAGGAGAGAAACCAGCTAGCTTACTCAAAGGGCTGACAGGCTAAGACTCTCCACTGCAATCCTAAGCTATGCTCAGGCTCTTCCCGTTTCTCTCTGTGTGGTGACCCAGCCTTTCCTGTTCCCCACTTACTCCCCCAGACACGTGTATATTGTGGTAATGGGGATCACTGACGTCATCATACATGTGACATGTATGTTTTACCTGATAAGACTTGGGTGTGCTTGGGTCCCTCAGACACCTCCAGCTATGCTGTGTTAACATGGGAGGTTTACGGGCGGTGGTGGTGCACGCCTTTAGTCCCAGCACTCTGGAAGCTAAATTGCCTGTAGTACAAGGTCCACCGGTGTGCTAATGCACACCTTTAGCCCAAGCATGAGGGAGGTAGAGGCAGGTGCATCTCTGTGAGTTTAGTAACACCCTGTCTTCTGCCTGCCTGGGCTGTGGTTTCCAGTACCCACTTGATGGCTCAAAACCACCCTGAATTCACGCTCCAGGAGGCCAGATGCCCTCTTCTGGTCAGCTCAGGCATTGCATGCACACAGTACACAGACATACAAGCAGGCAAACCTGCTTATATACAAACTCACACACATAAAATAAATATTTTTTTTAAAGTGGCTTAAGGCAAAATCTGGTTAGTAGAATTCTTCTTTAGCATTAACAAGGGCCTGGTTTCAGTCCCCAGCAGTGCATAAACCAGGTGTGGTGTCACGTGTCTAATCCAGATCTTGGAAGGTGGAGGCAGAAATTCAGGGTCATCCTCAGCTACTGTTGTTTTAGGCTAGCCAGTGTTAGCAGGTTTGGTGGCAAGCACCTTACCCACTGAGCCATTTCGCCAGGCCACGGTGTTGCTGACATTTGGGGCTCAATTCTGGGGAATGGCCCCACGCATCTTGACCCACTTAGCATCCCTGGCCTGTGCCTACTGAGGGCTGGCAGGCTTCGCCTCCAAGTGTCAGCAAAACCATGTCTCCAGACAGTGTCACTGCCTGTTGGGGACCAAGGCAAGGAGTACTGAACTTCAGTCTGGCCCCAGGGCTGTGTGTCCAGGTGCCAGCAAGAAACTGCTGGAAACGGAAACGAAGGGCAAGCAGCAGAGGTCTCCTCCAGGCTACCTGTCTTCCTTGCCCATGACGCCTTCAATTCTCTGAATGTTCCAGGAGAGGATTCCAAAGCCTTCAAAGCTCTGTATGGCTTCTCTCTTTCTTTTCTTTTCTTTCCTTCCTTCTTCCTTTTCTTTCTTTCTTTCTTTCTTTCTTTCTTTCTTTCTTTCTTTCTTTCTTTTTTTTTTTTCTTGTGTGTTTTTTCGAGACAGGGTTTCTCTGTGTAGCCCTGGCTGTCCTGGAACTCACTGTGTAGACCAGGCTGGCCTTGAACTCAGAAATCTGCCTGCCTCTGCCTCCCAAGTGCTGGGACTAAAGGCGTGCGCCACCACCAACTGGCTCTGTATAGTTTCTTATTTTCACTTATTTCCTTACTTTTCAGATAGAGTCTCACTCTCTGGCCTGGAACTCTTGCTATGTATACAAAGCTGATAAAGTGTCTGTGTGTGAATGTGTCTGTGAGGGGTGTGTGTGTGTGCGTGCGTGTGTGTGTGTGTGTGTGTGTGTGTGTGTGTGTGTGTGTGTGTGTGTTGCAAGAAACCTTGGAACAGGCTTCCATGTAAAGGAACCCTCCTAGGGCTGTACAGGGAAGGGGAGAAGGAGAGCAGAGAGAGGCTGCCTATGCTTGCATTGAAGGGATCCTGAGCCGCCATGATCCTCCAGGACTGAGGAAAGGGACTGGTCAGGACTGGTCAGCAGTGGAGGCGTGGCCTTGGGTGGGACAGCAGACTCCAGTGAGATCAGCAGGGCCACTTCTGGCCTCTGGAGGTATGAGGGCTTCAAGCTAGGAGTGTAGCTCAGTGATGGAGAGAGCACTTGCCCACACCGGCGTCCACCCCTAGTACCACCAAAGTGTGTCTCTGGTGCATGGACGTGGTGACGGTCCATACCGAGTCCACTGTGTGAACTGACGCCTGTGGGATTGAAAATGCCTCTGACTGTCGTGGATACCAGGGAATTCTGCTCCGTCTAACACTGGCCGTGTTCCTGGCTGTTCCCAAGACACCTTCCCCTTTTCCCTCTTCTGTCTGTCTTGGAACAAGAATCCGGACAGGTGCAGGCACACCTACACACACCACACTGCCTTGGAGGCCGAGGGCAGATTGGGAGTGCCCCCC